>NC_140288.1:8598423-8605923 GCF_964030765.1 Micromesistius poutassou
ATGTCCGCTGGAGAATGGAAAAGGCCCTTAATAAACAGCCACATAAAAGTGTCAACAACAACATGCACACACACACACACACACCAATTGGGGAAGGTATTGAGTGAGCTCACTGGGTCACAAAAAAAGCATGGTATAAGTAGAGTCGGTCCTTGGCTCCTCCATGCTGTGAATAAAAGGTTTAGTTGTGAGCTTAAATCCGTCACAAATGCTTGATGAGACCACGAGACACATCCGTCTGATGTGTCTCGTGGTCTCATCAAACAATTGTTCAGACTGCTGAATCATCTTCAGCTATCATTATAACATTCTGGCTCTGTGCAAAGAAACTTAGCAGAAGTGTTATTACCTAAAATCACAATGTTAGCTACAAAGGTAGCATGTGTTGTACACCTTATGTCTGATAACATGCAAATCAATGGGTTGCCCATGAAATAAAATCTATACATTGAAACCTGAAACTACGCCGGGTTTAATGTGTAAATGAGTCGTACCTTAACATGTTCAGCTCGGTTTGACCAAGGCCTGCCAGGAGCGCCCACGCTGTGACCAAAAACCCTGCAGCGATTATACGACGCCGTTGGCAACTCAGACTCACAGACCCACCGCAGCAATAACAATGCGATTTTCATCTGGATTTCTCATATCAAAACGATAAATCGTCCTATACGAGACAACGGCCATCGTCCGCCTTTCAAGAGAGAGACGTTAACGACCTCGAGCCGTCCCACGGTGAGCCTCTCTGTAGCGACACGACAAGACAAACGCTGATCCACACCCCGGCTCCGGGTGAAGCCACCGCGACGCGTGTCCTTTAACAGAGGCTCTCCATAAGCTAATGATGCTGCCTGACTTCAGGAACTCTGGTTCAATCAATGTACGAACGCTAACTCGCAGGATTCTACAAATGCAGCCTGTCGATTCTCCATTTGTAAATGGCTAGTCACCGTTGTTAACATGACTCTGCCGGGGATCCCCGTGAGCTTTCTTGTTTTGTTGAAATGGCAGAGATGGGGGATTGAGATGGGGAATTGAAGGGAGGAGCTCCTGTTCTTGGTAATGAGAATGTGGAGGATGAGCGATGCTTCCTCTCAGACACAGTCACGCTGTGTATTGCCTCAACCAGAGGACAGAGGGCCGCCGGCTGTCCCCAGGTAGTCCCCAGATAGCCTCATCTGGGAATAGGCTTGAAGGAAAATGGAACCGCAGAGACAGCGAAACGCATTCATTAGAAGCCCACTGGACACACTCTGGCTAGAACCCATGAGAAACATTGTGAGATATGACCTTAAGTTATTCTGTTCACAGCTTTCCTTTGTTAGCTTGGAAACTCGGTATAGAGAGACAGGGAACTTACAAGTTACAAGGGGACTGGGGGGCATATTTTAAGCTGGGTTGCTACACGTCTTTTGCTAAAGGGTTTTGGGTCAGTGAAACGTAATTTGTTATCGCCATGCCTGAACGGCATAAAGCCCCCGTGAAGCAAAAATCATGCAGTGTCGGCCCCTCATATGCGGTTCACACCGCAATTTGTGGAAGTTCTCGCACCTCTGAAATTTGTAAGCTCCATGAGCGATGTGATCCACCTGGGGTGTCGACAACAACATCACGGCAAAAAGGGCGGCTATAAACACCATGGCCGTGTGGACGATCCACACACTTCATGGACGCTGTATCACAGCGACACTGAAGTCAGCTTAAAGCTCTTCATGCGCGCATAATTTCTCCAAATTGCCTATCCTAGCTTTAACTCCTCAGCCCCCTCCGCGACTCTGTCCTCTTCTACCATTCTTCATCATACATACCTTTAAAGTGATATAAATAGCGGCCATTTGGCCTCCAAGCGCATGATTTGGCCGCAAATGGTTTGTGACCGGTGCTCCCACACACATTAATAATAAGAACACATTTTATTTTAAGCACCTTTCAAGGAACACAAAGACAAATATATACTATATAAATTAAAGTAGATGTAGGTAGGATACATATATATATATATATATATATATATATATACACACATGAACACATAAGTTACATATATATACACACATATATACATATTAACATACATACACACATGCATACACACATATAGGGATCAAAGTAATCAAAGAAACGATAAAAACAAAGAAATCACAGTCAACGCTTGTGTCTTTCTGTGTCTCTTCGTGGGCCGTTTAACAACAGCAATGTGACATAGCGTATGTGTCAACGGAGTGCGACGGGCTGGATGGTGAGGAACTGTTTCTCTACCACTCTAACGACTCTCTCTCTCTCTCATCCTCTCTCTCCCACTGTGTCTCTTTGTCTTTTCTCATTCCCTTCATCTGGATGGTGTCTTCATCTGCTCAGCCGAACGACACTGACGTAAGTAGACATCACTCGTCCGCTCCTCTCCTCTCCTCTCCTCTCCTGTCTCCTTCCCTCCCTCCTTCCTCTTTCTTTCCCTTTCGGCTTCTTTGTTCCCCGCGGCCCTCCTCACCCGTTGGAACAGCACCAGCTGAGTGCTGTGAATGCAGCTTCACACTTCCGCAAAACAGATTGGATGCTGTTCTGCAACGTGGACACACACACACACACACGCCTGCGAGAGCACACATGCGCACATGCACACACGTGCGTACAGTGTGTGTGTGCCTGTACACATGCACACACATATATATATATATATAACACATAACACCCCCACACTCTCTCACAGGCTAATCTAAGTTCCTTCAGACATGTGACAGACACACACATCATAACTTTCATCATACACACACAGTTACACACACCGACAATGTAGGAGGACAAAGTGATGTCACAGCTCACCTTCACACACACACACACACACACACACACACACACACACACACACACACAGAAACACCAGAGGTACAATCTTCCCAGGGCAAGGTTCAATATATTCAAATTGTCCTTCATCCCCAGTGCCATAAACCTGCTTAATTTGCACATTAAATTACCTATTTTTATATACCTATCTCTGTACCCTTTCAGCTATTTCACTTTTACTGTTCTACAGCCATTTCCATCGTTTTTATTTTCTCTGTGGACAGACACTGTGATATTGTCCTGTGTTTTAGTGTAGTGTTTTACTTATTCTGCTTTACTTGGCTTATTTAAGTGCGTTGGTTTGTGTATTGTCATATGCATTGCGCAGTATGGTAAACAACAATTCCCCTGATGGGAAAATAAACTCAACCTTGAAACTTGAAATTGTGTGTCAGTTGTTGTTTTTCTTATTATTTTTCCTCTGTCTTCCCACAGTGCTCCAACATAGAGGGAGTGTGTCCCCTTCGCTGTGACAGCTATGTAAGTAGAGAATAAGTGGAGTAGAAAGGCACGCTCCCGGCTGGGAAATGGAGAGGTGTTTACTGTTTACCCTAACTCTCATTTCTTCACCCTGTTCCTCATTTTCTTGCTCTTTTTCTTTCTCTCTTTCTCTCTTTCTTTCTAGGATATAGCCTGCTATCTGATAGACAACAATGGCTTTGTCATCATTTCCAAGGAGCGCAATGACGTGAGTTTACCCACTCGCGCGCACACACACACACACACACACACACACACACACACACACACACACACACACACACACACACACACACACACAACACATATTCCCAGGAACTCCCAATAATAATTATAATAGACTGTTTTAATTATAAAGACATCAAGATACACTTTCGATAGACAAAATAAAAAATAGAGCTTTTTAATCATTATTTTAAATATTTCCGGGGTAGCATCTCCCTTTCACTACGGAGGTCCGGGCAAAGCCCTGAATGTCCTCCAGTCCTAGTGACGGCCCTGCACACACATAAACACACACTTCACCTCCCAGCCTGTTACACAGCCGGCTAATTAAAGCAGGTAGACTTTTGATGTGTTCTATAATAAAGTCCTTATGAAGTGTAGGATGCTGACGGGACAGCTCGGGGGGGAGCTCCCATAGCGGGGCTCAAGACGTCGGTTGTACAACGCAGCAGATGGTGACCCTGGTGAAACACTGGCTCCTTCTTCCTTAATAGGACACTACACTAAAACACTGGCTCCTTCTTCCTTAATAGGACACTACATTAAAACACTGGCTCCTTCTTCCTTAATAGGACACTACACTAAAGCACTGGCTCGTTCTTCCTTAATAGGACACTACACTAAAACACTGGCTCCTCCTCCCTTAATAGGACACTACACTAAAACACTGAATACTTCTTTATTCAAAGTGATGGTTTTTACCCAACGGGTGTTGGTTCCTGAAGGGTACTTCAGTGTGAGAAGGTCGCTATACAACTGGATAAAAATATAAAGGGATTTGTTATTATGTAGCGCAATTGTGTACATTACAACCACAATATCACACTCTCACAATAATAAAGAATGTATTTTCTATGTATTTAATTGAGTATAATAACGGCGGTCGTGGTTGAGTCTGAAGAGCGTCGAGGGCGCTTTGTGCCCAGCCCAGCGCTCCACAGCCACTTTGGATGGAGAAGAGTTGACAGGCTGAAATGAGTCCGCAACGTGAATCAGCAGATCTGCAGACGGCAGTGCAGTGGAGATGAGCACAAGGGTAGAAAGCGGAGCAGGGCTGCAACACAACAACAACAACAACAACCACAACAACTTATCGTTCATCTCTCAAACAGCTTGCCCCTCATTCGCCATCCCTCCACCCTGTCACCCTGTCATCCCTCACCCTGTCACCCTGTCATCCCTCCACCCTCCACCCCTCACCCTTTCACCCTGTCATCCCTCCACCCTCTCACCCTGTCACCCTTTCACCCTGTCATCCCTCCACCCTGTCACCCTTTCACCCTGTCATCCCTCCACCCTTCACCCTGTCATCCCTCCACCCTTCACCCTGTCATCCCTCCACCCTTCACCTTGTCATTCCACCACCCTGTCATCCTGTCACCCTGTCACTCTGTCATCCTTCCACCCTGTCATCCCTCCACCCTGTCATCCTGTCACCCTGTCATCCTGTCATCCCTCCACCCTGTCACCCTGTCATCCCCCCATTTCCATTCAAGGCGTTTAACAGACGCTTTTATCCAAAGCCACTTCCAATAAGTCCATCTGTCAGAAGAAAGTGAAACAACAATATATCTCTGTGGGTACAGTGAGGATGTTTATAGGACCAATTGAAAGCACTAACCATCACTAGGTTAACCCGTTCCCGCTCCTTATGCCCTCCTCGTCCCAGGTTGTCTACTGCTGCATGTTGATGAGATGTCTCATTAAGTAGTTATGAGGTCTGAAGTATGCAAAGGACTTGCATGACAGAAGGAAACGGTGTTTCAGAATGCATCAACGTTCCTTTTTTATTTATAATGAATGATTCATTATGAATAATTAGTGAGCTTATGTCTAGACAACCCTGGATGAAATATTCAACCATTTATTTTGTGCCAGCATGGTGTCTTTATTGCCAAGTTGTAATTGGAAATTCCTCGTCTTTCTAACATTGACAATCACAACAAAGGGGTTTTGTTCACCTGTATAATAAGAGAGTAATTGTTAGTAATGGCGCTTTAGATCCCTTTATGGTTTCTGTGCAAGTAATGGTTTTAATATGAGTTTATTCACACACACATTCTGGTTCCGTCTTCCTCCTCTCCTTTCTAAACAACATACAAATAGGAACAGGATGTTTCATGTTTGGTGTTTTGTACCTTCAAGATGCAATTTGCAGACACAAATGTCCTATCTCAGGCTCTCAGGGACACACATACGCACACACACACGCACACACACACACACACACACACACACACACACACACACAAATACACACACACAGAGGCATAGAGAGGCCATTGTAATTTTGCCTTCAAACACAATAGCCAGCTGTGGTAGTGTAAGCCGTGAAACATGTTGCTATTATTGGATGATATGTGAAGCTGACCAGAGTTGTCATCTTACACAATACAATTGAGCAGAAGAGGAAGGTCTTGTTTATTAAAGTTGATTTGTGTGTTTGTGTGTGTGTGTGTGTGTGTGTGTGTGTGTGTGTGTGTGTGTGTGTATTGTGAGTGTGTACCTATGTGTGGAGTGTGATAAAGGAATGACAGACAACGGGATATTGAACAGATAATGGGTTTTTCTATTCAGGCTGAGGACATGACATGATTAAGATCTCCATAACCAATCCGATGTTCGCCATAACTGTTAGTCCCGCCTTTCCTCTGCCCTGATAGGCTGGGCGGTTCTTCGGCGAGGTTGATGGATCTGTGATGACGACGCTGATCAGGATGGGCATGTTCAAAAGGTAACAGTTTGTTATTTTGTATTCAGGGGGTGGGGTGAGGGCGGTGGATGGATGTGGAGGTGATACAGGTGGTGGGGATGGTGGTGGGGTGAGGGCGGTGGATGGATGTGGAGGTGATACAGAAAAACCTGCAATACATCATAAAATGAATCAATTCAAACAATTACACTTTTCCGATGAAAAGTCCATTAACAGTCTTGCAAAATACCAAAAAGGCTCCAAAATGTGAAACCGAAACCAAAAGTCTGAATGGATTTTTGATTCCATTCAGTGCGATCCTGTCCCGTGTGTGTGTGTGTGTGTGTGTGTGTGTGTAATGGGAACGGATGGATCAGAGCCTGTAACTTAACTGGCTCATCATCTCCCCCACGGTGCAGGTGTCTGGTGGGGGGTGGGGGGGGGGGGAGGCCGAGTGATCACTTGTCCTGGCAGGACGGCGGGGGCTGACAGTCTGTCTTTGGTTCTGCAAGAGGCAAACTGTCACGTTCACAGACACACTGAGAGTGTGAGGCTCTGTCAGAGCTAAACAGCAGGGAGGAGGTCTGCCCACCACCCACATCCCCCCCTCCACCCACACCCCGCTGACCCCCCGCTGGCACCCATACGCCCGGGTTCCGGCTGTGTGTGAATAGCGAGAGATTCATTCACAAAGTTTAGGAGATTTATCAGTACCTATCTGATGCAAAGGTCGTTTTTTATCGAACCAGTGTCCTCGGCACCATAAACAGACCCAAAGTAGAGACAGTTTACCTCCCTCATAATAACACTCTCATGATGGGTTTCCTCCTAATGTGTTGCTCTGTTTTCCTCTCAGTGGACTCACTTTGTCCTCGTTGTTGTCAATTTGTTGTCCTGTGCGACTGACCTACTTTTCACCGAGCCTTTCGGCAAAAATACTCAAAATAGTCTGACTCACGACAATCCTGAAACAAATAGACGGTATCGGTATCACGTACAACACACAACACAACATCTAACGCACCGCAAAGACACAAAGACAGAGGCTGGGTTCTGGTTCATCATACGACAACAGCCCTCTGTAGTTATTATTACAGGCGTATAATATGACTATGCTAATGTATGCAAATCGGCTTACAACAGTGAGCATGGACCAGCAGAGTGTGAGCGGTGGACGTTGCCGGTCCCATATTGATACAGCGTGTCATCGTTGCTAGGGTTTTAGAGAGGCGACTGAACCGGCTGTTTGTTGAACTCGTTTTGAC
>NC_140288.1:8613423-8750923 GCF_964030765.1 Micromesistius poutassou
TCAGTGGCTCAATGCATCTAATGGATTCCCCTGACATATATAATTATGGAGCGGTCTCTGTTGTAAATACAACTCTGATTCTGATTGAACTCATTCATTATTGTATGTCTACTTGCATGTTTTAAACTTTTTAAGTGATTTTGGGCTACAAGTGGCCACTTAGCTCTTTAAAAACAATAGTCATGAGATTTTGTACTCGCCTAATTTAATTTTGCATGCATTCAGAATTATCTGATTTCACTCTTAATTTATCTGGAATTTGTGTGTAACAGAGTGTGTGAGAGTGAGAAAAAGAGACATGCATGTGCGTGTGCATGTGTTTATGCTAGTGTGTGTGCATGTGCGTGTGTGTGTGTGTTTGTGGTAGTGCAGGTGTGTGTGTTTTGTGTAGCAGTTAATCCAGGTGCTGCATAATGTAAACCTTCTGTGTCTTGCTGAGAATACAGAAACCACGTATCTCTTACTGCACCGCATTGTATCATTTTACTTTACATGTAATTATTTGATTTAAGTCTGTAATAAGAAGTAAATTGGTTCCCATTATTGTGTGAGTGCTGTGTTTGGTTTTATAACGTATGGACTGTTTAACATTTTCATTAGTGATACCAATACAGCTACTCAATTAAAAAATACCACATTTAATTAACTTGAAACTTAAACGAACGCATAAAGAAATAAGAGACCTTCTCTTCATCCTTTTTTTACTTTAATACTTATAATCTATCGCTATTGTCCCCTGGTATCTAAATAATTGAAATACTTCAGATATTTTTAAATCTCAATCACAATATACAGGTTTTTTTTAATTCCAGGCCAGA
Source organism: Micromesistius poutassou (assembly GCF_964030765.1). Taxonomy (NCBI): domain Eukaryota; kingdom Metazoa; phylum Chordata; class Actinopteri; order Gadiformes; family Gadidae; genus Micromesistius; species Micromesistius poutassou. The sequence continues at coordinate 8,614,242 of NC_140288.1, forward strand.
TGTTATTGTTAAGTTATTATATGATAATATATGTATTAGAACTATAGCTGCAAGCAGAAACATAGGGTATTCTTGATTGATGTATAAGGGAACTTCAATCATGAGTTGCAGTCTTCATAATCTAACCACGCTGCACAGATGGGAATGTCACCTGAATGCAAGAGGGTTGATATAATGACTGAATAACATTGATCATAAAACCAGAACAGCTGAACGTCTGGCTAGAAAAGTGTAACACAAAAATAAATATGGAACAAAAGTGATGCCATGAAGGCAACAGGCTCGACACAAATACAAAAAGTATTTGTGTCACTAAAGTAAAGAGTTAGGTCAGTGGGTTAATAGTTAGGCTTTTGGACTTATTTGTTAGGACTAGGCCAGTCAAAATGAGGTCATGCAATGAGGAGCTGATTCTGTTTATTGCTGAACTGGTTATGGGATCAATTATGCCGTTTTCCAGTTGAGCCATCTCCATCATCCTACATGCTTGTTCAATGTGCACTCAATAACAAACCCATATACATGAATTGCTTAGCTGCTGACCCTAACCCTAACCCTTTCGTTTGTAATATCAAACGTCTCACTACATTAACTATTCACCATAGGATGGTTGCCCAACTGTCCGAGTGCCTTAAATTCTAGATGTCCCTGGCACTGGTACTAGGTCAGTAGGAAACAGGGTCAAACTCCTGTTTCGTCTTCGGAGTTGGGTACATCCTTTTGGCCTAATTTAATCTAAATAGCAGGATGAGGCAGCACATTTACATGAAATAAAATCACTGTGCGCAGTAAGGCATGTCATTGTGTAAAGTGCATAACTCCCCATGGCCGCAGGGGGCGCCGCTGGGCGCCCGTCCTCATTGTGAGGCTGGCTGCAGGCGGCGCACCAGACTCCATAGGCTCCGACCGCACGGCGGAGAAGGCGGCGTGGAAAATGGCGGACGGTGTCGACCACATCGATATCTACGCCGACGTAGAGGAGGAATTCACACAGGTATTCAATAGTTACTTCGGCGAAACTGTCCATGATGTATCAATAGGTTCATTATTCGCGTTGTTTGGACAAATTGTTTGGTCTGCGTGTTGTATTCTCGGACCAGACGTCAGCTACTAGCGGAGGCCGCGACGGGCGTTTCAGCCTCAAACCTTGGGATTAATGGCGTGGAAATCGGAAAATACGACCTCTTAACTGCAACAAGAAACATTTTAACAGCGCATACTGTAATTGCATGGCGGAACTTGGTTATTGCAAATGAAAGGAGGGCCCATGTGTTGTGTAACGCGGCGTCGCGCTGAAGGCCTCCCCGCCGCGGCGTGGCCTCCGCTGGCGCGCCGCCGCTCCATTGTTGTGGAGCCTCCGAGCGGGTCCACCTAACCACGGGTCTCCAGCAGTTAGACCGTGGGAAGGGTCTTACTGCTGGAGACCCGGGGTTAGGCATCAAAAAACAAACATCGGTGTTGGTTTGAACCACTAGTTTGGTGGATAACTGCTGCGTAAAGACGCACTTTGGCCACTTTCTCGAGTGTTGTTGTTAACCTTTCTGGACACACCCCCGCCTCAGCTATGTTAACCTATCGTCTGATCTGTGCGTGTCCTCTACATACTTTTAAATTCTCGATCAAGGTACTGCAACCACGACATGGATGGGGACTGTTTAGTACTGTTTTATTTGCTTTGTAGCACTGATCGTCTCGATCATGTTGTATCTTCTAGTCGATACATCCTGGTAGTGGAAAGATGTGGAGGGAGATGAACCGTGTTTGGAGTCTGTTTACATGCACTTTATTCTTAAATCGCTTCATGTTATCATGGTCAACTAAATATACGGATACAACCATTTATATATGTGTTGAGCGAAAACACGAATAACTGGCAGCCTTGGTGCGGAAGTGCAGACCGAGACAGCATGTCAGCATGTTGTCCATAAGTTCAAGGATGTTGACTGTTTTAATCTTAAAGTACCAGACACAAGGCAGATTAGTTGTTTCCGCTTTTTTCTCGACATGGTACCTATACCAGGGTATTAAGAAATACCAACGCTGTGTTTCAATACTGTCAAAAATAAAAATACAGACTCTTCTCTCTATTACATTTTTTTTCCCGACTAATCGTATATTATATTATATTAAATTATGTTATGTATTTTGGCCACTTTTCGAACTAGGAATATAATTAAATAGATACAATTGGCGTTTTATTGTGGTGGAGACTGACCTGGTAGGCGGGGCTCCCCGCTCTGTTTTTTTTTTTTTTTTTTTAATAACCGCCCGCCAGAAATCTTCTGGCGTCGAAACTGAAAGTGACATGAAAGTAGCCTATCGCTACTGTGTCTGTGTATTTGGATAATGACACATTTTAATAGAAGTTGATTCAGTTTGAAAGTAAATTAATTTTTTTGTTTAGACATATATATATATATATATATATAGCCTATAAATATATATATAGCCTATAAATTGGATATTTCATAGCAATCTGGCATGGGAACTAAAGACGTGTGTCTAGCTGTGTATACTACCTAGGAGACAGGGTGTACAAGCGCAGCCGTCTGGTACTACCTATCTATTCATTATTCTGTGGGCGATATGTATTTAACCCGAGCAAATCATGAGTAGTTTTGGAGTACGTCCAACAAGTGCTTTAAATGGTTCCATTATGCCTCACTCCACTGTGCTCACCCTGTTTCTTCTACTAGGAGACGGACTACCCTGTCCACGAGCAGATTGACCTGTACGATGACGTCATCTCCCCATCGGCCAATAATGGTGATGCACCCGAGGACCGGGACTACCTGGACGCCCTGCCAGCCCCGGGCGGGGCGGAGGGCGGGAAGAGTGCCCCGCCCAACGTGGTCTACACCTACACAGGCAAGAGGATCGCCCTGTACATCGGAAACCTCACATGGGTAAGTTCACTGAGTCAACCACACAACCTCCCATTAGAGTGTTGATCGAAATCGATATTGACAGAGCTGTGATGTTCATGTTTGCTTGGTGTTGATTTCATGATTATTTTTGAAAGTTTCTCAAAGGGGGATGACTTAATTTTGCAGGGGTCACAAGTAATGAAGTGATGCATGCAACATTGTTTTGAACATACAACATATTTGTGTTTTAATCGGTTAAAAAAAGTTGATGGAATGATTAATGACATTGACATTAAATTTAATTGTATTGTACTAGGGCTTCAGTCAGTACCAAAACCCTACCCTGTTAACACACTTATTGGCTTATCTCATAATTATTATATTGAATAGTATGAGGAAGTATATTAGATTTGATAATATAGATTTGGGCGTCCTGCCATTGCGTCGGCACTCAATATTTCATAAAATGCCCGTCAGTATTGTTGGCATCGGACATTTGTTTAATGCGTCTTTTATGGTCATTTCACTGTTATGTGTTCATTTAACTAATGTATTTTGTCCTCCCAAACAGTGGACAACAGATGAGGACCTAACAGAGGCCATCCGGTCGATAGGCATCACAGACGTCCTGGAAATCAAGTTCTTTGAGAACCGCGCCAACGGCCAGTCTAAAGGGTGAGGGTTCACACATTATGTTCCAGAACAGTCTGGTTGAGCGTTGTTTACAAGCGCACTGATACAAGATGTTCCATCCTCAAAGATTTTTTGGGGTTGGAAAATTGTTTTCACAAAGACTAATGTGTTAACAAATGGATAGTAATTATGACGGCATAATAAATGGATATGGATGTTATGTTTAAATTAGACATTATACCACCAAGTGGGCGTGTGATTAGCCGTTACAAGCCGTTTTGAAAATCTCCCTCTTCTGACATTACAAGTGGGTGTGTCCACCTAGATGTATGACAAAAGCGGCACATTTTCAAAACGGCTTGTGGCGGCTAATCACACTCACACCTGATGGTGTAAATTTGAACCTTTAAGTATCCACACAATGCATGCATTGTGTATGCACAATGCATGCATGTTACCTCCCTAATTGGGGAGCCCCTTCCTCCATGGAGCCTCTGCCAGATGGTACCGCTGTTCTTGGTTGGTGGATTGACACATGCTCTCTGCCTGGTCCCAGGTTCGCCTTGGTGTGTGTGGGCTCAGAGGGCTCGTCCAGGAAGCTGATGGAGCTGCTGTCGAAGAGGGAGCTCCACGGGCAGAACCCCATCGTCACACCGTGTAACAAACAGTCCCTCAGCCAGTTCGAGATGCAGTCGAGGAAAAGTAAGTGGAGTTCCTGGGGAAATTACATCTGAAGGCCCTGATGGGCAAAAAATATATATAAGAATTGCCTGCCATTGGTCAACAGTACAACGCAAATGATTGAGTCTCAACTCGCCATGCCTTGTGCTGTAAAACGTTGAACAGCCCACACAATATAGCCACTATATTGTACCCTGTCCCACTGGACTCATTCAAAAGCGGCTCTGTTGCCCAAGAGACGGGCATATTTCCTTTAAAGTATATTTGGGCCTTGATGTTCACATTGAAAGCAAAAGCTTTCTACTGCCATTGGCAGAACTGGAAATAGTCAGTTTGTACTGTGTGTTTTCCCCGTCTATCTCTATTGGCATGCGTTACTCCTCTGGACGCTACGCAAAACTGTGCTCCACTAAAATGGACGCAGGACTTGCCTAAGATGGCAGCCCCAGCTCCGCATGCACTGTAACCGTGACGACCAGCGCTGAGAACGTACTGCAAGTTAGTTTGTTTTTCTCTCCTTTTGGTCCCCCAGGAACCCAGTCGGGCCAGATGTCCGGGGAGGGCAAGGCCGGCCCCCCCGGACTTGGCCCTCGAGGCGGTGGCGGCTTCCCCATGGGAGGTCGGGGCAGAGGCCGGTTCCCTGGCCCCCCCGGCTCCGGAGGAGACCGCTTCCCCGGCCCCCTTGGCCCAGGAGGCCCTCCCCCACACTTCCCTGGTGAGTGTTCCTGTGGACCCGGCTGCAATCTGTGCTCAGGCCTCGGTCCAGACCAGGGCTCCTTCAACCATGGGTCGTGGCCCGACCACGCACAACGACAACTCTGAGCAACGGAGGGATCACTGATTCCTGTGTGCTGAGAGTTTTCTGAGTGTAGGGTTGTCCCACAGAGTCCCACAGATACACAAAGATTATCTTCTGTGTCCGTAAATGAAATAGTTGAAGAAGCCCTGATCTAGACACAGTCCTTAATGTAAGTCCCGTAATATAAAGGGATTGTAGTCTGTTCTTCCTGCTTCTTTTCTTTTTTTTAAGATTTCAGTTACCGCCCCATTTTCACTCATTCACTAATTTCTGATCTATTTGGGGATGTGTTTTAAAAGATAGTGTCTTTGTAAAATACATCACTTGGTCCTGAGCCCTTACTACTACGGACTCACTGCATGGCTGACCGACTTCCTTCTGCTCAACCTTTCCTATTGGCCCTTTGTTTCTTCCCCCAGCCTCTTTATGCTCCTCTTCATTCAGCAATGCTCTGTTCTACTCTTACTCTCGATTTCTACCCACTACCATCTTCCTTACCCTCAACTACTATCTTGGTTACTTCCACTAATATCTTGGATACTTTCAACTGCTATCTGTCACGACCCACTACTCTCTTGGTTACTTCCCACTACACTCTTACAAACCACTACTGTCTTGAATCTTCCCACTAGTATCTTGAATCTTCCCACTAGTATCTTGAATCTTCCCACTAGTATCTTGAATCTTTCCACTAGTATCTTGAATCTTTCCACTAGTATTTTGAATCTTTCCACTAGTATCTTGGTTACTTCCCACTAGTATCTTGGTTTGAGGGGAGGGGGCGCCGTCATAGAGACGTGGGTTTCCTTCTCTTTGCCCTAATCCCTTTAATCGTTTCTTGGCTTGTTGCTGATTGGCTTGTGCCCCTTCAGCGGGATTGGCCAGCTCGTCAGACGGGAGTTGTGATTTGGTGTGCTTTCTCCCCCTCCCCATTAGGCCAAGGGATGAGACCAGATGGCCCTCTGATGGACATGAATTTCAATCCCTTCGCGCCCGGGGGCAGGGACGGGAACTGGCGTCCAAGAGGTGAAGCGCCTCTACTGACCACTCCGATCACCTCTCTTTACCTCCTCCCCCCCCAGCTGACCCTATCTCTAACTTTAAACACCCCAGCGGATCAAGCCGAAAGTTGGATTGATTTACTAGTGCTCTGCATTTATATATTTGAAATAAATTGATTTTTAGGTTTGAATTATTCTTAAACATAATTTGGCTACACTGTATTAAATGCCTTCCTCCAGCTCCCCAGCTCTTATTTGTGATCAGCTCTTATGTCGCGAAACACGCTCTTCTAGCAGATAATCAAAATGACTCTAATCCAGGCTCCAATGTATCATCGGCTAAGCAGATTTGTGAAATGCAGATCATAGATAGTGCTGTTGTACAATGTGGCTCTTGTTTGAATGCGTTTCCTGAAAGCATACTTGTGACGATCGATGCATGTGCATTAAATTGAAAGCGCGGGAACACGCCAACCAGTTCGTGTTTCAGACCAAGTCTCAAATGTATTTTGCGTTTGCATGAGCGATCTAGTTTGCCATCTACGTGTCTGTCATTTTTATTTTATTTTTTACTTTCCTTAACCGCTAGCCACAAGTGTATCTACATTGAGCTGTTGTATTAATGTGTGTAACTATTGAAACATCAACCCCATTTACATTTTCTTTGCTGTGAACACCACTTTTAATTCATGAGAATGCACCTAAATGAGTGTTTTACCAAGATGTTTGTCTACAGTCCTGGTTATATAATTAACACAGGTCTTTATGTTTGGGTTTCAGGCGGGATGCAAGGCCCACCTCGCCCCCCCCTCGGCCCACCCGGTCCGCCCGGCCCCCCAGGGCCCCCCCCTCCAGGACAGGGCCTGCCCCCTCCCCTCTCGGGCCCTCCCAACCGCAACGACCGGCCCCCGCCCCCCGTCCTCTTCCCCGGGCAGGTCTTCCAGCCCCCCATGGGACCCATGCCTCCTGGCCCTCCTCCCCCAGGTTACGGCCCTCCCCCCGGCCCCCCACCCCCTCAGCAGGGGCCCCCGCCCCCTGGCCCCTTCCCTCCTCGCCCCCCGGGGCCCCTCGGACCCCCCATGGCCCTGGCTCCGCCTCCACACATGCCCGGGCCCCCGCCGGGTGGACCCCCTCCGGCCCCCCACGTCAACCCTGCCTTCTTCCCCCCGCCTGGAAACAACAACATGCCCCCCAACGACAACAGACGCCCGCCCGGCCCCAACGATCCCTACGGGCCCCCGCCGCCCTATGAGAGGGACTACGGAGGCCCTGGTGGAAGGTAAGCTGGGCTACATCGGCTTCACTCAAAGTCGTGTTGGTTAAAGTCCACCTATAGATGTTTATGTATGTAGTGTTTACATTCAGCAGTGTTCCGTCGGTCTCAAATGTGTTTTTTGTGCAAGAGCTCATGAGAGATGAGTCTTACTCGTCATTTAAAAAAGCCACAAGTGTATCTACATTGGGCTGTTGTATTAATGTATGTAATTATTAGATTGAATTTGTATTAATCTCTCGATTTCAAAATGATTGAAATCAAAATGACATTGAGCCTTCCTATGAATGAGTGGGGTTCTTGTACGCCCGTGGTGTCTGAGTGGTGGTCGGTTCCTTGGGTTAACTGGTTCTCCGTGGTGGTCGGTTCCTTGGGTTAACTGGTTCTCCGTGGTCCACAGGGAGATGGAGGTGTCGCGGACCCCGCTGAGCGAGGCAGAGTTTGAGGAGATCATGAACAGGAACAGGGCCATCTCCTCCAGCGCCATATCCAGAGCCGTGTCTGACGCCAGCGCTGGTGAGAGAAACCGCTATTGAAGATTGAAGACCCTGAATATTTAAAACGCATATTTGCATGATATGCATGATATGCAGGATTTGCATGAATATCATCTGCGGCCACTCAAAGAACATTATATGTTAAGTTCACATCAGCGTTGCAAAGATTAGTTGATAAATTGATCAGTCGATGGACAGAAAATCTCAACAAATATTGATAATCGATGCAAGTCATTTATTGAGTACAAATTCTAAACATTTGCTGCCTAATGCTTCACTAATACAAATGTTTGGGTTATGGATAGTTATAAAATTAATGCTTTTGTTTTCTTGTCTGAAAAAGCAAGCTGATTTAAGACATCACTTTGCACTCAATTGTCAATTGTGATCATAATACACACTTTCAAAAGCATGTGGTTAATTGAATATGAAAATAATTGTTTGTTGCAGCCCTAGCCCACATCACATTAACAACGGTGTGAAACTGCAATTACTAGAGGAGCCTCTCCCTCCTAATTAACGGCCTCCCCTAAACGTCCCGTTGTGTTCTTCCTCTGTTCAGCGGACTATGGCAGTGCCATAGAGACGTTGGTGACGGCCATCAGCCTCATAAAGCAGTCTAAAGTGTCTGCTGACGACCGCTGTAAAGTGCTCATCAGCTCTCTGCAGGACTGTCTCCACGGCATTGAGTCCAAGAGCTATGGCTCTGCCAGGTAATAAACCCTGCTGGGGAATCCTACTTTTATTAGATAAATATACCATTGACATCATAAATGAAGTTATGTTAAACGTACGCATTTTATGTGTAGATTTTTATTTATGCTCCAGCTAAATGTTGAAGTTGATCAATGTACCAACTATTTATTTTTTGTGGGGATAAGAATGTACTGTACTAACGTGATGGAAAAAAACAAGTCTTCTTAACTTTCATTCACAGTGCCCACACATCTTTTTCTTTTGACAATGCCAGACGTGAGCGCTCCCGGGAACGCGACCACAGCCGCTCTCGGGAGAAGAGCCGCCGGCACAAGTCCCGCAGTCGAGACCGCCACGAGGACTACTACCGCGAGCGCAGCCGCGAACGGGACCGCCATCGCGAGCGGGACCGTGACCGGGACCGCGAGAGGGAGCGCGAGCGGGAGTACAGGCACCGCTGAGGAGCTGGACCGGGTAGGAGAGGTGTGTACGACCATTCATACGTGTGGCTTTCCGCCTGCTCCCCTTCTTCTCTTCCATTCCAGATGTGTTTCTCTCTTGGTTTGTGCTGCTGACGACCACAGCCTCTGTACCTCCTCAGCACTAGTCTGTAGGCCTCTGCGGGGGCTTGTGTGTGGTGCGTGCCCGCGCCTCAGATGGCCGCTGGTATTTCTTTGCTTGCACACCTCATAGCCCTCTTCCTCACACCTTTTCAACGAGAGGCAATTGATTCCAAAAAAATAACTCAAGTCGACGTGAAAACGTATGTGTGTGTGGATGGGGGTCCCCTTAGTCTCGTTAGTGCAACGACTGCTGGATGAGATAAGTCGCCAGGAATGTTCTCAGCTTTGATTGAAATGTCCTGTTGTTGGGAGAGGTATGCAAGCAAAGAAAGACTCAGGGAACAAGATGGCTAAAGGTAAGTCGAAGGTAAGTTTTGCTTGTACCATATCCACGGTCTTTCTATATGTCCAGAATGTTTTAGATATTTATTGCAATGTGTCATGTATTTGTTGCCGTTGACATTTCTTGACTTATGAAAGTATGTATTTTAAAGGATGGGTTCAGGTTTTTTTGTCAACCAAAACCCCATTTGCAATTTGCACAGTTGGTTGTAGTGAAGTTACACAGATCACTGGGAAGTCAGAATTCAAAGCCCAGACTTTCTGGTCAGGAAAGTGGTTTGAGGAAAATGATAGTCATAGCGGTTACCAATTGAATCTACCCAATTTACATTTTGTGGCTGCTTCCTTTGAAAGCAGTAAATATTAGATCTCCTAATATTCTGAATGGGGTTTTAGTTGCAGTGGAAAGAACCTTTACTCTAGTCCTTGACTGTAACAACTTGATGGCTGTACTATTCATAATAATCTTGCCTGTAGAAATTCACAATGTGGGTACATTCTGACTTATACACTACAGTTCACAATGGCTGGGAAATCTTAAAAATATTTACAAGACATATGTCAGAAGATGAGTGAGTACCCTATATATTTAAAGTGATATGCCGAGATGGCTGTAAATTGGCATATTCCTGTTTTACCCAGATTCAGATTAGTTTAATTCCAAATTGATCATTGTACTCTAGAAGGGGATGACCATGCAATCTCCTTTTCATGTGTGGAACCCCCCTTCCGGCCATATGATGATGATTATTTGGAATTAAACAACTTGTCTGAATCAGGGTAAAACAGGCCAATTTCAGTTAATATCTCAGCTTATCCCTTTAGGGAAGAAGATAACCCTTACTGTAATCAATAAGTTATTTGTGTAACATAATATTTGCTGGTTAAATGGTGGGGGAAAATATTTTAAGATTTGCCAGCTGAACAGAACTGCCTTGTCCATTGGCTTGAGGCAATGTGAATCAGCCTTGTGAATCTTTGTTTTAGGTCATATTGGTAATACGTTGAGCTCTTTCTCTGCCTCTTGGACAATTGGTGTCATAAAGCAATGTAATGCAATAATTAGGCAAATGTATTTTAAATGTGATCCTACCGCAATATCCATTGCATTGTAAATTTGACACTAAAACTCACTCATAACATATTTCTTATTAATGTATTGTTGGGGATTGAAATTTATAGATTGTGTTGTTCTTTGTACAGAAGGCTAGAATTCCACAGACATAGTGCTAAGAATACAGATGAGAATATAAAAAAAGAGAATCTGTGTAGTGTTTCATGAACCAGAGAAAAAGTTGTTCCATAATAAATGTAAAGGCAGTCAAGGGATTTTTGAAAACCTGATAAATAGAAATTATATTGTTTGTTGCTTTTGACAATTGAGACCATCTGAACATGTACAATTTGCCAGTAACCTTCTAATATTATATATATTTATAAATATATACTGATAAGTTAATATTCCTATTTCTGTAATTGGGCCTGACAATCTGCTTTTGTCTATTGCAGCTTTATTGTTGTAGTTTTGTAGTGTATGGGAACTGTGCAGCCATAATTTCAGTTGCACAAGTTCACGTCCAATTCAAAGTCAGTCAGGAAGTCTTAGGAAACCAAAAGACTTGGTAAAAGTCGACAAGTTGGTCTCTTTATCAGACTTTGCAATCAAAGTTGAGTCCATGGACTATTAATGTGGCATTTCATGATGATCTGTCTGTGATGTTGGTTCCCATTCTGTATATAATTGAAAGGACAATAAAAAGTACTGGATGAATTAAAAAAAAAAAAACATAAATTGTACTGCAATTATAATTGGTCTGTAGCGCAAGAGTTGGTCAGGTTATTCTATTTGTGTATTCGCCGTTGGTTGGTAATTGGCGTTTTTCATTTGTAAAAGGTGCCAGGGTAGGTGATGGTCATTCTCCGTTAACAAAGGGTTATTCTAATGGTGGTCTCATGGGGCAGGTTGCCATTACTTACAGACACATAATACATTATGATAAACATCAAGGGTTTATCTTTTATTTAAAATCTGTACAATAATTAGCTCAAATCTCACATGATTGTTGATAGAATTTATGTAGTGAAGAATATCAGTTTTTTGAAGCCTATATGATCACTGGTATGTTTCATTTGTTGAGGTCCTTATCACTGATTATCATATCCAAGTTCTATATTTTAACACTACATCCTAGTTGTGTAGTTGCTGTAGTGTAACTAACTAATGATCAAGAAACTTTTTATGGGTTTATTCCTAAAAAAAAAAACGTTACTGCATGCATGCATTATTCTTGTATGTTTATGTAATCAAACACATTTTCTTCCACACAAAGTATGTTTCATGTTTATGTCTGTCTTCCTAATCCTCAGTCTGTTTCTATAGTTATGCGGAGCACTGTTTGTACTGAGATGCGTGACTTGATGCCTTTTTTCAATCTTGTCTGTAGGTGTATTTGTGCTGGGGGTAGCTGATTAATCTCATTCAAATATACCTTTATTGACCTACCTGGGGCAAACGGTGCACGATCTTATCAGCTATGACGACCACTTTATCTGGGAAAAGACTTTGGTGTATTTAACGGAACGTAAAGATGTGTTGTATTAATATTGCCTTCATCAGGGGACTACCTTTTTGAATCGCGTTAAAGTGAATGTTGGATAACATAGGAAGACATGGCAGTAAGATGGACATTGGATTAATATCTGACAGGATTATAACGTTTGGCCCTGGTTTGTCGACTACCTGTATATTTTGTCCTTTTTCTGCTTTGTCACTTAAATAATTTACATGCATCGGTAAGAAATAACTTGTGGCCAATGTTTAGTATACAGGGCAAAAAAGAAATCGGGTTTTTGTTTGAGTTAGTTTTTATAATTTCTGACTAGTACAATTTGAGTTAATGAGTGAACTTGATGGGCAATAGGTTTGGCATTTAAAGGGTATCCAACCTCTAGGATGGGACTAAGTTGCAATCAGACAATTTCAGATAATCGTAGGAATTTACAAAATTATTATTGGAGAACGTTGTGAAATTTTTATTAAATGTTTGGGTACTATTTAAGTTGACCTTTCATTGCAACTTTTTAAATAATTTGCTAATTAAAATAACTTTTGATAAGGTATGCAGGGTTAGTTAATGTCAAATGTAGAAAACCTTTGTGTGCCATGCATGCTGAAGTAAAACAAAGTAAGGTTCCAATTAAGGTGCTAACCACAAATGGCAGCTGATCTTTTGACTTTTTAGATTTCCTAGATGTGCAAAAACTACAGGTTTCGAGATAAAAGAAAAACTGATGTGGCAATATGTATTGTTTTATGAAGAACCCTGCCTAGGGATTTATTTTTTCATTGTAATACACAAATAAATAATTAAGTTGAAGACAGAACTTTGATTTATCATAAAATGTCAAATGTTTTATAAAACTTATAAATTAGTTCAGTTCCAAAAAAAAGCTGAAAACTTAGTATTATCACAAATTTCCCCCTTTCAATGGAGAAGTCCTTAAAATAGTACCAATAAGACAACTATCTTAATGATGCCTACAGATAAAACTTTAAGTGAAACTAGTGACATTTGAAAGCAAGTTCCAATGCCCCTATGTTTGATTGTACATGTACATTATTATTCTAATATGTCCCAAAAGACAATGGCTGAAGTTCAGATGTGCATGACAACTTATTTATCTGTCTGTTCAAGGGTAGGGGGCGATACATACTCATACTCACTTAGTTTTCCCAATCACTTACTTTTCCCAATTTCAATAGTCTAGCAAACTCAAAACCATTGGATATAAAATACAATTGATCTCAAAGTCTTTTAAAATCTAAACCTAAAGGCACATCACATTTCCACATAGCTGGCTGAGCGTGTATTCCCCCTCCCACCACCCATTATGGCTGAATCCATTTGTAGTCTAGAGATGAAATGTGCAGTGTATTGAATGTTGGGCTTCCTCGAAACCAAACTCCACCCTCCATTTTGAAACCTTTTCAGCTTGCAAGGATCAGGGATGGAAGGAATGGGACAAGAGGAAGGATTATCAGCACGCCACCACCTCAGCGCCCTGCTCTGCACGGCTGAACAGGAACACAACCAGCCCTCCTCCTCAGTCTCTCCTGCATGCATCTGTGTGTCTGTCCATCTTGTCGCCTTGCTAGGAACGGTGGATGGAAAGCCCCCCCCCCCTCCCTCGTGTGTAAGGCTATACTATCTTAAGATCTATACTCATGGTTACTTAAGTTAAAGTAAAAAGAAAACTTTCCACAAAGCCCTTTTATTTTTTATGATGTTTTATTTGAAATCTAAAAGATAAAGTACCTGTGTGATTTGTTTTTTTTTGTTTTTGTTTTTGTTTTAAGTACCGAAAACATTGACAAGCCTGCACGATGCTTTAAAGTAAAGATGGACTTGTCATACTTGGTTTTCTTTTCCCGCTCTTTGGCTTGCTGTCCTGTGTACATTCGTCGGCTTCTGAATCGTTTTTATAGGGTACCAGGTTTTTTTTGGATCTCTTCTTTCCTCATTCCCGTCAATTATTTTCATGGTTAGGATGATGTTTGTAAATGTCTCTGCTTTTGATGATTAAAACTAGATTGTGTTGTAATAAAAATGTTTACTGTGGTCCACTTATCATGGTGAATTTCTCTTAAGTGAGTCATTTATATTAAATGTGTATGTTTGCTTTGTTTTATATGTTTGTGTTGAGCCTCGTACCGTTAAGCTGACAACTATGGTACTGCAAGTATTGGTAACAAACATGTAAGGGTTTTTATTGCATTTTTTAAATTGAATTGCACTTCTGTGATATTTTTACAATAACTATTGGTCAGGGATTCGAATATTTGCATTCATTTTGCAATACTTTTTTACATTTCGTACCCTTGCTGTTTTGGCAATATCTGCTCTGAAAAAAAATGGTATACATCACTGCATATCTTATTTTTATTTTTGGGTTCAGGATAACTTTAAGGCCAACTCATCTGGTCCAAACTTTGGTTTTGTAGTTTTTTTATTTTTTTATTTGTTTTATTTGTTTTATTTCTCTTCCTCTTAAAGAAAAGTAGGCATGTAGTAGTAGTTCAACTTTGTGTGTATACATGTAGACATGGGTACATACTGGTAACTTTGATAAATGGTGTTTTTATATTGCAGTTCTTCAAAGTAATGCCACCCCATACTGAATGTATTGTAGGTTTTTTGATACTCCAAAAACATACGGCTTTGTCATTTTGGTTTCTAAGAGCATACATAAATTGCTGGTTTATTTGGATTGTACTACCATACATACCAAAATATGCATTGTATGTATCCACATATTCTCAGGAGGAGTGAGTTGTAATGAAAGCTTTGGAAGGAATTTCTAATGTTGTAATATTTACGAGCACAGCCCACTCTAAGCTTTGTTGTGACGATATGTGTTTCAAATACGTTGTAGTAACTCACTATATACATTGATCTTAAATTCAGACTTCAGTCAAAAATAGCGTTAAGAAAAAAATCATGCTCACAGTAGCTTAAACCTTGATGCATGGATTGGGGGAAGGTTTCATAATGAAATCCTCAGGTGACATGGCTGTTCGTATGTGTTTTAAAGTTAAAATGCTTGAACTTTTGAAATAGGGTATACAATCTGGCTTTTTAACTGGTACCAAAGTAAAAGTATTTGATTTTAAAATCAAAAAAGAAAACAAATAAAATGACTTCCTTAAATATCTTTTTTATTCTAAGCAATCTTTTAATTGTTTATTTTGTATAAGCTAAAGTCATTCATGGTGGTCAGTATTATTATTTTCATTTTTAGCCTGTTTGTGCATTAGTTGTGAACAATTAATATTTGAGCATAGCTAATGTGAAATCAATCATCAATTTATGTGGTATCAGAAAAAATATTTGTGGGAAGTGTTTTGAGTGAGCTTCAATAATATCTTTTTTTACTTTTGTATTTTAGATTGAGAGCAAGGAAGCATGCATTTTTTATATCTATTTTTATAAGGGGTCAAAGTGAGAAGGGTAACTTCTACTTTGAAGAACAATTTGTCAAAATAGAAAATTGTAAACGAAATTATATAACAGGAATGGTATATTATCTTTAACAATTGGGTTTTCCATGATTTAGACTTTGCAGCAGTTTCCAGGTTCTGACGGAATTCACCTGTGAAAGGTAAGTGTTGACATTCTGCAACAACTAAATTGTCTGAATGTGTTCAATGAATGACCAGCTGAATACAGCTCCCGATTATGTTTATTAAGACATGCATACATGCAATCGAGATTAATCGATGTGATTTATAACCACAAGTAAACCCTACGGGGCCAAATAAATGGTCGTATTCTGGAAAACAGTGCATTGTTTGTTTTTTGTATCAATGTGTTTGGAATGAGTTCGTTCCGCAATTCCAACGCAACTAAGACAAGTCCCACAGCAACCCTTGTAATTCAAATAAATAAATGCTAGTGGCTAAACCTAACGAATTATAACGAAAGGGAAAACTATTTGAAAAAAGACCAGGCGAGATATGACTGCTTCCCCAGTTATAACAACGACCCAAGTAGCAGCAAGTATGCTTATTCACAGTGTAGGATATCGGCATTCAAAAGCTAAACATAAGTCCCATTTATTCGTGTTTCGATAGTGAAATTGTTATGTAAAAATTACTAACTCCAATTCCATATTTTGATAAACGAATAAGGCGTAAGTAGATAAATAAAGAAATATTGACGAGCAGAACTAAATAGTCCTTCCACTGGGCTCCACCGGACATCTTTGCGCGGTGCACTTCCGTCGCTTGTTCGGCTGCTGATTTGAAATGAGTCGCTAGACGACATTTGTTGTGTTTTGCCATTTCAATGGCGGTTTTTATACATTCATCTCCGCACAGAAATAAAGACATATGACATAAACCGGGGGATCAACATTCATATTGACGCACTGTACTATGTTCCAGAAGATGGCTGAATTTGGTCCAGATTCCGGGGGAAGAGTTAAGGTGTGAGACGAAGCTGTACATGTTGTGTTTGATTGTACCGCTGTAATCATACACAGTATCGTTATTATATTATATTATAATGTGATTATGTCCTGTGTGTGTTCTTTGACATCCAGGGTGTGACTATTGTGAAGCCCATCGTGTTTGGAAACGTTGCCCGCTACTTTGGGAAGAAGAGGGAGGAGGACGGACACACGCACCAGTGGTCCATCTACGTCAAGCCCTACAGAAACGAGGTGTTAATACGTTTATTTTAATTTTATTTTTTTATTCAACATGTTAAAAATAATACGAACAAAATAATGAGCAATACAATGTAAGAAATAAAATAAAAAACAAACAAATGGGATCCTCAGAATCCTAAGCAACAAATCCATAACTCAAATAACACAGTATTCAGTTTGAATCAGTGTCTATAATGTTCAGCTCGTAGGTTAAAACAAATCAAAGCCTTTGGACAAAACAATAACAAAATATTGGAACAGATGAACTGAAACCATCAAACAAGAAATGGCAAAACCGAAATTCACTGCTCCAGCTCATAACAAGTCAATATTTTGTTTCTGAAGAGTTTCTTTATTTTTTTTAAGTGTTCAACATGGGGCACAGGGTTTTACTCTTCATATTTAGCGGGAGTGTTAATGGAAAGATACTGGGAATGACTCCTTAGATACCTGTCAACAAGGGGAATAAATCAGCTGAAGGTTCTATAGAGCTAGACTATACAACAGTCTAGCCATTCATGCAGAACCCAGTGCTATTCTGCTTGTTGACTTGACATGCCAAGCAAACTATAGCAAACCATGACATACTCCTTCTTCTGAATGATGTATGCTGTGCACACCTCCCTGTTGAAGGATTGTATTTATTAACGTGTAATGTCATTCCTTCAGGATATGTCTGCATACGTGAAGAAGATCCAGTTCAAACTGCACGAGAGTTACACAAATCCATTGAGAGGTTAGCAGACACTTTTCTTTCCTTCCTAACTTTTCCCATCCCATTCACAAATAGATGTGTCTTCATCTAAGAGTGTCTGTGTTTTTACTATCTCTAGATGTAGGTATTTCACAAGAGGATGAATAATTTAGTTATTTTGTAAGCATTAGGCAATTATTTATTTGGATAAGGAATTCAGGAATATGCTGTTACTTTTGACTAATTATTAGACCCTTTTATCCAAAGCAACTTACAGTGAATTCAGACACGCCTCATTATGGATCATGTAGGGTCTGAAGAAACGCAATGATGCCTACAATTCTGCAATTCAGACAATGGGTTTAGAATTTGAAACTAGTACCGTTCAGCTGGCAGTCCAATCTACAGAAGAGTCATGAGATAGAGAGGGTTCCCAGGTTGCTGGCTGCTATGTTAACCTCAGCTGGCACTGGTAATTGAGGCTCATGTATCTGACCAACGATATCCCCCATCGCTCCCCAGTGGTGACGAAGCCCCCCTATGAGATCACCGAGACCGGCTGGGGCGAGTTTGAGATCATCGTCAAGATCTTCTTCATTGATCCCAATGAGAGACCAGTGAGTGCGCGCGCGCACACACACACACACACACACACACACACACACACACACACACACACACACACACACACACACACACACACACACACACACACACAATGTTATTTGTGAGTGAGTTTTGCGTGGTGCTTGTAGTTGTGTTGACCTTCCTGCCTTGTGTGTGTTTAGGTGACTCTGTACCACCTGCTGAAGCTGTTCCAGTCTGACTCCAGCGCCATGCCCAAGAAGACTGTGGTGTCAGAGTTCTATGACGAAATGGTACGGAAGTGACAGCTCAGGCTCCTCGAGTCCCTGTATCCCACCAGACTCACTACAGTGGACCTCAACCGCAGTCGGGCTCAGCTCTGTAACACAAGCTATAAGGCACATCATTACGTTCTGATCTAATCTGTCAACATTTGGTCTTTCCTCCTCAGATCTTCCAGGATCCGACGGCCATGATGCAGCAGCTGCTGACCACCTCACGCCAGCTGACCCTCGGAGCGTACAAGCACGAGACAGAATGTACAAACACACTCTATACACCCAGTACTCATTCACACACACACAAGCACACACCTCCATAATAAAGCTGCTCTCTATGCACACAATATATAGCGGTAGTAATATTTACATTATTATAATATGCGCATTTATTATACAGCTATGACAAAGTGCTAAGACACACACGCAAGCATTTTTGTCTTTGTGCATATCATTTAGTTAAAACCATGATTCTCCCGAAGAGCCTATTCTCTTCCCTGTATAAGCGGTCTGAAAGTGACACAGGTTCAGTCCTGAACGCAGCGACCCGGGTTTGAAACCTGCCCGTGGTCATTGGCTGCATGTCCTCCCCTCTATCTCACTCTATCATAAAGTATACAAATATATATACAGTATATCTTTAAAAGCGTACACATTACGTGTAAAAAAAGTGTCTGGTTGTCTCTGTTGTGTATTTGACCGTGTGTGTGTGTGTGTGTGTGTGTGTGTGTGTGTGTGTGTGTGTGTGTGTGTGTGTGTGTGTGTGTGTGTGTGTGTGTGTGTGTGTGTGTGTGTGTGTGTGTGTGTGTGTGTGTGTGTGTGACATCAGTTGGTGAGCTGGAGGTTCGGACGCGGGAGAAGCTGGAGGCGTCGAAGAAGCGGACGAGCCAGGAGATCACGGAGCTGAAGGACAAGCTGAAGGCCAGCAGGGAGAGCATCAACCACCTGAAGATGGAGATCAGGAGGCTGGAGGAGGACGGGGACGTCAAGGACCACTGAGGCCGGACCCCCGCACACACACACACCCAGAGAACACACACACACACACACACACGCAGGGAACACACAAGTATACACACACCCAGTGAACACACACCCAGGGAACACACACACACATACACACACACCCAGTGAGCACACACACCCAGCCCGAGGGAACACACACATACACACACCCAGCCAAAGGGGACACACACGCATACACTCACACAAGGAGCGCACACACACACACACACACACACACACAGGGAACACAAGCAGGAACAAACCATGAACTCTTTGTGTTTTTTTATTCGGAAGAGACGGACAGTTTTGTTTTCGGACTCTTTGTTTGTTACATTTTTTGTCACGCTTGTCTGGTTTATGGTATTAAGCCTTACGATAAAATGGCAGGTAATGTATTTATTTTATTGCAAAATTGGTATAATAATTATAGCAAGTAATTCCATGTAATAAAAATACAGAAGTGTTGATTTTCCACTATCTACTGGTATACTTCTGTCATTCAATGACCTCAACTACAGGAAGACGGATGTTGGTTCAGTTTTAGTCCTCCCCTCCGTCCCTGAACACATATGTACTGAATCATGTAACTCCCGACTCAATAAACATTGAAAGTGCAGGAGAAAGCTGTTCACCCAGACAAACCAGAAGAAAAAGAAGGTTGATTGCAGAATAAATGAATGTGTTAAAGGGAAACAGACTGAAGCAAGCGTCGGTGAAGGATCATGGATTTCCTGAGAACTCATCCTGAACTAAGAGGAGCAGACGGTGATGGAGGAATGTACGAACAGTTAAAAGAGCTTGAGCCGGACTCCAGAGAGGAGGAGAAAATTAGGCTAACTGATGACAGACATTTCAAACAACCGATTTTAAAGATGGAAGAAGAAGAGAAAAGAGCTCAGGAAAGAGAAACAAAAGAGGGTCTGACTGATCAGAGCTTGGCATCAACAGACACAGGTGGCAGTAAGGACGAGAGTGGTGCTTATGTAGAGTGGCGCCAGAGAAGAACGCACAAGGAGCTGAGGTTTGGTTGCACTGCCTCATCGTTGGCCATCGGAGCCACTGAAGCAGAGGAAGAAGAAGCAGACCTCGAGAGAAACGAGACACAAACATCACAGGAATAAAACCGACGGTGTATTCAGAAGGACCTTCAACTGGCTGAACGGTAACCTGAAGAACAGTCACCTGAAGGAGGAGGACTCAGAGGACCTGTTTCAGGGAGCAGACGGAAGGAGGTGAACTATGTTAAAGGTAAGCTGTCCGTCCAATGGACAATCATCCAGCCATTGTTTATCATGTCAAAATCAACTGTAGGTCTGTGATGGTGCTACATGGCTCTGATTATCCATTCCTTTCTTTTCTGGACATGGGGTCATCTTGCAGGGGTCAGCATGTTTAAGTCAAGGGCCGAACGAGAGGGAGAAGCATGAGGCCTTGCTGAGTCTGGAGATCATCCAGGTGGGAGTTGAAGAGGAGCCGCATGGAGCTGACAGACTTTAAGGACGTCGAACCCAACTGTGACCGTTTAGAGTCCTCTTTGGGGGCAGGGATGACCACATGGCAGAGAACCCATTGTTGCTTCCATGTTGCTTTGTATGTTTGCTGTATTAACATCATCAACTAAAAACACAAACCAGAAAATGCCAATTTAAAACGGATAATAAGATGATAAAAGATAATATTATTTTTTTGGTCCGTTAATTGTATTGTTGCTGTTTAAAACGGGCCCAGCAGATGGCACAATTGATATGTTGTACCACTTTTTCTTGGCTAGTGGGACCTTGAGTCTCCCGCCAGATGGAAAACAGCTGGAATGATGAGTAAGTGGGTTTCGTCATGCTGACACACTATTGGGTCGAAACAAGGTACATTTATGGTCGATAGGTTATTCCAAGTGTTGGTCTTTTCCATTTCGTGGACCGTCACGACGATAGCTGTCTTGAAGACCCTATAGGCCCTAGGCTGCAGGCTCCAGGCTCCAATCCCTGACATTGCCCGTTGGTCTGACGGGCATTCAGGTCAAGGAAGCTGCCGTCAAACCCGGTGAGAGGAGGAAGGGCTGGAGACATCCTGCCGGCAGGCAACCACAGCCATGTCATGTTTTAGCTTATATATAACCTATTTTAAACATTAATTCGGACAAAGAGATAAAACTCAACCCTCTGGAACACCGGATCAGGAACTGATCCACACCGACCGGACATGGCTGCTTTTGACGATCAGGTCACACGAGAACGGGGGGCTTGACCCATACTATTAAATAAGACGCGCCCTTATTTGGGCTGTGTGTATTGACTTCCGGCCCAAGGGACGACAATAATTCTATATATAAATATATATATATATATATATATATATATATATATATTCTCCCAAAGATTAACATCTATATATTTTTACATTTTATAAATAGTTATTGTTGCAGTGGCAGTAAAAGTGGGCTTTTAAAGTGGAAACTTGGTTCTGATAGAAAGGTTTGGACAAATTGGTCGTTATTGCTTTGATGTGGGGTTATGCACAAATCAAGTTGCATGGACATTACTTGTATATATTATATAATATTGCATTTTTCATGTCTGAGCACAGACTCTTAACATTTTAAGCATTACTTGGACGGAATCACTGCCACTGCGGCATGGATCCTGGATGAGATGTCCTCTCTCTTGCCCTAATGCAATATAGGTCATACTTGTACAGTATTCAGAACATCTGACTCATGCACTTTTTATTTATATAAGCCACTGAACTTGTTTTCAGTCTGGGATCATTATCTCTCACCAGTCGCTGCTTGCCCAGGTGCACAGCCTGGAGGGAGGGCCTGATTGGACGGTTTCTGTATTGTGTAGTTGCTTGAGGATATGGTTAGGTTGGACTGTTATGGATGTATATCTCTGCCATAATGTTGAATGAATTTTAAAAGTCATTGACATTTGTCTATATAAATGTAAACACCATTGAATTCATAACATTGAAATATTATACTTTGAAAACAAGGTCAGCTGAATTTATTCATTTTGAATTCACCTCTTATGAAATGCAAATAGCCTATGACATTTCAAGCAGATCCATTTCATAGCACAATTTGAAATATAATCTTTTTCATGTTCACTTGCAAGTTGCAGATATTGAACAATTCTGTTTCTTCACGACTACATGCATCTTTTATGCCTCATCTTTAATGAGTCATAACAGCATAGAACCAAACTAACACCCACTCCTCAGCGGCTGCTATAAAGCCCCGGTCTGTTGTAGTGACAGTAAAGATAGTCTCCACAATATTGGTTTGATTAACGCCCTATGGTTTACAAAGTGTAAACCACCAGGCAAAAGTTATTTTTTGCCTCGTTGTGAGTCATAAAACATGTGACTCTGGACTCTGGAATGAATAGCTGCCACTCTTACCTAGTGGTAAACCAAAGAATTTTTAATTTGGATAACCAACAAGCAGAATAAACAATAATAAATAACAAAGATGATGATAATGTTCTTAAAATATGTGCCTTCATATTTGTATTTTTCCATTCATTTCAAAGCACAATGAGCTTGTACAGTGTAATTTGATTTCCTCATATTTTAGTTACAAACAGTAGTCCGGTTAAAGAAATCCCTTTGTGGTCCGGCTTTGATTTCCATTTGAGGAGATGAACATGTCCCACTTCTCCCTCCACCGCTCCAGGCCTGCCTCCTTCAGGTGGGGGGGCAGGGAGCTGTATCTGTAGGGGGGCACTTCAGGGTTATTCTAAGCTCTACTAAGGTTGTGGGAAAGCAAAAACGTAAACACTACACAACGGCTAATTAAATATAAAATCAATTTCACTTTTCATTACTGTCCCGTTACAATTTAATTACAAATGGAAGGGGGTGTGTAATAAGCAATGTAACAACATATAACAGCATGTACTTAATATGTGGTAACGTTGTAAAATGGAATTTAACTACACAATGTGGTCACAATGCGAGGTACACACTTTACCGGGGTAACGGACTGTACCGTAATGTAACCTTGTATCAAGTCAATGCTGTTACAGGTTGTAGCATTACTCATTACATGCATAACAGTCACCAAAAAGCAAAATGTCCCACTTGATCGAGTTGGCGGCCAGCTCCTTCAGAGTCCCCAGGTTCGCCCTTAAGCCTCCGATCCCCACGAAGGCTTGGTAGAAGTCGTAGGAGAGGCCGGCGTTGCCGAACAGGGAGGGGTCATCGGAGCTGATCACCAGGGGGTGGCCCTCAGACATCAGCACCGCCGCAGGGTGGTTCCGCAGGTCAGATACCAGCTTCAGGACCTACAGAGCAGACACCCCGGGACAATGCACTGACAGTCATCTAAAGGTTGAACTCTATCCTGGTACAATGCAGGCCTTCAAGCCCGTCAACATGAGGGTTTGGATGTTGTTGAACACTTAAAGCCTGCGGCAACACACTACAGCAGCCTGGCGGTGTCTCATCTTGCGCTGACTCACGACCAACAGCCCATGGCTACGTCGGTGCTATGACCGAGATTATGCATACTATTTAGGGAGGTTTGTTCACTAGAGGGGAAATGAGACCAGTGAAGCTCACTCCCGAACCAATAAGAACCATACAAGCACCTCGTATACACAGGAATGTCACAGAGTGTGGTGGTGTGGTATGAGCTGACCTGATTGGAGATAGGACACAGCTCCACTGCCACGTTTCCCGCCCTGGCAAGCTCCTTGGCGAGGGGGTGGTGGGGCAGGGCGTAGCCGTGGCCGATGCGGGTGGTGTTTAACAGCAGGGCATCCAGGATGTTCTCGTCCACATCGGTGCCTTCTTCATCTACATGTATACACGGATGTAGAGTATGAACATACGGTAAGAATAGATTCTATGAATGCACTCCTAGTAGTAAACGTCCGGGGGCTTCACCACAGGGGGGCCTTATGGGGCACATGCCCCCCCCCCCCCCAAAAAAAAGTTTTTATGTTGGTTTGCTTATTTTAATCTTGTTTTTCTTTTGAATTCCTACTACTGTCCCGTACTGTCTGCTGCAAACGGGGATGTCTTATTTGATCTTAAAACTAGACATGGACTTGGAGAGAACATAAAGGACCGACCTGTCTCCCCTGCGTGGAAGAAGTACGGCAGAACCAGTCCCAGGTAGGCCGGCAGCAGCAGAGCATCCCGGAAGTACCACAGGTTCCTGCCACTGTCCTCCCTGCCGACCTTCAAACCACACCCGGTATTTAGATTGCGTGTCGACAGCCATCATGTTTTATTTTGATTAGGGCTGTCAAATTAATGTTAATTTTGATTAATTAATCACAGAAAAAATAACGTGTTAAAAAAATTATTGTTTATTTTTTGCCTGAGATGCATTGTATCTTGAGTGAGATGGAAATATTATTAATTTGATCTTAAAATGCACTGTATGTTAATGAAAGACATGTTTTAAAAGAGACATTGAACTTTAAAGTCTATTATTCATTGAATCACTAATCTGCCATAATTTATTTGAATTAAATTATTTGGAAATACTTTCTCTGCAAAATGTAAGTATGCGATTAATTTAGATTAATTAATCACAGAGCCTGTAATTAATTAGATACATATTTTTTAATCGCTTGACAGCCCTAATTTCGATTCATTGCTAGCTAGACACAATGTCAAATTCGACAAGGAGCAGGACTGCCACCACTGACGTTCTGATAATGACTTCTCATTGGGTTGTCGGTGTCGTTCATGTTTGCTTTCATTAGGGGGATTTAGTGTTACGAATCGATTCTGTGTAACGCTCACACGACAAGAGCTCCGACCAAAATATCATAACATGTTTGAGAAAAATCGGGATGTAGCAGACTGGATCGATAAGACGAGGAATGCAATTATCGGGGCTTGTGGATCATCCCACACTATAAGACCCAATCTGAGGAAATTAAACTCAGACCCGGCTGTTAATTTCTGTAGTGTATGCCTGCCCTTAGTTGACAAGTCTGGGGTAAACTAGTGAAGGTATGTGACGAGTGGAGGGATCTGGTGAGCTCACCAAGTCAAAGCCTACGACCACATCGGGGAAATCACTCTGCATTTGGATGGCTTCCATCACGGCAGCCTTGACCCGAGAAAAACTCAGAGACCTGGTGGACAGAGACAAAGCAAACATCATCAGACTGAGCCCATGTGTGAGGTCACAACAGGGACACGCTCAGAGACCTGGTGGAGACAAACTAAACATCATCAGACTGGGCCCATGAGGTCACAACAGGGACACACTCAGAGACCTGGTGGACAGAGACAATCCAAACATCATCAGACTGAGCCCATGTGTGAGGTCACAACAGCTCATTGGTTTAATAAGAATTCACTTTGCCGTTGTTGAGCTATTTGTTCATGTTAAGGCAGCCTTCTGTGATATATAACTAGCATGAAGGTATCTCCAGAATACATAGTGTTGGAACTTTAAACTAAATACATGCAATACAATACGTCCACTTGCTTATTTGGTTAAGTGTGTAGATTTAAAGGAGGTAAACCACAGTGAACTGTAACTTTGACTTAATACTTGATGCTATATTTTTATATCTATATTTAGATCAGTGCATCAAATTACATCAATTTATGAAATAAATTTAAATGAAGCAATTCTTAAGCCTTTTTACCGGCCATCACTGGGTATTTAGTAGCCTACCTGTGGACAGTGATTATAATGCGAGTTCCCAGGAAGTCTGGGTGATCTTCCACAAACTGCTGCGTCACTTCCTGAAATGTCTTCAAGTACCAGACCTTATCGTGACGGCTTCCATCCAGCTCATATGTCTATATCAGAGAAAGACAACATCAGGTGACTTATAATAAAAAAAAATAATAATAATGGACAGAAATATGTAAAATTGTGCATTGGGGAGGGTAACATAGATGGATGTGTTTTTGCCTTTAGTTGCGGCTTAATTGTCCCCACTATTCTGGTCCCAAAGGGTCACGAGTAAAACATGCAAGGCGGTACCAGCTGATTGATCAAAAACTGGATTAGATTGGAATCAATATATTGATTGACAATTTAACAAAAGGTACCACAACAGCCCCAGATTTACAGGAACACCAAATCCCTGACCACACCTTTAAAAGATGCTGTCAGATTTGTGTTCATTCTGGGGCTGCAGGCCCCCTGTAAATGCCCTCTAAGCTCCCTGTAAATGCCCTGTAAGCTCCCTGTAAACGCCCCTTCAGTTCACTTTCAATGACCTGAAGTCTGAGTGTCTTGCATCAGCGCTTCATCAGCAGCTGACCAGGGAACCGTTTCAGCCAAAAGTTAATACACATGCAATGGCACATGTCTCACCTATAGAGGGAGTCAATGCTAAACGATCTACAAGTGGTGTGGACTGTGGAGGTGTTGTTCTCATACCCTTGCCAGCCCGCTCCGGAGCTCCAGGTACATGATGTTGTCTCTGTGAAGCTCCTCAAGGCCCTGGTACAGGTAGTCCCTCAGTACGGGCGCGTGGGTGATCAGACCCGACGCCACCACAAACTTCTTCTCAAACTTCTCCCAGGCGACGTCCTGACTGGGGTATGCCAGGTCTGGATCCTCGGTGAACATGGTGAGGTTCTGGATCAGACTGAATGACATTCACCAAATCCAATTTGATCATTTTAAGGTTTTTCATGTGACTTATTAAAGATGCTGCAGTAAGATTTATAGCTGTAATTACGTGTACTCTTATGAATGCCATAGCCATTGGTCGGCTATTAGTGAGAAAAATGATCAATCATATTAGTTTATAGCTGACCAGCCTTTGTACAAGGCTATTTTGATTTTACTGCCTATCCATGAGTCGAGATTAACAATTAGATTAACAACATTATTGGCTAATTTCTACATCAAAGCCGGCCTAGGAGGATGACGGTGAAGAGCTTTGATATCAACCTGTTGTCAAAGGGTGCGGGGTCTCCCATCTTGGCTCGCAGGGTCTCCAGCAGATACCAGTAGGAGCAGTCCCACGTGAGCCAGGGGTAGCCGGTGGAAAACACAAAGCGCACCGATTGGTCGCTGGTGAAGCAGATGTAGCAGTGGGGTCTGTAGGTGACGTTCCTCACCAGCCAATCCACGCCCACCAGAGTGGAGCTGTGGATGTGGAGGGCCCCGCCTACACAGAGCCGGGTCAGAAACAATGGTAAATGGACTGCATTTATATAGTGCTTATTTGTAACCAGTGCCCCCCAAAGCGCTTTACAATATTGCCTGACAATCCCTCATTCATACACACACACACATTCACACACTGATGGCGGCGTCAGCCCTGCAGGGTGACAGCCCGCTGGCAGGAGCAGTTAGGGTGAGCTGCCTTGCTCAGGGACACCTCAGCTAGGAGGAGCCGGGGATCAAACTAGCAACCTTGCGGTTACCAGCCAACCCACTCTACCTCCTTAACTACTGCCGCCACAATGAGGTGTTGGATCGATGAACAGCAGCTTTCAGGGGTCAGACCTTTACCACTTAGCTGCCATGAAAGCCAAACACCAGCCCTGCAAGATCACCTTTGGGATTGCAAGATGGACAAAATGGAATATGTATTTGCTTAAATAAGGTTGTGGTTTGTGTTGTGATGTGGGTCGATGTGTATCTTATAATCCTGTTCGGTCATATAGTCGATTAACCTGTCGAATACAACCTCTGACTGTGACCCATGTGACATTTGTGATACAAAAGAAAAAAACAAAGTTTAAAAAGAAAATGATGACCTTTGGGCATCTTTTGAAGCAGGGCGAAGATGGGACTCTTCTCTATGAGCGGCTTGGCCTTGAAGAAGTGCATGGCTGGGGGGAATGCCGTCTGGGACATCTCCCGCCGTTTCATCCCATGGAGCTGGGCGTCCAGCTTCGTCTCGGCGGCCGTCAGCGTCACTGTGCCCCCAATCTGCCGGGAGGTCTCCAGGCGCATGAGGGAGTCCCTCTGGGTGGGGTCAGGGGCCGCATGGCACACTGCCCCCAGGCCCAGGAGGACCAGGAGCACCCAGCAGGTGAGCAGCCGGAGGCCTCCTCCTCCTACTCCTCTCCGCACTGAGATCACCATGTCCTTAAATGACCATGATCTTATATTCCACTAGAGGGCGCAGGTCGGCTCCTTTAACGCTTGGTTTAAATGGAGCATGTTTTTCATTGGGCGCTATGGAGAATAAACAAGAAACAGATTTTAATTAAATTGAATCCTTGATGCTTATGTCAGGCAGGTTCTTTTGGAGGCCTAATTCAGCTTAACAACAAATGTTAACGATTACCAGTATGTTGTGCACTAATAACATAATAATCAGGCAACATTGATTAACTCGAAAATAATTTTACAAGATTAAAAAAACGTTTTGACTTGGAGACAGATATAATAAACGATGTACAATTATACAAATCTCAAACTGCTTAAACTGTATTCAATCGGAACGGTGGTTGTTTGTTATTGTGTGGTTGTCATGATAATGTTGTAACCTAGGTATTGAGAACATTGATAAAAGACCACATACCTCTCAATTGTTTTTGTGAGGACTAAAAGGACTAAAGAGTAAAGTAGCACTTTAATAAAAGGTGTACCCTTGACTAGGGTGACCAGACGTCCCCGGATTTGACTGCGACTGAAAGATCCGAACCCCCCCCCCCCCCCCCCCGCCCGGTAAGGCGGGGGGGGGGGGGGCGGGGGGGTAAGGGCAGTGTCCCCGTTTTAGTTTTCTATGACCAAAAAAACTACATGTTTGGTGGTTTTACACCGCAGAACCAAAACTGTCCCCGGATTTTGTCTCAGAAATCTGGTCACCTTACCCTTGACGCTGTTAATATTTATATTCACAGAAAGTTTTAAACACACTACATGCAAAACAACCCAAGCGCCAATACCTGCGTAGGGGCCCGATGTCTCTTCTAGGATCTCACATTTTAAGCAATAACTCCTCATATACTTACCCAGCGCTCTGCAAACATTGAAATAAGTTGTTTATCCTCACATGATGGGCTTGTAGCGTCCGGTTTCAGCTCGCTACTGCTCATGACCCATCCACAGCAGACAATCGCGACCAGCCACTCCAGCAACTGAGCTGACTAGCCCCAAGGCATCGGATAATCAAGGCATTTTCTTCCTGACGAGAGACCATGTGGTCTACTAATAAAGGAAGCATGAATGGCCACTTTTACCCAACAGAAGCGGTACTTCACGTCCTTGCTGATTTTGCAACAAGCGCTCATTCAGTCAATAAGTAGGCTACTCATTCATTTAAAAAAGGAAAAGAGTAGGAGTTGATCATCATTTTTTACTTTGTTACATTTCAATAACAGAGACAATCAAGAACAAACAACCGTACACACTTATAATTTAATAACACATCTGGAGTCCTGATATACATACAGTGCAACGTCAGCCACACATCCGATACACTATGTAATGTACGATAAATGTAACATTAATAAATTAACTTCACCATATATATCATATTATCACTAATACTTCATTCACTCTGTGATTGGTCTGAGCAGACATAAAGTAAAACAATGCAATTTGTAATGAGGGGCCAGTGATAATGGACCAATTGTAAGGAAACAACATAATATGTAATTCTGAGGATCTAATCAGCGCCTGAAATGTTAAACATCCAACCAATCACAATGTCCTTTTACTCAGCAGTGTAAGCACAATACAGAACAACCGTCTTATTCTTCTCAGGTCCAACCTCAGGTCTTAGATTACCGCTTCCATCCTGTACTTGTAGTTGCACAGAAACATTACAACAATACGTCACACAACAAAAATGTGCATCATTTTGAGTTGGAATTTAACTGGAATATAACTATCGACACAGGAATGGGATATTTTACACCACAAAATATAAAACAAAATGGAGACTTCTTGAAAGCAGCTCAATCCAAGAACTTGCGGTTGGCGTTCTTTCCGAAAAGTGCCACCCGGACTTCAGGCATCATCTGTAAATAGGAACACGTTGTTATATAATGTACAGAGAGGAGACGTAAAAACACCATCTGTATCCACCATTGTACGGCCCAGACCTCCTCACACTTGGAGGACTTGACCCCGACAAACAACCGCAAAAGGTCTTGCATCACAATACATCCGAAAGCCAATTGTGGACGTTCCATAATTGCCTAAGAAATAGTAATATATCAAACATGTTTGGGATGAAAAATTGAGGCTTAATGCTTCCATTTTCAGAGTAAAAAACTTCACGATTGAGAAATGTAGTCAAACACATGTGGGCTGAGCTATGATAACACTGTGCGTGCGCATGTCTTTAAAAGGGGACATATTATACCACCAGGTGTGAGTGTGATAATGGTGGTATAATATGGTATAATATGTCCCCTTTTAAAGATGCTGTAGGTGAGACGGCACTGTCATTTGAGTGTCATTTGTTAGAAGCTCTGTAACCATCCGTGCGCTGTTGGTCAGCTAAATGCTTTGTGAGAATATCTGTCATGGTGGATGGCGGCTCATCACACTCACACCTGGTGGTATAATATGTCCCCTTTAACCTGAACGTACCTGCTGAGCCATGAGGTCCAGTCTGCTCTCAAGGGTGTTGGCCACCTTGATGTTCCCGCGGGCGTTGTACAGCTCAACGCCTCCGGAGCTGCAGAGAGAGGTGGGAGTATAAATACCACATAACACAACACTGGCTGTATATCACAAATACAAAGATTTGGTTTGAAATTGTGTATTTTCTTGGCTGTAAGCTAAAGAATTCAAATATAAGAAAGAATTAAAATCCAGTGCCATTTTTGTAAAATTAAATGCGTCTGAAAAACAGACCATGTTATTTATTTTAGTGCCAGGGCTACCAATGGTTAAAGGGTCACTATCAGGTCAAGCAAACGTAAAGACTTATTTTATGTGTAGACAAAGCTTGAAGTCGAAAATACTCATTGGCCTTAAAGTGGGAAAGTCTGTGACAGAGACAAACTGATCTTATTTCCCCAATTGCTCCTAACCAAGCATCAATGGTTGTTCTTGCGATGAGAGGGGCTCCTGGAAGTCCCTGAACCAACTGGCCAATTACAGGGAATGTTATTAAGTGGTTTAAACTGTATTTGTGCTATTGAAGATCTAAAAACCATGTAAGGTTTATTGTCCTTAAACGTCCCATTTATTGTTTACTTGCCGTTTTACAGAGAGGGGGGAGAGAACATTTGTATAAAAGAACAAGCTACGCACATCTTCACATACATTTAATAGTTACTCTTCCATTTTAGTGCAGCACTCAGCCAACATTTTAAAGAGGTTTTGTTTGGCTAGCTAATTGTTTTGCGAACTTGGATTAACCACCACAGCACTGTACTGGTTCAACCCCTAGTGGTGAAAATGGGTTTCAAATATTTTGAAAAGACAAAAGATTGCCATAGTTGCCTCTCCATATTCAAATTAATATTCCACAAGGCAGAGGAACGTACATGTCTGGAGAGAGGTAGGTGTCCTGGTCGATGCGGACCTCCAGGTTGATCTTTACTGCCTCCTTGAAGGCAGGAATGTTCCTCTGAATGGAAGCCTGGATAGAAAAATAACAACAACACAAGTTCATTATTCTCCCAAAATCAAGAAATATGGCTTAGTGCTTGCAATTCACAACTCAGAAATAAGAAATCAGAAATCAGAAATAAGATCACCCACCTGCACCATCTGGAAGTCCTGCTTGCGACAGCGAATGGTCACTTTGGGTTCCAGAAGTTGAAAGAATCCCTGTTAAAAAAAAAAACATGATT
Source organism: Micromesistius poutassou (assembly GCF_964030765.1). Lineage (NCBI taxonomy): Eukaryota > Metazoa > Chordata > Actinopteri > Gadiformes > Gadidae > Micromesistius > Micromesistius poutassou. Next base: position 8,646,070 of record NC_140288.1, read on the forward strand.
CCATACCAGGTACAGGAAGGTTTGACCTGATGTCGCACACATTCAAGGCCGCCATCTTGGTGCTATTTCACCATTATAATAATCAGAAAAAAACAATAACAACAACTAGTTGCGTGGTGATTCTAGAATTTCTGTTCAAGAAGCTGCAGCTTGATGGCGGCTTGGCCCCTGCTGCACCAGTAGGGCTCCAGGCTATAAGGCCCTAGGTTCTCGGGCCTCTAAAGGGCTGTAGGGAACACCCCGCAGTGGTGGATCCACAGACCTGTAGGATGAGGCCGTCCATCAGGGCCGGGTACCTCGCGGGGTCCTTGGCAATGGTGGCTAGCCGCTCACGCGCCTCGTTCAACATTTCCTGAGGACACACAACCGACCACAAATAAAATAAACAACACCTCAAAACACGGCTCTAAATGAGGAAGGAACCATACATGACATTTGGGCGGCCAGTAAGAGAGCGTTATGAGGAACACATTATTCCACAGTTACGACACAGGGCTTACCGAAATCATATCATCACGCGCCTTCAGCACTTTGAGACGGGCCTGGTTCATCAGGTTGGACATCTGACTGGAAGGTGAACACACAAAACTGAATTCTGGAATTCAGAAGGCAGACCGGCATCGCTGACTCTACCTAGTTCACAATTAAATTGTTCAATGATGATGGACTACATAGAATTATAGAAGTCACTGATCACGGGACAATGCTGGCACAGCCTCCCCCCCCCCCCAGTGGAGAGAGGAAGTTGAGGACACTGTCCAGACGTGACTCAATGGCTACTCACATTTTCTTCTGCTGCTCGATCTGCTTCTCTTTCTTCTCGTAATACTCCATGATCTTTAGGCGCTGCGTCTGCACCAGCCGTCCCTTCTCAATGTTGAACTCTTCTTCTGCCTGCACACACACACACACACACACACACACACACACACACACACACACACAGTATGAAAAATACTAAGTAATATGTGCTCTTGTCCAGAAAATGTGGTTGTACGGTACCTTGGCATCTATCTCCTCTGCCTTCTCATTGGCCTCCTGTTCAATGAAGGCCATCATGTGCTTGATCTGAAACAAAGACACACATTAAACCTGAATAGTGAAGCAAAACCCATGCTTTTATGGTTTTAGGTGCCATCAAAGAATATAATAGAATGCCTTTATTGTCATTACGTTTTCAGTACAACGGAATTGTAGAGCTACTCCAGTAAGGTGCTTCATTAATCATAAAAAACTCATTCCACCCTTCATTCATTACACACAGATGTATATCATATAGGCTACAAGTGATGCACATCTCTCCAGGGCTGTCAAAATAGTTTTAATTAAAAATTATGCTCACTGAAGAACAAATGCTCAAGCATTCCTTGACTGTCACTAGCACCCTGGCGTTGAATGTGTCATGTTTAAGAATCGTCCCTATGCATTAGACTAATTTCCATTACCTACTTTAGATGTGGGGCTACATTTTGTGAATGTGGTTGCGGTTATTTGGACCAGTTTGTGTAACCAGTTATCCAAAACTTAATTCAAATGTCCCCTTTAGGCAAAGGCATTGATCACGTGACCAAGGGCCATCTGCAGTGCAGTTTATTCGTGCATGTTGTTGCCTAATCAGAAAATAACTAACGTAATGCAATATCGCTGCTAAAACAGAATGGCCAAATTACGATACACGGACCTTGCAATGTAATTAATAATAAATCGACAATATAGCCCTTTGTCAATGTCACACTCATTGTTCAGCGTTGCACAATGAGACACAACAGAAAACGAATGTTACCCAGCAGCCATTTCAACATAAATACTAATTAAAGATCGAATAAAGACCGAAGGATGCATTAATGAATCGTGAAGGTTAAAATGTATCGTACCTGCTTCTGGACGTCGGCATCGCTGAGCGCCATGGTTGCAGCCGTCAAAGATCCGCTGGGCCTACGAGAAACGCACTTGTTTAGAATAATTTCGGAATATATGAACACCAAAAAAAAAGCAATTAAAGCGTATATTACGATTGGAAAGAAATATGAAATATATATAACCTGGAACTGGAGGTAAGGGAAAATTGAATTAGTCGCTGCAGTCGTGACTCGTAAAGATACGGAGGATCAGCTGATATTCAATGTCACGTGATGCGACTTCCGGCTGGATAGCAAATAGGAGGGGAACTTCAATCCTCCAATAGGATATTTTCATTATATCATCAAGTAAGTAATTTATTTTTGTTTAAGGAAATGAAAATATTGTATTTAATACGAACATGCACGCCACTTTTAACTGTTAGAATAAATAAGCATTATTCATCAAATATTGTGTCACGTGGAATGTGACGCGTCACCTGTATGTGTGCGGCGCGTCATATATTCTAATGTGCGCAATGTCATATTGACCAACACTATCCTACACGACTGTCATCCCAAGCTTAAAAATGCCCAAACCTTTTTCCCAACAAAACCAGAGGGTGCACATTGATCTATTCGTTTGAACTATTTAACATGATGTATCCAATCATTATAAATGAGTGTTAATGTTCGTGATGTATCCAATCATTATAAATGAGTGTTAATGTTCGTCAATTTATTGAGCTACATTGTCACTGTAATTGACGAATTATATTGGAATTATATAGAATTATTATTATTATTATTATATAGAATATAATTCTATATAATTCAGCAATTTCATATTAAATGGAATTGCTGATGTGTGTGTGTGTGTTTGTGTGTGAGAGAGAGAGAGAGAGAGAGAGAGAGAGAGAGAGAGAGAGAGAGAGAGAGAGAGAGTGTGTGTGTGTGTGTGTGTGTGCGTGTGTGTGTGTGTGTGTGTGTGTGCGTGTGTGTGAGAGAGCGAGAGAGAGTATGTGTGTGTGGGAGAGAGAGGGCTAGAGAGGGGGGGGGGGGATAGAGAGAGAGAGAGAGAGAACCCCACTAGAGCATAGTGTTGGCTTGTCATGTGGCAGTTACAGCATGCCTGTCTGCCGCTCAGTCCTGTGTGTCTGGTGCGTCGCTCCCTGATCCAAAGCATCTCAGCAACTCTCTCAGTAAGCTGTTCTCAAAGTGTGCCCAGGTAGACCTTTTTATTATTGCTCTTCTCTGTCTGTCTCTGTGTGTCTGTCTGTGTGTCTGTCTCTAGACAGAAGACGCCATCATCCACAGAACAACATGAATGACTGCTTTGTTTTGTTGTTTTTCTTTTACAATTAATCAAATTGGAAGAAAAGTGATGTATTAAATCAAGTGATATTGTATTTTTATTGAATTGTATTATACGATTTGTGTAGATAGGTCGTTAAAAGGTCACTTGTTACTATTTTAGCGTAGCCATGGCTAATCAAACTTTCTATAAAGGGAGGAAAGGAAAGATAAAGAAAGAGATAATGGGTTGATATAATTAATTTTAGGTCATTTGTTGTTATTCTGCCACTTCCTGTTTTTCTCTTCCACACTGACCTTGTCTTAATTGTGATTGGCTTTGGGGTCAATGATATTTGACGTTCTGTGTAAGTGTCACACTTGTGTGTCACTATATAAAGGGTGACTACCGTGCTCCACATTACACTGATTGTGTTCCAGGAACAAAGACAGGTCTCTGGTTTTGCCAAGAACAATGGAAATCCAATTACCCCAATAGGCCAATCAGCAAATAAGATCACACAGTTGAAATAGTTTGTTGATTTCAAACCAGATTGTTGGGAAACCATCTGGGGTTGATTTCTAAGTTGCCTGGCGAGTTTTACTGTTTAAAACACATTTCTCTCACCAATCGGATCCTTTCTCCTTGGCCTCAGCCTATTGGCCAGCAGGACCTCCAGCTTAGACATGAAAATAAGTCACCACCAAAAGCAAGCAACAATATAAATATTTAAATGCAGAATGCTGAATTTCCTCGATCGGAATTTGGACGCCTCATTCGAATTTTTGTTCTTTTTTTAAATTACATTTAATAATTCATTATGGATGACTCAACATGATGGTTTATACTTGGGATAAACAATGAATGTTTATGAAATGACTGTATATATCCAGGCAGAGTTAACAGTGAGTTAAGATGCAAACAGTCCTACTGTTGGTGCGTTAGCAATCATGAAGACCTTCTTCATCTTCACTCATCACTGCCTTTAATAACAGTGTAGGGACCTCTTTGGGTATTTTAATGGCAGCCCCCTTGGAGCGAAGCGTCTCCTGCTGAACACTGGTGCCAAGTTTCACAAGCTTGCATGCAACCTGGTGTGAAAGTGGCGGAACATGGGAGAACAAGGGATGAAAATAGCTATTCTGGGACCTAAAGGCTTGTAAATATTTTCCACCAGCCAAGTGGAGACATGGAGCAGAGTGTGAAGAGGGCCCGTTTTATACCAACAAGTGTCAGTAAAGGTTATGTTAACAAACTTCTGGGGTGTAGTCGGCTTGGCCCAGAGTTGAATCAAAAAACTTTTGGCCTAGTTTAGAAAATCATGGCTGCATGTTTTCGGAATTTCCAGGCAGATTTTGAGGGTCTGACATCACAATCCCTGTTAATCCTTACTCCTGACCACTGCTGACGTCATGGTGAATCTTTGGAATGGCTTCCACTCTCTGGTGACAGATGGAGATGTATATAGCGCCTAAAGATAGAAAGATATGCAGGGACAGGGCTATACATAGAAACATAGCCGCTGCAGCACACAGCCCTGCCTGCACAACTTTTCCGATCTGAAAATGTGCTTGTGTCTCCACGGGCACGCTCGCATCGGCTGCTCTGGAAAAATAATGACAAGCAACGAAAATCATACAAGAAAACCACGGGAAAGCATTGGATAATTAATTGATAAATAAAAACTAAGTCATATTTTGGTAGTTTTGTATGTCTTTTTATAATTCTTAGTTAGTATAAGTAAGTAATAATAGTATTACATTTTTTGTATATATCATTGTTACATGCAGTGCTTTATGCCTGCACTTGTATATATGCTGGTACATACAGTATATATAACTCAAATGTGTGTTATATTTAACAATGAAGTCAATATAAACCTGGGTGTCTCAACGTGACGCTGGGCTTCTCTCTCCGCAGCCCGTCCGGCCTTCACTCTGGAGGGAAAGGCTCGGCAGGCGACGCCCAGCAGGGGAGATGGAGGTGCCAGTGGGGCCTCTTCCCTGTCTGGAGACACCAGCCCTGATTGGCTTAGCCGTGACCCCGCCACCCTGCCCCTGAGCCAGGGGGACATCCCTCCCGGGCCCTGGCAGAGTGAGAGCCTCCTGGCCGAGTCCTGGTCCACCATGGGCGACCCGGACACGGAGGACGCCAAGAGCCTGGACAGCAGTGAGGGGGGGGTGCTGCTGCCCGGAGAGGAGAACCACTCCTCCCCCTCCGACATGGTCCACCTGGAGCGGGAGGACGCCGAGATGCTGGAGGAGGAGGAGGAGGAGGCTGTGGAGACAGAAGAGGAGGAGGAAGCAGAGGAGGTAGAGCCGGCCGGAGCAGAGGAAGAGGACGACATGCAGAGCAGCGTTCTGAGTATGTTGGGGGGGGAGCAGGAGCTGGAGGAGCTCCGGCGGGAGCAGGAGCAGGAGGAGCAGGAGGAGGAGCAGCACCTCCGCCCCTTGAGCTCCCAGCTCCTGGTGGCGGCGGCCGAGGACGCGCTGCGGGCCAGTGCCCACCGCCACCTCTCCGGGCGGGACGCCTCCACGGCCACGCCCCCCATGCCCATCTTCAAACTCCAGCCGCCCTCCAGCACATCTACGCCGGTGCCCTCCATCACCTCCTCCTCCTCCTCATGCCGCCCTTCGGAGGTGGTGGAGGAGCAGCGGTACTCCCGGCAGGAGCTCCTCCCTCCGCCGGTTCTGGTGCCCGTGGTCGCTGGCCAGCCTGCTGCCACCGCCGAGAGCCACGCTCCTGATCAACCACGGTTCTCCCAGATTCCGCTGGGCTCCGTCGGAGAGGAGAAGGTCCCGGACGCGGGGCCACAGAACCCAACGACGGAGGCTCCCGAGGTGGAACCCGCCGCCACCGCCGCCGCCACCGCCGCTGCAGCGGCGGAACCAGCCGGATCGACCGACCTGCCGATGATGCTGTGCGGGGGTGCGGTTCTGGTGGTGGTGGTTGGCGTGGTGACGTACGGAGCCTTGGCCTACGGCAGGAAGTAGGACGTCTGTCTGGTGGAACGCTTGTGGGGTGGGGTGGGGGGGGTACTGCTGTTTCACACGTCTTTTGTTCCATCCAGTATGAATCTGCACACAAGTCCTGATTCACTATTGATTTTGGATTTGTGACACAATGCAATAGACAAAGAATGGCAGGGGTCTGAGAGTTTTAAAAAGAGGGAACAGAAAAGAGCAGACGTAAACAACAACAAACGCCCTAGTGTTTGGTGTTGCATTCACACACCTGTGGTGCCTGTGGTCGACAGGCCAGATTGATTCCCTCAACCGATTAAGAACCAAGGCCGTAATTGGTCAGAATGGTCTCAGACAGAGGCAGGTCCAGGTGCAACTCGAAACTGATTTTCTCACAGAGAATTTCAATCACTAATAGCTGACAGACGGCTATGGCATTCGTAACAAACAACACTCAAATTATAGCCCTTAAATCTTACCTTAAGCACCTTTAAGAGTCACCTTTGTGACATTAAGAGTTGAAGTGGTTCGCAAACACGTTACACCAGATGAATGCACTGTTCCTCATGAGAAATTCCACTTGTTTCCCTCTGCAAATTCTGGATTACCATGTTTCGTGACCTTCAGTATAACATAATAGTATATTGGTATTTACTGTAAGATGAAGATACCTGATGATGCTACCTCAGCTCCCACAGAGCTCAAGGCCTTTGTTTCTGAGTACAACTGTTGCACAACTCAAGGAAAATGTTAACGGTGGGGAGGAGATAGAAATGAAGCTACGGTATTAATGCTAACACTGTTATCATTCTTTGTGCCAGTTTTACATCGCGGAAGAGCAATCAATAAATGACATCTGATATATTCTATTAAGATTCATGATGCTTATTTTGACTCTTTTCAATGCCATTAAAAGTCAACAATGCTCATCGTGATGTACATTTAATATAGGAAAGAACCTAGAGGCTAAAGCATGAATGTAGAGAGAATCAGGATGTCTTTTTGTCATAATTTTTACCACAGAACCTGACGCAAACACAATCTTAGTCCAACAAGGCAGCATCCACTGCTTTGTGCTAGTCTAAACGATAGTTAATGGTATTTGTATTTGTAACATACACAGTGAAATAGGAGTGGAAATGCTTACAGGATTGTGAAAAATAAGCAACAATATTTACAGTAAAAAGAAGCACACTATTTGCAATAGGGGTCTAAATAAGGGGTCAGTCAAAAATAAACCATGTAAAAAGCAGGAAAATTGTGTGTGTGTGTGTGTGTTGACTCGGCGATTTTCTAAAGAACACGGCACTGTGTGTGTGTGTGTGTGTGTGTGTGTGTGTGTGTGTGTGTGTGTGTGTGTGTGTGTGTGTGTGTGTGTGTGTGTGTGTGGAACCTAGTGGAGGCCCTGGCGAGATCTGCGTTAACAGTCCTGAAGGCCAGGGGAAGGAGCCTTTGTGGACAGCAATGTGGGAAAGTTAATTGTTGTAAAGTAGCAAAGACACACTAATTTAATTCATTTGAAAACAGCGTGGTCAAAGGTCACGGATCGTGTTTTCGTAACTCACTATTGATCGGCTACGAAGATAATCTATCTGTGGTAACAAGGATTGAAAACACAAAATCCAATCAAAAGACGAAGAAAATACAATAAACACAAACAGACGCAATCACTCCGACGCGTGAGTGGATATATCGCTCCTGATTGGGATCGTAGATACGGATGGTGAAATGAATTAGGACTGATGGCTGTGTCAAGGTCGCCCTCTAGTGGTTATCTGGGATCACTGCCATGACCAGGCTATCATTTCCTCTACAGACCAAATGACTTCAGTGATTCCTACCAAAATGCATAAAGAAGACCATTGTAACTGATACATTCGGGTCAAAATCATTGAATATGTCGTTCATCATTCCCTGCATAACACCAGACCTATATTTTAATCTGACATTGGTAGGGCCATCAATTCAAGTCATTTTTACCAATAACCTATGATAATTCATGCTTAAGTTAAGACATTGTTTTTGTCTTGCCATTTTCTATGTATCACATATGTTATCTTGAATTGAAACTCCTTAGTCCCTGTTCCAAAGGAAGCAAAACACCTCCCTTTGGATGACGCAACTCCATCATGAATCTTTAGGGCGTCAGTAGCCCACGAGGTAGAGCGGGTCGACTAGCATCAAATTCCCCTTCCCTTCCTTGATCAGAGGAATGCACAAGAATTCTGTTCACTCACTTTATACAGTATATAGTTCAAAACAGCTCTGTCTAGCCGGATGCGCGACATGAGTTTGCTGGTTGTACATGACCTCCATAATGAGTGACGGTTTTATCGTCAGACCCTTTGCTTCATTCAAAGTAGCCTTAAAGACACATTTCTAGCAAGACCAGTTCAAAACATTGCTCTAAAGGACACACGAGTTAGCTCCTGTCATAGAATCTTGCGAAATACATCCTGATTGCCAACCTCTACACACATGCCGTAATAGTAACAATAACAGAAACAGATTAGAGCGGATTGGTTTCAAATCGCTGAGCAGTTTAATAACAGTTTGTGATACAGGTCATTGCGTAAATGCTCTCCCTGGGAATTCTTATCTGGCTCGTTGGTGCAACAACTGTTGTCATTGGTAAGTTTGCAGTACAACTTTTATTGGACTGTTATAATTTTTATTGCAGTCTTTTTCATTATATACTCTAATCAAATCTAAATGGATGTCAACAGATTACAATCTAAGTTCAAACAATCCAGTATAAATATGTAATTATCGAGTCATAGAGATAAATATATTACCCAATATTTCACGATAAGCCTCTAATTGCTGCTTAGAATATTGTTGATGATCTATTGTGGGGCTATGGTGGGGTAAATCACACTCTGGTTGTTTGTTGTATAATGTCATTCTTCTTCTTATGGTCGCGGTAAAATACCTTTTATGCCTGTGTGAACTTTCTGCCATTTTGACCAGGGGTCTTTTCTGGAGAGATTCCTTTTTCACATACATTTGTGTGCTGTATTTTGTGCATGGCCTATATTCATCCATTTTGGGTTTTTGCTATTTTGACTTTTTGGGTGGGCAGGGTTTGGAGAGAGTAGGGAGAGGCTGGTTTAGGATCAGGTTGAAAATCTAGAATAAAAGAGTGCATTCAGTCATTGTGTTTTCTACAGAAGCCTATAATGTGGACCGGCAGTTGTGCTGTGGACGTCTGGGCAGTGAGAAGATCCTTAAGAAGGAACACAACGACAGCGTTTGCTGTGGAGACGTCCAGTACAACCCAAAGACACAGGGCTGCTGCGGAGATCCTCCTAAAATAAATGACCTCTCAGTTTCCTGTGAGCGAGACTCAGACCAGGGTTTGACCCAAGAGCTTACAGGTTTGTCTCCCTCGCACTACTGCATGCACACTTCAGTGAACACACTTCAGAAAAGAGTGCCAAGATAAATTGTATAAAAGATGACTTATGTCCACAGCAAACAACATGGTGTCGGAACCCAGGACATTGTCCAAGAGTTGTGGACAGGGTGAGTAACGATCATCCGTTACAAAACACAGAGTGAATGTTAGATAGTTTGTGGTCTGAATCCAGTCCGGTCCTTTGTATGGGTGTGGTGTGTGGAGTGGGGTGATTCTGGCCCTGAGGTGCTGTCCATCCGTAATTGGCTAATTTAAGAAGTATTTTCTGGAGAGATACCTTTTTCACATACATTTTTGTGCTGTATTTTGTGCATGGCCTATATTCAAACAATTTGGGTTTTTGCTATTTTGGCTTTTTGGGTGGGCAGGGTTTGGAGAGATTAGGGTAAGGTAAGGGTTTAGGATCAGGTTGCAAATTACAAATCTTGCATATTTGACCTTTAACTGCGTTTAAGTGATTTAAAAAGCAATACCTCATGATATAACCCTGCACCCTACACTACCCTACACAATTGGTGACTCTCTGAAGTACCTCCATGAACCCCAGGTTAAAGACCACTGATCTAGTAGAATATAAGAGTGCATTCAGTCATTGTGTTTTCTACAGAGGCCTATAATGTGGACCAGCAGTTGTGCTGTGGACGTCTGGGCAGTGAGAAGATCCTTAAGAAGGAACACAACGACGGCGTTTGCTGTGGAGACGTCCAGTACAACCCAAAGACACAGGGCTGCTGCGGAGATCCTCCTAAAATAAATGACCTCTCAGTTTCCTGTGAGCGAGACTCAGACCAGGGTTTGACCCAAGAGCTTACAGGTTTGTCTCCCTCGCACTACTGCATGCACACTTCAGTGAACACACTTCAGAAAAGAGTGCCAAGATAAATTGTATAAAAGATGACTTATGTCCACAGCAAACAACATGGTGTCGGAACCCAGGACATTGTCCAAGAGTTGTGGACAGGGTGAGTAACGATCATCCGTTACAAAACACAGAGTAAATGTTAGATAGTTTGTGGTCTGAATCCAGTCCGGTCCTTTGTATGGGTGTGGTGTGTGGAGTGGGGTGATTCTGGCCCTGAGGTGCTGTCCATCCGTAATTGGCTAATTTAAGAAGTATTTTCTGGAGAGATACCTTTTTCACGTACATTTTTGTGCTGTATTTTGTGCATGGCCTATATTCAAACAATTTGGGTTTTTGCTATTTTGGCTTTTTGGGTGGGCAGGGTTTGGAGAGAGTAGGGTAAGGTAAGGGTTTAGGATCAGGTTGCAAATTACAAATCTTGCATATTTGACCTTTAACTGCGTTTAAGTGATTTAAAAAGCAATACCTCATGATATAACCCTGCACCCTACACTACGTGACTCTCTGAAGTACCTCCATGAACCCCAGGTTAAAGACCACTGATCTAGTAGAATATAAGAGTGCATTCAGTCATTGTGTTTTCTACAGAGGCCTATAATGTGGACCAGCAGTTGTGCTGTGGACGTCTGGGCAGTGAGAAGATCCTTAAGAAGGAACACAACGACGGCGTTTGCTGTGGAGACGTCCAGTACAACCCAAAGACACAGGGCTGCTGCGGAGATCCTCCTAAAATAAATGACCTCTCAGTTTCCTGTGAGCGAGACTCAGACCAGGGTTTGACCCAAGAGCTTACAGGTTTGTCTCCCTCGCACTACTGCATGCACACTTCAGTGAACACACTTCAGAAAAGAGTGCCAAGATAAATTGTATAAAAGATGACTTATGTCCACAGCAAACAACATGGTGTCGGAACCCAGGACATTGTCCAAGAGTTGTGGACAGGGTGAGTAATGATCATCCGTTACAAAACACAGAGTAAATGTTAGATAGTTTGTGGTCTGAATCCAGTCCGGTCCTTTGTATGGGTGTGGTGTGTGGAGTGGGGTGATTCTGGCCCTGAGGTGCTGTCCATCCGTAATTGGCTAATTTAAGAAGTATTTTCTGGAGAGATACCTTTTTCACGTACATTTTTGTGCTGTATTTTGTGCATGGCCTATATTCAAACAATTTGGGTTTTTGCTATTTTGGCTTTTTGGGTGGGCAGGGTTTGGAGAGAGTAGGGTAAGGTAAGGGTTTAGGATCAGGTTGCAAATTACAAATCTTGCATATTTGACCTTTAACTGCGTTTAAGTGATTTAAAAAGCAATACCTCATGATATAACCCTGCACCCTACACTACGTGACTCTCTGAAGTACCTCCATGAACCCCAGGTTAAAGACCACTGATCTAGTAGAATATAAGAGTGCATTCAGTCATTGTGTTTTCTACAGAGGCCTATAATGTGGACCAGCAGTTGTGCTGTGGACGTCTGGGCAGTGAGAAGATCCTTAAGAAGGAACACAACGACGGCGTTTGCTGTGGAGACGTCCAGTACAACCCAAAGACACAGGGCTGCTGCGGAGATCCTCCTAAAATAAATGACCTCTCAGTTTCCTGTGAGCGAGACTCAGACCAGGGTTTGACCCAAGAGCTTACAGGTTTGTCTCCCTCGCACTACTGCATGCACACTTCAGTGAACACACTTCAGAAAAGAGTGCCAAGATAAATTGTATAAAAGATGACTTATGTCCACAGCAAACAACATGGTGTCGGAACCCAGGACATTGTCCAAGAGTTGTGGACAGGGTGAGTAATGATCATCCGTTACAAAACACAGAGTAAATGTTAGATAGTTTGTGGTCTGAATCCAGTCCGGTCCTTTGTATGGGTGTGGTGTGTGGAGTGGGGTGATTCTGGCCCTGAGGTGCTGTCCATCCGTAATTGGCTAATTTAAGAAGTATTTTCTGGAGAGATACCTTTTTCACGTACATTTTTGTGCTGTATTTTGTGCATGGCCTATATTCAAACAATTTGGGTTTTTGCTATTTTGGCTTTTTGGGTGGGCAGGGTTTGGAGAGAGTAGGGTAAGGTAAGGGTTTAGGATCAGGTTGCAAATTACAAATCTTGCATATTTGACCTTTAACTGCGTTTAAGTGATTTAAAAAGCAATACCTCATGATATAACCCTGCACCCTACACTACCCTACACAATTGGTGACTCTCTGAAGTACCTCCATGAACCCCAGGTTAAAGACCACTGATCTAGTAGAATATAAGAGTGCATTCAGTCATTGTGTTTTCTACAGAGGCCTATAATGTGGACCAGCAGTTGTGCTGTGGACGTCTGGGCAGTGAGAAGATCCTTAAGAAGGAACACAACGACAGCGTTTGCTGTGGAGACGTCCAGTACAACCCAAAGACACAGGGCTGCTGCGGAGATCCTCCTAAAATAAATGACCTCTCAGTTTCCTGTGAGCGAGACTCAGACCAGGGTTTGACCCAAGAGCTTACAGGTTTGTCTCCCTCGCACTACTGCATGCACACTTCAGTGAACACACTTCAGAAAAGAGTGCCAAGATAAATTGTATAAAAGATGACTTATGTCCACAGCAAACAACATGGTGTCGGAACCCAGGACATTGTCCAAGAGTTGTGGACAGGGTGAGTAACGATCATCCGTTACAAAACACAGAGTAAATGTTAGATAGTTTGTGGTCTGAATCCAGTCTGGTCCTTTGTATGGGTGTGGTGTGTGGAGTGGGGTGATTCTGGCCCCGAGGTGCTGTCCATCCGTAATTGGCTAATTTAAGAAGTATTTTCTGGAGAGATACCTTTTTCACATACATTTTTGTGCTGTATTTTGTGCATGGCCTATTTTCAAACAATTTGGGTTTTTGCTATTTTGGCTTTTTGGGTGGGCAGGGTTTGGAGAGAGTAGGGTAAGGTGAGGGTTTAGGATCAGGTTGCAAATTACAAATCTTGCATATTTGACCTTTAACTGCGTTTAAGTGATTTAAAAAGCAATACCTCATGATATAACCCTGCACCCTACACTACGTGACTCTCTGAAGTACCTCCATGAACCCCAGGTTAAAGACCACTGATCTAGTAGAATATAAGAGTGCATTCAGTCATTGTGTTTTCTACAGAGGCCTATAATGTGGACCAGCAGTTGTGCTGTGGACGTCTGGGCAGTGAGAAGATCCTTAAGAAGGAACACAACGACAGCGTTTGCTGTGGAGACGTCCAGTACAACCCAAAGACACAGGGCTGCTGCGGAGATCCTCCTAAATTAAATGACCTCTTAGTTTCCTGTGAGACAGACTGAAAACAGAGTTTAACCCAAGAGCCTACAGGTTTGTCTCCTTCTCACTACTGCTCTTTTGAACATTGCAAAACATATTTGCTTTGAGTAGGACTGTCTGACTGTTAATAATTGTGTCAAACCTGCACATCATTTTTTTCATTGAAAAATATTGCTTCTTTTGTCTAATCTAAGTTGTTAATGTTCTCTGCAAACAGGAAACATTTTTGAATGCAGAACAGTGCACATGTTTTCTTGAGTGAAGATTTTTTTCTCATTTGTTAATAGTGTTTGTTTTAGAAGTAATTTAAATTGATAAAAATTAAGAGATAGGTGTGGAAATTGTGATTTAATAAAAGAAGAAGCAATTTCTCACGTCGACAACGCAACGGCGTGTCATTTATTGTTGCACTCTAAAACCTAGAAACCCAACCGACGCTGTCGTCATAACAACCAGCCGGTCGGCATTATTAAAGAGACAGCGTCCCTTATATTGGAACACGCTAACACATTAACATGTCGTGCAGAACGCACGTCTGATCAAGGGAAATAAATGCTTATACAGTATGGTGAATTGTGTCCATAATGTCCACTACATACGTCCCCCAAGAATTCACCATAACAAAGAGACAATCAAAAGTCAGCGAGGAGGAGGGCGAACAATTCGGCCACAACGACTCCTCTGCACTTGGGCGTGGGCCGAGGCACCTGCGCACGGCGGCGGCGCCTCTGAGGCATCGAGGCAGGAGGGAGGATGGTGGTGCGAGGAAGACCTAGGCTCCACCCTCGGGGACTTGGGCCGCACCGGAGGGCGCCCACGTTTCGGAGGCTGGGCAAGCCCAACAGGCTTGTCCACATCCAGATGAGCTGGCTTAAGGCGGTCCACAGAAATGCGCTCTGCCCTACCGCCAATGTCCACCACAAAATGCTTTACCCCCGTCTCTAAAACACGGAACGGGCCGTCGTAAGGAGGCTGCAGCGGCCCCCGGTGAGCGTCATGACGGATGAAGACGTACTCCGCTGATGATAGACGTGGGGGAGTGTAGGATTGTGGGAGGCTGTGGCGTGAAGTAGGCACAGGCGCGAAAAGCCTAGCCCTATCCTGAAGCACTGTCCGCTGATGGGCTGAGGACCAGGGAATCGTAGAGTCAGGAACGAAATCCCCTGGAACCCGCAATGGCTGGCCATACACCAGCTCCGCCGATGAGGACTGTAGGTCCTCCTTAGGGGCAGTCCTCAGGCCCAGCATGACCCAAGGGAGCCTGTCAACCCAGCCACTGTCCTTGAGGCTGGCCCGAAGAGAGGCCTTCATAGCACGGTGAAAACGCTCGCAAAGTCCATTAGCCTGGGGGTGGTATGCAGTGGTGCGGTGAAGTTTTGACCGCTGACACACAAGAGTCTGCCCAGTCACGCACGTCCTTCTTGAGGCCACGCCAGACAAACTTGGCTGCCACCAACCTCTGAGATGGTTTCCTACCCGGGTGGGAAAGGCTGTGCACAGCGTCAAAAACACGTCGTCTCCATGCCGTGGGAACGATGGGCCGTGGCTGTCCAGTGGAGACGTCACAAAGCAGCATGGTGCCACCATTGCCAAAAGCGATCTCCGATAACTGCAGTCCAGTGGCAGCAGTCTTGAGTGCCTGTACATCCAGGTCTGTGGCCTGATCGGCTGCCATGTGGGCGTAGTCAAGCCCCAGGTGGACGGCTCCCACAATGGTGCGAGAGAGGCAGTCTGCGACAAGGTTGGCTTTGCCCGCAACGTGTTGAATGTCCGTGGTGAACTCGGAGATGTAAGAGAGTTGTCGCTGTTGGCGGGCAGACCACGGCTCAGACACCTTAGCCATGGCGAACGTTAGGGGTTTGTGGTCGACAAAAGCTGTAAATTGTCGACCCTCTAGCAGTGAACGGAAGTGTCGGATGGCAAGGTGAAGTGCAAGCAGCTCCCGGTCAAACGTGCTGTACTTGCGTTCAGGCGGGCGTAGCTGGCGGCTAAAGAAAGCAAGCGGTTGCCAGGCACCATCCACCCACTGCTCGTGCACACCGCCAACAGCATAGTCCGAAGCGTCTGTTGTGATGGCAATGGGCGCATCAGGCGATGGGTGTGCCAGCATCGTCGCTTTGGCCAACACGGCCTTTGCATCCATGAACGCCTTGTCTCTTTCCGAGGACCAATCCACCAGGTGCTTTGGTACTTTCCCCCTCAAGGCCTCATGCAGGGGGCACATGATTGCACGTGATCGCGTCAACCTTAGATGGGAGTGGCACGGCCCCGCCCTTGGTGACTCGATGACCCAGGAAGTCGATGGTGGTCAACCCAAACTGGCACTTAGCTGGGTTGATAATAAGTCCGTGCCGGCTGAGACGCTCGAAGAGGATCCGCAGGTGGGCCAGGTGTTCGGTTTTGGAGGTACTGGCCACGAGGATGTCGTCCAGGTACACAAACAGGAAAGGCAGATCACGTAGCACAGAGTCCATGAGGCGCTGGAACGACTGGGCGGCGTTTTTAAGGCCGAAAGGCATCCTCAAGAACTCAAACAGTCCAAAAGGGGTGATCACTGCTGTTTTGGGCACATCAAGCTGTTGGACAGGAACCTGGTGGTATCCACGGACGAGGTCCACCTTAGAAAAAATAACTTTGCCAGCCAGATGTGCTGAAAAATCCTGGATATGAGGCACTGGATAGCGATCTGGCGTCGTAGCGTCGTTAAGCCTGCGGTAATCGCCGCAGGGGCGCCACCCGCCGGCGGGCTTTGGAACCATGTGGAGAGGCGAAGCCCACGGGCTGCTGGAGCGGCGGATGATGCCAAGGCGTTCCATGCTGTCAAACTCAGCCCTGGCAATGGCCAGTTTGGCTGGGTCTAGTCGTCGCGCCCGGGCGTAGACAGGCGGGCCATTGGTGGCGATGTGGTGCTCCACTCCATGCTTGGCCGTAGATGAAGAAAAGGTGGGCTGTGTGAGCACTGGAAACTCTGCGAGCAGGCGATGAAACTCGTCGGCCTGCGAGAGCACGCTAGACAGTCTGATGGAGTCCAAACCACTGAGAGCGCAGGTGTATGAAGAAAACGTGGTGGCGTCAATCAAGCGACGGTTTTTGACATCCACCAGCAGCCCATAAGCGCATAGAAAATCCGCACCCAGGAGGGGGACAGCCACTTTGGCTGTGATAAAGTCCCAGCTAAACCGCTGACCGCCAAAACACAGTGTAACGTGTCGAGTGCCATAAGTGCGTATGGGGCTACCATTAGCAGCCTCCAGGGGGGGGCCAAATCCATCTGCCAGGATGTCCAGTGTCAATGCAGGCAGAATGCTTCTCTGTGCGCCGGTGTCACACAGGGTTTCTAGGTTTTAGAGTGCAACAATAAATGACACGCCATCACGTCGGGGTCACCAGTGTGGAAATTGTGATTTAATAAAAGAAGAAGCAATTTCTCACGTCGACAACGCAACGGCGTGTCATTTATTGTTGCACTCTAAAACCTAGAAACCCAACCGACGCTGTCGTCATAACAACCAGCCGGTCGGCATTATTAAAGAGACAGCGTCCCTTATATTGGAACACGCTAACACATTAACATGTCGTGCAGAACGCACGTCTGATCAAGGGAAATAAATGCTTATACAGTATGGTGAATTGTGTCCATAATGTCCACTACATAGGCCTATATATATTTTTGTCGAAATGTTTGGCTCTGGCCATAATGGCTAGAGCTGTCCATTCAATGTAAATTGTTCAAATGGAGCTGTTGAAACAATGTCAAGTTTCTTTGAGAAATGTGAAATTTGTATTTTTCAATTATAAACTTACATTAAAGCAGTTTTTGTTTATTTGTAATTTCTCTGCATACAACGGCTGCGGGAACTCTTGCTAGCTTTCTCTCACCCCCGTTCACTCGCTATTGTACAGTTTTATACCCACATAATTTCGGGTAGTATTTAAATTGGATAAATTGTAAGAAATTAATGAGTGGGTTAAAAAATGTCTCCAACTATCTGTTACCTTCCTCTGAATCCGGCGCGTGGTCGGGATGTCTGGATTTCGCTCGTGCGGTTGGACGTTGACGCAACGCAATGACCACGCAGTCGCTTCGATGCAGTCGTGAACCTGTTTTGGTTCTGCGTCGCCTCGACGCAAGGTCACATGCGTTATTTGTAATGCATGTTACATAACTCTACCTTTACTTAACCGTATTAACCGTATTAATTTGAGTCCACGAATTGAGATAGACTCCTGACGTGATGATTTACTCCAGTATCCGCAGTGATGCAACACAACTCAAACTTCCATTAATTATAGGACTAAACACTGTATTATTCACTTCTATCCCCGCTTCGCGCCTTCACTCCCATCCGCATCACGTCTCTCTGCTTTCACACGTCATCTCTTGCTTTCCCCTGACGTTTCTTTGTTAAAGCGACGAAGTAGGCCTACATTTTGTACCACATCATATAAATAAAAGTGGCCACCGGCTTAAATCCAATTACAAACTTAAACACTTTTCGGCAACACATTTTATAAGTATAACAGTAGGCTATAAGAAAAATACTTTGTGCCCTACAACATATGCAAACCCATGCATAGGCCAAGAAATACACTGCAGAAGACAGAGTTGAAATTGATGGACACAAATAATAACAAAGTAAAAATTAAAAAAAATAAAGCGCATGGGAATAATAATTATTCATACAAAGATAATGAAAACATGACATACATTAATTGTTGTTAGATTTTTTCCATCACTCTCGTCATCATCATCATCATCATCATCATCATCATCACCACCACCACCATTCACAACAATAACAACAACAATGACGTCACCGGCGGAGGACGGCACTCGAGCCGACACCACGCGACCAGAGAGGACCGACAAGATGGCGGCCCCGTCAGTAACGGCCGCAGCCGGTCCTGTGAAGGAGAGATAGGTAACGCTGCTACCCCTTTGTTTCGCTCTCAATTATGACACATTTGTGTTATTCTGACAGCGATACGAGTTGTGTGTGTGTGTACACGATGATGTGTTCGCGACAGTGTTGCGGAAAAATTGACCATTTACCAGCAGCGAGGGCTTGAACTTCTCAGGATTATTACTGAAGGCTAGCGTTAGCAGGCTAGGCTAACTGCTAGCACAGAGGAGAGCTACACTCTGGATAATCTCTTAAATCACTGATCTGGAGAAAACACTATGGTACCTAACGAGTCGTATCGTCTACGTACAGTCTTTCAGTTGATTTTGGCTGATTACTGAGGAAGTATACGATCAATAGTGTAATGTTAATAGCGTTGAAGTATGTCTCAGTCTTAAACCTTTGCTCAGCCGTGGTTGTTTTTCTTCCTAAACTTTAGTCGATTTTTACCATTTTATAATCTCAACAATTTCACTGGTGTGCCTGTAATTCAGTGTTTTATAGTTACTAAGGGCCAGTGGGTTGTTGCATCGCTGTGGACTATATTGGACCACGTAGTGAGCCAGTTCAAAGTGGATAGTGAATGGCGATCGTGCACTTTTTTTGTATGTATTTATTGTATTTTAACTTATTAAGTGTGGACGATATCTGAGGAAATGTGTGGTGCTATGTCTGTCTTGAAGCTGCAGTGGCTCTGTAATTTACTGTAAAGGATTATTAAAAGGATCTATCTATCTCTATCTGATCTCAGTTCACACACACAAGGGCAAAGCCCGCTCGATTACACTCTGGTGCAGTCAGGGAAACCCCATAAACACCACCTGCCCTGTCATTAATACTTAACTTACTTACTACCAGTATCTGTGTGAAGGTGTCTACTCCGAGGTTAGATATCCGTGGTCACTGAACAGTTTTGTCCTAAATTACCTTTTTTTTTTGTCACTGCCAAATGATCGAAATTTATGTTACATACATTGAATCATATATCTAGTAATGCCCATCTTTGATCCGATCATAACAATGAGAATTGTTGTTTCTCAAATGCAGGGAAAAGCCTATTATAACGAGTGAACACACCAACGCTGAAGTCTGAACACTTTCATTGTTTTTCTGACAATATGTTTTGTTCAAAAGTGTGACATGTCTGCTGGGAAGAGCTCAGAGACAACCTGTTAGTGCCAGAGAGATGTGCAGAAGAAAATAACATTTCTCTTAAGTACCCTTTTTTTTGTCACTTTCCCTTTTTAGTTACCATAACAACACTTTGCCCAACTGTCCGATTTCTTTTCATCCGGGTCTGTCGATCATTTCTTTTGGGGAAGGCAGTCCTGTACCATGACAAAAGGTCTCTCTCGCCTCCAGCTTTTGTTGGCCAGGTTTTAAGTCCTCTTCCCCTCCCTCCCCAAACCATCCCACTGGGGGGTTGATGGGGCTCACAACTACTTCAGGATCCCCAGTCTCTCCAGTTCGTTGCACCAACCCCCCAGGGGTATCTTTTGCCTCTATGGAAGACACTGAAACCCTGCTCTGAAGACTGATTCAAGCTCCCAAATGTATATGTAGTGCTACTCTTTGATCCCATCTATAGGAAAGTCTGAAAGGCTATTGGGAATGGTTTGAAATATGTGTTGGAACTCACATTTATCTTAAACCTATATGCTGTGTTGTTTGCTGTTACGTAGAGAAAACTAATCGCATTACCATTGCATGCATTCCAGCAATGACTCCCTTTCCTCTGTGTCCCCCAGATAAAGCCATGCCTTTGGGGTACACATTTGGCAGTTCACCATGTTGACTCTGGTGGACTGAAACCGTTCAGAGGACCCACACGGATATACCCCCCCCCCCCCCCCCTCCCCTTGGGGACCGGGCTGCGTGTCCAGGGACCCAGCGAGGCGGGTGGGAGGGCAGGCCGGTGCAATGGACAGGTGTAAGCACGTGGGGCGGCTGCGGCTGGCCCCGGACCACTCCATCCTCAACCCCCAGAAGTGGCACTGCCTGGACTGCAACACCACGGAGTCGGTGTGGGCCTGCCTGGGCTGCGCCCACGTGGCATGCGGTCGCTACATCGAGGAGCACGCGCTGCGGCACTTCCAGCTGCAGCGGCACCCGCTGGCCATCGAGGTCAACGAGCTGTACGTCTTCTGCTACCTGTGCGACGACTACGTGCTGAACGACAACGCCACGGGCGACCTCAAGCTCCTGCGAAGCACCCTGAGCGCCATCCAGAGCCAGCACTACGAGGTGACCACGCGCAGCGGCCGCACGCTGCGCTCCACCAGTGCCGCCCCCGACGCCCTGCTGCCCTGCGGCGCCCGCGAGCTGCAGCTCAGGGACGAGGACCGCATGTTCACCGCCCTGTGGCACCGGCGGCGTACCCTCATGGGCCGCGTGTTTCGCGTGTGGTTCACGCTGACGGAGGGCGGCCGGCTGAGGGAGGAGGAGGAGAAGAGGCGGGAGGAGGAGGAGAAGAGGCGGGAGAAGCTGGAGCGGCGGCGCTCTGTCAAGAGGCAGCTGCAGGCGGAGCTGGAGAGCGCCCCGCCCAGGAAGAGCCGGCGCCTGCGGCGGCAGAGCCAGAGGGCGGCCGACGCCGCCGGCTTGGCCTCGCTCTGCAAGGCGCGCCGCAACGACACGAGCGCCAGCGGTCCCTCGGCCAACAGGACACGGACTAGGAGCCCCCCCGCCGCGACCCCCCAGAAACAAACAGTCCGATCCAAAAGGGCCGTACCCGCTGCCAAGGCCCCCAGCGCCCCCTCCTCCAAACCCAAGCCAAAGCCCCGGGTCCCCCCCCTGGCCCCCCGCAGGGCGCCTGGCACCCCACTGCTCCGCAAGCAGCCCGCTAAACAGCCCCCCAAACAGACCGCCAAGCAGCCCGCCAAACCGTCCGCCAAGCAGGGCGGCTCGCCCTTCAAGCGGCGGCCCACGGTGACACCGGGCGTGACGGGGCTGCGTAACCTGGGCAACACGTGCTACATGAACTCCATCCTGCAGGTGCTCAGCCACCTGCACGTCTTCAGGGAGTGCTTCCTGCAGCTGGACCTCACCCAGGCCCTGGAGCTGCTGGCCTCCGCCGTCCACGGCCAGCTGGCCCCGCAGTCCCCGCTGGCACACAGGAAGAGCCTCCAGGCCAGCTCGGGGGGGGGCTGCGGTGCGGGGCTGAGCGGAGGGTCGTCGCGGGCGCGCAGCATGGAGCTGGTTCAGCCCATGGAGCCCAGCTCCAAGCACATCTCGCTGTGCCACGAGCTGCACACGCTCTTCCAGGTTATGTGGTCGGGCAAGTGGGCGCTGGTGTCGCCCTTCGCCATGCTGCACTCGGTGTGGCAGCTGATACCCGCCTTCCGGGGCTACGCCCAGCAGGACGCCCAGGAGTTCCTGTGCGAGCTGCTGGACAAGGTGCAGCGGGAGCTGGAGACCACCGGGGGGCCGGCGCCCCCCGCCGGCGTGCCCCACACACAGAAGCGCCTCATCAAGCAGGTCCTCAACGTGGTCAACAGCATCTTCCACGGGCAGCTGCTCAGCCAGGTGAGGACCCAGGGTTTGCTTGTCATAAGATACAAGATCATACGGTCTGGGTGATTGATCGGGTATCCGGTGTCTCATTGGGCTCCACTTAAACACCCATTACAAATCAAGCAGAAGTTTTTGTGGTTAAAGAACATTATTGTTCTATTGGTTAAAGAACACACACACAGACAGACAGACAGAACCTGTTCCTGCAGAACAGGTTAGACTGTCTTTTTAATCAAACGTCGCCAGTCATGCAGAGCATTGTTTCACTGTTATTGCACTGACCTGAAGAGTCTTCTCTCCCTCTCGGGGATCACCTTTGGCTCTGCTGCATGCTGCAGTACAACCGTAGAGTCGTCCATATGTATGTATGTATGTATACTATAGGGGCATTTCCTCTTCGTTAAGCAAGTTGCTCTAGTGAATTGCTTGTTTCTTCTGGCACCGACTCGAGTCGCTTCCTCTAATGTCAGGTGACTGGCCAACCTTGTTCAAATTGTCAATGATTAGTTAATGTTGTCAACTTGGCAGTGGCTTAAAGTTTAACCATGCACGACACATACTAAAGTCCCTCTATTATATGACTAGCTCCTGTGTCATGAATTTTTCTCCCAGAAAACATGATTGAATCCCTAATCATCTGCCTAAGTCTCCTCCTTGGCAGATGATTACAAACCATGTTGTTATTTATTAGGAAGTGTGATCCCATACGGTGTGTCATTATTACTAGAATGTGTGATAGTCGTTGGGTTAGGATAGAACCATATCTTCAACATGCTATGCTGTACCTCGAAAGCAATGAATGGAAAGTGAAGTTCCCCCCCAATGGGGGGGGAATGTCGCAGCGCGTTTCATTTCGGTACGTACCGAAAAAATATAATTTTTTTTTTTTTTACTCAAGTTTTTATTGATTAGCACATACTCTGTGACACTGACACTGTGAGTGCCTTGTCTTGTCCTGATGTTTTTTGTTGAGGACCACAATGGAAATAAGTCCTGGACTTGATTGTGTTTCTATCCTCAATTGTATTTTATGTATTTGAATTTGTGTTAGGCATTTGTTTGATACAATTTAATAAATCAAATCAAAATTGTTTAATAAAAATAAAATAATAAAAACTGCTGTACCGAAAAACATATTGAACCATCACTGAAAAACCAAGGTACGTACCGAATCGTGACTTTTGTGTATCGTTACACCACTAAACTAAAGTAAAGACTAGTAGAGATGCGCGGTTGGCAGTCATACCCGGGCGGACACCGCGGATAATCCGTGGGTTGGGTGGATTGTGTGGAATAAAAGTAAGAAAGTAATATCTACTTGGATGAATTTTGTCGTGACGCGGAAGAACACGCAACTCAAAATCGGGACTGTCCCCGCAAAACCGGGACGTCTGGTCACCCTAATGAATGATGATCGGGTGGTTTTGGGTATCAATTGTTGTAAAAAACATTGCTGCGGGTGGATTATTGATGTTAAGCAGCGGGTGCGGATGACATTACAGCTCATCCGCGCATCTCATCAGCTCATCTCTAAACTTCAATGCACTACGCCCTAACCCTGACCGCCATCATAATGCCTAGACTAGTATAGGAACTCAGGATCTATTGTTATTGACACTTTGTTGCTGTGTTGCGTGTATCGTGAACGATACAAAGTAAAGATTATCTAGAGCATCGCACCCTTGAATCTTGTAGTGTGGCCAGTCTTCTGACGAGACAAAGCCCGATTTCCTGGCGCTGTTGTAGCATAGTGTGACATGTTAAATCATGGAGGAATATCTGAGAATTGTGTAGTCTGAACCAGCCATCAAGGAACTCTGGGGGAGGACTGTCTCCACAAGGAGAAAAGATCAGTACACACACACGCACGTATGTACGTACGCACGTACATACGTACACACAAGTTTCTGGATCATGTGGAGCTGTGGTTTATAAGTGTCTCGTTTTCTGCTGCTTCCTTTTTCAAGTGTGTATGAATGACGAATTGAAAGTTGTGTGGTTTTAGCCTGGTGAGGAGAGGAGGAGAAAAGATCAGTACACACACACACACGCACGTACGTACGTACGCACACACAAGTTTCTGGATAATGTGGAGCTGTGGTTTATAAGTGTCTCATTTTCTGCTGCTTCCTTTTTCAAGTGTGTATGAATGACGAATTGAAAGTTGTGTGGTTTTAGCCTGGTGAGGAAAGGACGCACACAGGAAGTGACTGGTCACTCACGGATTCCATTCTGTTCATAACATATTTGTCACTCTCTCTCTCTCCCTCTGTCTCCCCCTCCCCCAGGTGACGTGCCTGGCGTGTGACTACCAGTCCAACACTGTGGAGCCCTTCTGGGACCTGTCGCTGGAGTTCCCCGAGCGTTACCACAGCAACAGCCGGGAGTCTGCCGCACAGGTGTCCTGCCGGCTGACCGAGATGCTGGCCAAGTTCACAGAGACGGAAGCGCTGGAGGGGAACATCTACGCCTGCGACCAGTGCAACAGTGAGTGGCGGCCCTAGAGCGCATGCTAACGATGTAGCGTTCGTAGCTGCATGCTAACGACAACGCGCTCTAGGCTGCATGATAACGACGCCGCTCTGTAGGCTGCATGCTAATGACGCCGCGCACGGAGCTGCATGCTAAGGACGCCGCGCTCGTAGCTGCTCGCCAACTGTCTGCTGGCAGACGTCTGCTCTGACTGAATTAAATGGCAGTTTCTGGTAGCCAAGTCTGGGCGAGCTGATTCAGTGTTGGCCGGCTCTCTGCTGTCCCACTTTGTATTAAGGGGGCGACACACCGCCCAGACTCAAACCAACGGCCAACTGCCTTTATCCAACCACTCCGTTGCCTCTAGTCTGACCCGTTGGGTTGGGCAGAAGAGTTCCATTGAAACACACCGCGAAGACTACTGCCAGCTACATAGTAGCGTGTACGTTCTGCGCTTGCGCGAGATGCAGGCGCTAGTCTCGTGGCGCTAGTCAGCCCCTCCCACACACCGAGCTGATTTGCCAATGTCAGACTTTGTATGTTGAATCGGACCAGACAACGTCTGCGCGGTTCCAAAAGCTTCCAACACAGCTGAACACACCGAACAGATTTGTTCCCGAACTCGTCAGAGTCTCCTAAAATGTTTCAAATTGTGTGGCTGGTGTGTAGCGGCCTTCAGTCGACTCCCTTCTAGCTAATGGGTTTTATATTTTCCATTCTGTAGTCAACATTAATTGGTAAATTTAAATGTTTTTTCTCAACCATCAACCTTCCAGAGGTCGGATTACTGCTTGTTCCCTTGCATTTATTGCTCTCTGTTAAGCGTCACCACAGTGGTGTGACTCCACAAGAGAGTCTGCTGAATAAGTTGTTCTGGGTGTTTTTCAGCAAAGCGCCGTCGCCTCTCCTCCAAACCGGTCATCCTGACCGAAGCCCAGAAGCAGCTGATGGTCCACAAGCTGCCTCAGGTTCTCCGGCTGCACCTCAAACGCTTCAGGTACCTCCACCACACAGCCCCTAGGATTACTCTTATTGTCTCTAAATGGTTAAGTTGAGGATATTAAAATACAATTCATTTAACTTAAAGTCTGAGAGACTAAAGTTTTTTCCTGGAAAAAAGTAAGGATGTCTCTGTGCAGACAAAACCTAACAATTTATATTCCTCTTTCAAAACGTTTTAATTTGTGATTTTTTTTTTGTTTAAGATATCAACGTCATGATGATGTGTTTTTATTCTTGTATTATACTTTCTAGTATTTTTATTGCACGTTGATACAACACTAATGCATAGTGGATGCATTTGTTATTCCTGACCCTAAGAAGCGCAGTACTTGAGTACTAAATTACGTCTCCTGTTAAAGTGAGGGAAAACCACAGGATCATCACTGCTGCTTGTGATTGGTCCTCAGGTGGTCTGTGAGGGAAACGACAGATCATTGATCGCTGCGTGTGATTGGTCCTCAGGTGGTCTGGGCGGAACCACCGGGAGAAGATTGGCGTGCACGTGCGCTTCGACCAGCTGCTGAACATGGAGCCCTACTGTTACCGGGACCCCTCCCCCAGCGGCCTGACCTGCCCCGCCCCTCCCGGCGCCGCACCCTCAAAACACTTCCTATACGAGCTCTCCGCCGTGGTGATGCATCATGGGAAGGGCTTCGGCTCGGGCCACTACACCGCCTACTGCTACAACAAGGAGGGGGGTGAGTGGGCTGCTCCACCCGAGGGACATGGGCAGGGTGTCGCTGGCTGACTGGGAAGTGTCAGTGGCTGGCAGGGAGCCGTCAGTGGCAGGCTGTCGAGTATGGCTGGCTGGCTGGCTGGCTAGTAGGGCTGTCACCGAATATTCAAAATTCCAAAGAGAAGAAAAAACATCTTTGGCGTGGTTTAGCGAGTTATGGCATGAGTGATGGAGCAAATGGAAACAAACTTATTACAATGAATTAGGGCTGTACTGTATGGACTAAAATTTATATCACGGTATGATTTGAGGCATAGACGGTACGGTATTATGTCACGGTATGTTAATGTTATATTCTAATTTCGATATAAATGCTTCTGAAGGGGTAAAATGTTAGGCAGCTATTTTTGTATAGAAGTATTTTAAGAACATTTATTGAGCAAAACTGCAATAGAAAAAAATGCTAAATCTTTTCTTTTTATTTTAAGTTACTTCCAGTATGGATTTATTTCTCCAGGTGGTCGTGGACCTTGCCGTATAGTTTTGGCATCTCAATTTGGCTGAAGTGTGTGCGGGCAGGTAACGTGTACCTGGGATCGAGTGTTTTGATCATCTCTTTAAAGCACTTCCTATCGACATTTTGAAAGGGAACCATGTCCTTACACAGGTAAACAGTGACAACGTTTGTTATCTCGTTCCACCACTGGCTTTTTTGTCGTAAGGACTGGCTTTGGAAAATGCCTACGGAAGCGATGTCTGAGATGCAGAGACAGCTTCACGCTACCAGCGTCTGTCTCGTACGGTGAATGAGAGCTTGTGAAGGGACTATTGCGCAGGCTGCGCACCTGCGTGCTTGCACAATAGCATACTGCCTAAGAAGGCAGTATCGCTGTCAAATCGGTCCCTGGGAAAAGTAACGTTGCGCCGAATTGAAAAAGGAACCATATTTTACCATATTTTCAGTAGTTTCGCGTAACTTTACTTTTCACATGAACAATAAGTTACGTTACTGTATTTATGTTACTTATAGTCACACCGGTCTCACGGTATGGTCAAAATCCATACCGTAGCGCAAATTCACACCGGTGTACTTTCTATACCGTTTATACCGTACACCCCTACAATGAATCAAACACGGTGCTAGAAAGATGGAGAGTTCACCACCCATCTCAGGGAGAGATTATCTCCCATCCCTGGATCCTCAGTGCATTCTCAACCCAGGAAATAGCCTGTAGGCCTTCAGGTCTGACAGTCAGTGACAGTAGCGCCCTCTTATGGACATGAGCAAGAATAGATATTCGAAAATGGTTCGAACCTGTGTTAGAAGGAATATTCAAATGTCATTTGTGACCAGTTTTGACAGCCCTACTAGCATGGTGGCCTCTGATTTAAACTTTAATTCATACGTTAACTTCAACAAAGCTTGAAGCTGTCTCTCATCCAGTGTCTCTGTACATGTCTTGCTACTTAAAGGTGCTGTTTTTACACAGTAGTATTTTATCACTCTGATATACACACTCACTTCCTGACCCTCAGGAATGGATAATCGTTTTTACTATATGCAATCTAAAAGGCTCTTGGCCAAGCCTGTTTTTTTTAGGACACTAAAGTCTTATCATAGCTATCTATGTTGTATACAGGGAATGGGTTAACCTAGTGATTGTTAGTGCTTTGCACTTGGTCCTATGAACACCCTTACTGTGCCGACAGCGATATATTGCTGTTTCACTTTCTTCTGACAAATGTACTTATTGTTAGTCGGTTTGGATAAAAGCGTTGGCTAAATGCCCTAAATGTGAAACGTAAATGTTAATGTAAAAGTAAAAAGGTAAAAGTTACCAAGAACAGTCGGGTGGCCGTGGGAAATGAACGGGGAAACCAGTGGGAGTGACGTTCTCCTCGGTCCGTCTCCAGGGTTCTGGGTCCACTGCAACGACTCCAAGATGAACGTGTGCAGCGTGGAGGAAGTGTGCCGCGCCCAGGCCTACATCCTCTTCTACACCCAGCGCGCCTCTCAGGACAAAGACCACCCGCTGTAGGAGTACAGCCGCCAGCCACCACCCTGCTGAAGGCCTGCAGCCTCCACCCGACCACCTGCTGAAGGCCTGCAGCCTCCACCCGACCACCTGCTGAAGGCCTGCAGCCTCCACCCAACCACCTGCTGAAGGCCTGCAGCCTCCACCCAACCACCTGCTGAAGGCCTGCAGCCTCCACCCAACCACCTGCTGAAGGCCTGCAGCCTCCACCCGACCACCTGCTGAAGGCCTGCAGCCTCCACCCGACCACCTGCTGAAGGCCTGCAGCCTCCACCCGACCACCTGCTGTCGTCTCCTGACCGTCCGGGCGGAGGACGCCGGGCCCGCCCTCCTATGGCGTTTGTTTTTTTTACATTCGGGAACGGATCTATAGAAAATATTTTACATAAATGAAATGAAGAGACTCAAGGACGGTGGGGTTCTGCTTTGTGATCGAACAGTGTTTATTTTTTCTAAATCTCTCTGGCGTCATTCTCTGCTCGGTGTTGATAGTGTACAGCTCTATTTTGATAAAGATTATCAGCCGTGGCGCATCAGGGGCGTGGCGTTGTAACAGTGTCCGTCTGAAGACGTGCACGGCTGTACCCGGGTCTCCTGGTTTTTATTGTTATTGATCATGCATTTGTTTTGCATGCGTTGGCTTCTTGGTTGTACATACTTTTTGGAATGGAAAAGTGAAATTTTTTTTTTTTTTTTTTTTTTTTTTAATAGTCACTTTAGCTTTAGTCGACGCAGAACTGGATGTAGACCGAGCTGTTATTTGCCCTTTATCACGTCCCAACTCTGTTATCTGGATTTGTTTTTGGCGTGTTTTTGGGGGGGCCTTCGCTGTGTCCAAGGCCAACGGTTGGATAGTTCCAGAAATAGATGTCTGTGGGTAACGGCCGCTCTTGTGGTTCCTCCTTAGCCAGTCCTTGTAGAAACGCACAAATGTCGAGGAGCGGTCGAGTGGGCGTCCTCCTCTGTCCCCGAGTTTGGACCCCCACCACCCTGTCAGCCAGTGTTGGTCCAAGTTTTAAGTCCACCACACAGCAGCAAGACCCATTTCCCCTCGATCCATCGACCCCTACCCCGCCCAGAAGTACTTCAAGGTCTGTCAGGGCAGCGCGTGATTGGCTGTCCTCAAGCCAATGCTAGGTGATTTTTTTATATTTACATTATTGTTGAGCAGTAGAAGGTTCAGTAATGTCCGAGGGATACGGTCGACTCTGCTGCCCCTTATCGTCGTCAGAATGTGAATCGTCATCTCCCCCCTAAAAAACCAATACTAGTGTTTTACAAAAAAGTGCTCATTAATCTGTTGAAGTACTTCTTTATTTTTTTATAATTCCTCTTTCAGTATGATGAATGTTCATATCAATAGCTGGCTCTGGTTTCAGCTGCAGTCCCTCGCTGACCAGCATTTGGAATACGAATGTATTTTAATACAATCCGTTGAGGCAGTGAACTATTTTTAAAGTGTTTTATAGTGATTTAATCATGGACCCTCTTGATTGTTTGTTCCACACCAGCAGATCAGAAAGGACTAAACCGGAAATGTCTGTTCTCCAGCCATGTGCGCCTTGGGCTGTTAGTATGACCCTGTGCACCTTTTGAGTAAACCTAATTGGTCCTGTTGTATTGAATCAACCCAACAGATGTTGCTAAAATCCTGCAGTGTCCATGTTTTAAATGGCAGTAAGTCGACAACATAAAGGGTAAACCGGTGCTCTGCTACCATTTTATATCAATGTTTTTAAACCCATGTCGTACATTGATTCCCTTCATGGATGTGGGTTGGTATGTGTGCGTGTGTACAACGATCGAAGTTATACTATGCAATTTGTTACCTCAGTTTTTTTTCTAGAGAAAATTACCTCAATAAAAATGAGAATATTTTTCCATTTTTTTAAGAAAATGTTTGCACGTGTGTTTCATGATTTGCTTTCAAGAAGACTTCTGGTAAAAGGTATTCATCTACAAACAACACAGGGAGACCCAATGAGAGTGACATTTTAATCTTACAAAATCTGTTTTCATGGAACTTTGTAATGAAGCATAACATACTGGCAACATACAGTGGCGGCAGCTATTTCAAAAGAAGCCATGAGTGGTGGGAAGGGAGAGCGCTTGTGCATAGTCCACTCCCTCAGCGTAGTGGAGGCCAAACATACAGCCATGATGACGCGGTGTCTGTATAGAGCGATGGCCACTTGAGCTGGGCACCCCAGGGTCCGGCCGTATGAACAATGCCTGAACGTGAACGAGGCATTTGGCCGGTGCTAGCATGGGTAACTTGTGTGCTGCAATGTGATGCTTAACCAAAAGGAAATCAAGTGGAATCGTTAAATGGGTTTTGTCCTACTTGCACAAGCGGTTCCAATACTGTGGTTACAATCAATGCAGCATTAGCTTAAATATAGAACTGTTTGACAGTTAACCTTTTCTTAATGTGTAAAATGAGGTCTGCAAGAGATTGTAGGGACACACCAGTGTGCCGGGGGAAGCCAAATGCTTCCTTTATTTAAAGGTCTGGTTAAGCCGTGGCTGACACCCTGGATCAACGGACCGAGTTCAGCCATCAGCGAGAACAACAAAAGAAAGTTCCCTGCTGCAAGCGAGATTTAATATTGACGCCTTTGAAAACATAATAGCATTCCGGTTCGGTTGGTTCACAGTAGCATTCCACACACCACCGCCGCCGCTGCGCTCGACAAAAGACCGAGCAGATAACGGCGTCCTGTGTTTGCTTACAACCCGGGTTTTCTTTTTCTCTTCCCTGGGGTCGGAGCGCATGCCAAGATAGTAATGGGTTTATTCTCTGGACGACGGAGTTAAACGGTCCCATGACATGCCACCAGGTGTGAGTGTGATTGGCCGTTACAGCCGTATTGAAAATCTGCCTGTTATGACATCACGAGTGGGCGTGTCCACCTAGATGTGTGACGGATAGATCAGTCTAGCAGCCTACCCAGTGGACTGCAGCAAATGTTGCTCATCTATCCGTCACACATCTAGGTGGACACGCCCACCTGTGATGTCATAACAGACAGAATTTCAAAGTGGCTTGTAGGCTAATCTCATTCACACCAGGTGGCATGTCATGGGACCTTTAAGTGGACCGCGAGGCGCGGGGGAGAGGAAGGGATTACGGAGGGAGGGGTCAGAAAACATGTGGGGTGGGGGGGTGTGCAGTTTAGTGGAGGTCGGGTGCCGAGAGTGACTCTGCGGTCCTCTCAGTAGTCGTCCCCCCGGCTCACCACCTCCTTGCAGGTGGGCCGCAGCAGGATGGTGTGCTCGAACTGCGCCGTGTAGCAGCCCTTGGAGTCGCACAGCGGGGGGTAGGGGTCGATGATGCCCAGGTCGCACAGGTTCTTCAGCGCCATCAGGTACTTGCTCTCGCCCAGGCGGTCCAGCCAGCGCCGGCAGAAGGCCAGCGTGCCGAAGTGTTCGTTGACCACGTTGAGCAGGTGCTTCGCCCGGGGGAGTCTGGGGGAAGGAGTCAAACGACCATGAAGTAGGACCGCTGCTATCTTTAGTCATTTCTTACCAAACTTAATGACAATTATTTAATATATATTTTTATAAATGGTAAAAAGTCAGATTTATACAATTTATAAGTCTGCAAAAATGTTTGCAAAATAAATACATGGTTAGTTTAGGACTTTAATTCCAAGTATTTTGTCAAGTGCATCCATTTCTTTCAGCATGTGTTGGCCCGGCTGGAATGGAATGCCTGACCCTGGCCGTTTTAATGCCTTGCTCTGCCCGTGCACGGGACCACAGCACAGAGCAGGGAGAACAGAAGGGTTTGAAGGTCCTAGTGGACGTGGAGAGGGCCTCACCTGATGGGGACGTGGCCCACGTCAAAGTTTTTCATGTAGTGAGAGCACTCCATGTCGTCGTGGACCATGCCCTTCCCTGTGCTGCCGAACGTCTCGATGGCGTAAACCTCGCCCTCCTGCAGGGGGCGATAAAGACTATTAATGTCAATTTAAAAGTGAAACAACCGTCTAAAACACACCATGTCCAATATCTCTAGTACAAAGTCATATTATAACAAGCATGATATGGAGAGGCTTAAGGGAAATAAACATGGTCACCAGTTCATGTAGAGCTTTTTAGTTCAGAACTATTTTCCCAATGAAACAAACCTTGAATTCGTATACCATCCGGTCTAAAAGAGATAATACGCATACGATGAAGTCAACTGGGTTTCAGCAAAGTCTTAAGGAACAAGGATGATGACTAAAGTTGAATTAAATAAAACAGACTTAATGAGAAATCAGACTTTAACTGTGCATCCAAAGAAAGGACTTTTCTGTGGCATCACACAACGGTCGCTAGTGATGGACAGAACCAATGCAACGCACCTCCATTCTCGTCGCTTCTCCTCCTTTGACGATGGGCACGGTCTTGCCGGCGTGTATCCTGTACTGGCCGATCGAGTGGCCGTTCAGGTTTCTGATTGGCTTAACTGGAATGTGGGGAAAGGAGAGAAACCGTTAACCAGGCTTATAGCTTAGTTTAAGAGGACCTGCAAGAGCAGCAGGAAAACGCTGTTGGACCTACTGCAGTTGGGAAGACATGAACTAATACATGTTTGTGTTGCTGGTTTGGTTTTTACATTTCATACATTTTATATCATGGCTTTAGGTGAATTGGCGATTCATTAAATATGCACATTAATTCCATCCTCTTCCACATTGTGGTAACTCGTACCCTGGTAGGTTTTCCCGTCCAGCTCCACCTCGTAGGACTCCATCACTTCCTGGATCGACTCTCCGATGTCACACAGACGCACGTCAATCCCGGCGGACTGCAACGGCAAAACCAGACCCCGGGTGATCATGTGACAGACACTATCAACAGCAAAACCAGACCGAGTGATCAGGTGGACACGGACACTATCAACGGTGGCGTCACCGTGGGACCAGAACCGGTGTCTCCGGTGTGTTTATCACACAAACTACAGGTCTGCTACTTCCATGTACCAGGGCAGATGGTCAACTCATCTTTAGCAGATAAGAGGGAGTGCCCTTATGCTGAGTATCAGCCCAGCTATCATTCGGTCCCAGGTACCAGGCTGCAGACTGAAGATAACCACAGCCATGCTGATATTCAGCCTTGTTAAAATATTAACAGAAATACATTGTGAATTGTGTGTCTCTACCTTAATGCCTGTATTGGTGGCGTCTTTCACGGCCTCCAGTAACTTGTCGTACTTTGGGTTGAAAGTGACTGTGAAGGCACAGTCAATGATGCGCCCTGCAGAGAAACCGACGAAAGGAACGCTGTCAACGTTTAGGTACACAAGCCAAGACCACAGCGAGTACAAAGACTGATCAGACATCGATACCTCTCCACTGGGAGTCAAACAATCTAGACTGGGAGTCAGACCCCCTGAACTGGGAGTCAGACCCCCTGGCTACTACCCCGTCCCCGTGCGTACCGTTGATGTGCGTGCCGAAGTCGATCTTGCACACGTCGTCGTACTGCAGCACGGTGGGGTCCCCGGCGTTGGGGGTGTAGTGAGCGGCGCAGTGGTTCAGGGAGCAGCCGGTGGGGAAGGCCAGCCCCGCGTTCAGCCCGCTCTCGTTGATCAGCTTCCTGGAGCAGTCCTCCAGACGTTGGCTGGGGGGGGACAGAGGAAGAACAGTCAAGTCAAGTCACTTGTATTTGCATTAGGGCTGAACGATTAATCTAATTCAAACCAAAATCGCGATGTAATAAAACACGATATACAAATAGCAAAGGCTGCGATAATTATTTTGGATTTGTTACTGTTACTTAGTGGAGATCAGTAAGATTCATATTTATTTTACCATTCAATAGTTGATTAAAGATATATAATAATAATATAAATCTTTTTAGAAATCCGGCCCCTAGTATCACGGCAGCACAAATTTGGTTTGCATCGTCTGAAACATGATGGCTGTATTTACCACACGGGGAGGTGAGCTGTAGTGCACGGAGAGGGACGAAGAGGGCTGCTCACCAGATCTCGATCATGGTCAGGCCGGGCTTGATGAAGCTGCGGACGTGCTGCCGGACCTGCCTGTGGGCCTCGGCCGCCTGCCGGAAGTCGTTCCACACCTCCTCGTTGGCCTTGTCCATCACGCGCTTCTCCTCGCTCGTCGTACGCCACGCCGCACTGCGACTACGGGGACAGAGAACGGAGTCCGTCAGCAAACGGTACGCAAGAATCTGTAGTTGAATATTCAGCTAGTCTTCACATTCCTTGCGGAAAAGCGCAGACGTTTACTCTTAGGTTGTAGTGAATAGATCACACTCTTCGGTTTTCAACATATGTTGGACAGCATGACTGGCAAAGTTTCTGATCATTTCTGATATGCCAATAAGCCAATAAGAAATGTCAACAATTAAACAAAGACACATGAACTGTGTTGCAGGTGTGCGTGTCCTTGTGCACTTGTTGCTTACCCGTCTTGAGAGAGGGGGTATTCACACTCCTGTCCCACGGGGAACACTCCACTGGGGTACAAGTCAAAGATAGGCACCGATGGCGGGTCAGTCTGTGTTTTGGCTGTAGAGGAAGAGGGAGAACATCATCAACCAGGACTCTCCATATCATCTGAATGGATTCCCAATGTACAGTAAAACAATAACTAATGTTTTGAATGTTCAAGTCCCCTATTGGAAATTGTGGGAGCCAAGATATAAGAACACAGACTGAAACAACCCGCACCCGCCGGTGGAAATGCGCCATTAGAGAGCCCCCCATGTACACAAATACAATGCACAGTTCATTATTTTATATTTCCATGTACAGGAATTTCTTGTTCATGGAAATGTCAGTAGAAGCTGGATTAATATTGCCCATGTTAACCATCTCAGTATCCAATTCACTCCAGTCCCCATGATAACTGAACTGAGAGTAGTCTAATCTTGGTATTTTAATCCAACAATTCTGGAATCCAGAATTCTTACTTAAAGAGCCAGTGAACCCAAAACCGTTTATTTTGTTTTAAACATGATTCATGAGTCTTATATGATCATCAACATTGTTATGATCATAGTTTGATGCCATTCCATCACAGTTATTGAAACATGCAAGTAAAAAAGGTAAAATCATATGTTTTTGCCAATCTCCCCCAAAAGCTACGTCAATGTTCCACTCTGCTGCGTATGCAGGTGGCATTCTTTTCGTGGCCCTCAGACAACAAGCCCAAGGGGCCCCGGCGGTGTGTGTGGAGCTCTGTCTGTGCAGCGGTGGACTGCAGTGTCCAAGAGAAAGGTTCACTTTTTGGACCTTAATAGTAAAACGCCACGGTGTGTTGGGTGTTGAAGCTCAGTCTGAGCAGCGGTTTGTTTAATGTCCACATTCGAGTGAGGGTTAGGTTTCCCGGACACATATTGTCCAACACTACAGTGTGTGGATGGTGAAGCTGTCTGAGCAGCGGTTCAGTAGCTCACCTCCTTTCTTCTTCTTTTTCTTCTTCTTTTTCTTGCCGCCTGCATCTCCATCTTCTCCCTCTGTGGACATAACGTCAGAGTTGGAAGGGAACCCTACTAGTCGCTTGACGGCCAAAGTGAGATGTCACAATTTCATCCAGTGATGTTGTCGTTACCGTCCTCCCCGTCCTCCTCCTTGTCTTCTACGGCCTGTTTATCCAGTTGTTTGGTCAGTTCAGCCACCTCATCCACCGCGGGCTCAGCAACTGCCAATTCAACAGACGGTGAACACATGTTACTCAGCTGTCACTGAGCTATAACTCTTAAACTGTGACAAGTGACGTTCTCATAACAATATCAGAAATGCTCAGGGACCGGAGTACAGTAGAAAATGCATGATCCAACACTACATGTGGAATAGGATATGATGAAATCAAAAGCAAGAGCTTTAGTTTCAGAGTTTTTTAATTTGAAGAATATAGAATCTTGCTCAAACCAATGCGCTTACAGCAAGTGTATCGATCACTTCTATACATCACTCAGGAGCCATCGCTCGCCACAGACTTTCTGGGGCCAGATGATCGCAGCTCACTGAACAAACCCAAAGCATGGCAGAGTTTCTGCGCTGTCAGCACCCACTACAGCACTGTGGGACTGGAGGGGAGATTGCCACTACTCCCACTACTTCCTTCTATAATCAAACCCCACACATGCATTCCAATTCCATCTGCTCTGAAGTTGTCATTCCCATTGCTCTAGATGACACTCATAGGTTAGTCCAGGCTTGTTTGTTACAAAAGGCCTGAGCTGGCACTGGGGCACGCTGTCTCCCATCAGCCCGCCCCACTGCTCCCAGCTCCGCATGGCTAACGACTAGCTACCTAGCATGTTAGCCGGGGAGTCGAACCGGCGACCCCTTTTACCCGTGTTTGCGGACTTGCTCTTCTTCTTCTTTTTCTTCTTCTTTTTCGTTGTCTCTCCGGCCGGGTCGGCGCCTTCTTTCTCCTCTACCTCGCCATTCAGGACGCTGTCCACCTCGTCGGGTGTCGGGTCCGGTACCTGCTCCTGTACCACCGCCGCCATGATCGCAGCAGCAGAGGCTTGTAAAAAAAGGAAAAGGGAAGCGCAATGGCTTATGGGAGGAGTGGTCGGTGGAGGAAACTGGCCGAATCAGCCAATCAGCATTCAGCTGCCTGTGGTGGGGCAGGTCCGAGTTTTTCGGCTTTTTTGACGTTTTGCGTCACAGTCGGCCCCTAACTGCCCCAGTCGACGTTTATTTTCTTGTTAAGTTTCAATACAATAATTAATTATTAATAATAATTAATAAAAAAAAAATAAAGATAAAAAACGAATTATATATATAGCTATAACTAGCTATTGGCTGTATATATATATATATATATATATATATATATATATATATATATATATATAGTTATTTTTATTGTTATTATTATTAATTCATTTTAAAAAAAGCCGAAAAAACCGGACCTGCCAGACCACAGGCCCCGGCTCCGGGGGTGCAGCTGGATGCTACTCGAATCAGCTGTGTGGAACAAACACAAGTGCCCAGTATGACTTGAAACGTTGCAAGTATACTGTCAAATAACAGTTTCATTTCCCTCTTTTACTCAGTTGTGGAGGCCCTTTTTGTTTCAATGATGTTGTTCAAAAATAGATTACCCTTATGCAAGGAAACTAGTGGTCCTAACTACGAATGCCCACTAGATAGCAGCGTTGCTATATTTATCATGAAAACTAATATCTGTGCATTTTTCAGTATTATGTTCCTGCAATACCAGTGGCTGCCGCTAAGAGGTGCTGGTGCCATGCTACTACAGCCTGTTCCCAAGGGATGCTTCACTGTCATACTTTCTGTTGAGAAGTCACTGGCTGTCATTGGTCTGCATCACAGCCCTGTATTTCTTTTTTTATACAATATAAACTTGTCAGGTTTAAAACCAATGATCCTGGATAATTATTTGTATAACAGGACTAACAACTAACCGGGGCTTGTTGGGGCAGATCAACCTCATGGTGAAATAGGTCTCCATTAAACTACTTGTGACATGAAGATACTTTATTAAACCCCATGAGGCAATGCAGTCACCCTAACAAACTAGGACCAGTGAGCTGCCAACTCCAGCTTTAGTGCCAATGCCTTGCTAAAGGGCAGGAGTGTTATCTTGTATGTTTTAGGGTGTGGAGAGAAACTGGAGTGCCAGGAGGACACCCACCTGGAGAACATACCCCCCCCCCCCCGACAGCAAGGAATGACCAAACAGATTCAGTTCCAGAATAGCTTTAATTTCACCGATGAAATGCAGGAGGGTACGACTCTACCATGTGTGTCGGGACAGTTTGCGTCCGTTCTTCTGTCTGGTTTACCGGGGAGGCTCGGAATAATCGTTAATTCATTAACAAAAGGGTTTTAATCACGCTAATATATGTAAGAAAACACAGACCCACACTGCCTTTTGTTTTTGTTTACGTTTTTAACAAAAGTTGAGCCACACCACCATGCAACGTGGGGCGTCTGATTCTAGCGTTTGAACTGATCATGGCCGTGTAAACAAATAGGTTGAGCTGAAGTCTCCAGGGATTGTACACACACACACAAGACACAACAGTGTTGAGGTAAAGCTTAATTCCAATATATCACTCACACAATATATAATAATGTACCAAGTGTACATTATTGGGAGTAAACTTCAAAAGAAAAACACCCACACACACACACACCCACACCCACCCACACACACACCAGAGAGGCCTAGATAAAAATAAATGGCGGTAGTAAAAAATAGCATTCTACTTCCGTCCCTTGACAAGTGCACGTTTCCACATTAATAATTATGAAGACCTGTTGAGCTATTCATTCATTTTCAACAGCCCCCAATCCATGGCATTGTCTTTTTGCTTTCGTTTTTTATCTGTAACGAGAACTACGGTCTCTTTCGTATTCAACCACCCCATGTACCAAACTATATCCTCAGCAGTGGAACATTAGCAGGACTGATCTCAGAACCAATTAGCAGCTCTCCAAACCATTTAGCACTAAGAACAATTTCTTCTTCAACAGTGATGGAGTTTTACAATTTGAAGGCCTTTCGACATCATTCTTAAAAAAAAAAGAAAATATTTTAACATATGAGAATATATGTTGCAGACATTCATGATCTGGACCTTTTGACTGAAGGAGGTTCCTGAGTGGAAATAGTTTAACGGACGGCTGGACGTAGAGAGAGAGAGAGTGAGAGAGAGAGGGAGGGAGGAGTACAGTACAGTAGCGAGAGAGAGGGGGAGGGAGAGACAGAGCGAGAGGCGTACAGCGGACGGACGCGGCGTGCGGGTTGATTGGCGGGTGATTATGCAACACACACAACAACAACAAACACTTGAACCGATGTAACGCACACACACACACACACACACACACACACACACACACACACACACACACACACACACACACACACACACACACACACACACACACACACACACACACACACACACACCTCAATCGATGAAGACCTCGGACCGTATCAGAAATAAATATAGCATCCCAAACACTCCGCCTGTTTTCGGTTTGTTTAAAGCTGCTTCTAGTGTTTCTCTTCCATCCCCGTGTCCTCCCGGCCCCCGTCCTCATCTTCATCCTCCTCCTCCTCCTCCTCCTCATCATCATCATCGTCGTCACCGAACGTCTGCTCCGCCATGTGGACGAGGGCGTGCGAGCGCGCCGCCACCTGGGCCGCGAGGGCGGAGCTAATGCTGAGGGCCTCCCTCCCGTGGAGCTCCGTCAGTCTGTCCACGGTGGAGAGCGCCGGGGCGTGCGGCGCCAGGACGCCGTCCGCCGGCCCCTCCCCCTCGCCGAGGAGGCCGTCGTACTGGTAGAGCTCGGACCCGCCCACTCCCGCCACACGGGGCTCCTCCCCCTCCTCGGCCGCCATCTTGTCCAGGCCGCAGGTGAACTCCGTGATTGGCTCGCCGTCGCCCTCAGTCGCCGCCGACCGTCCCCGTCCCCGCTCTTTTTCTTCTTCTTCCGCGGCCTCCTTTTCTTCTTCTGAGCCGTGGTCCTTGTGGTTGTGGTTACCGGTGGCGTCGGGGGGGGGCGCTGCGTCGGAGCCATCCAGAGGGTCCGGTGGTCCTGCGTTGGATGGGGTCGTAGCAGCTGGGAAAAGGAAAGAAGAGACGGGAAGATAAGGCACTCAGATGACGTGAGTTTGTTTCAGAAAAGATATAAATGTCAAAAATGGAGACTGTTGGAGACGAAAACATTCTAAATCCTCATGGAATTAATCTCATGAAATCCGAATTTTGGTCATTTTAGTACGCTGACAAGTTAGTTTGCTCTGTCGTTGTAGGAGTCATGTTACTGTAGTCGAATCATTGTATATGTCAAAATGTATTTCTGTTAGCTAGCTAAAGGCCAATTTACACCAGAGCTGTTTTAGACAAGTTTTTTAGTCGGCCGTCAGACGTCCGACTTCAGCTAGAGATAGAATTCATTCAAACTAGTGCACTGATTTACACCAGCAGTGTTCTACGCCCGTCTCACGGCCGACAAAAGCTTAACTTTACGCTTCACTTCTATTTTCAAGCGTCTCGGTTATGATGTTATCTGATGAATCTTGAAAATATAGCGAAATAAACGGCGGCGGTGTGAATTGATACGCCTACGTTACGCTCACGTCTCTCTCTCGCCTGCGGTGTAAATTCCCAGTAAGCCTCTGCTACACTACAGACCACTCCAACCACCATGAACCCACGGGCCGTTTGTAGTGGGAGTGGGAAGGAAAAAAAAACGCTCTAGAAATGTGGAAACAAGGTGTGTTGGGTTCAGGTCCCCGCCGGACCTTGGTCGTTGAACAGCAGCTGTTTCCATTTGAGCCGCTCGCCCTCGGAGGCACGGAAGCCCAGCACGGCCTTGAGCTCCGACAGGACGCGCCGGGACTCCTCGCGCTCCCGCCGCTGCCGGTCCCGCTCCTCAGGGGAGAGCATGTCGCACCAGGCCCCCCCGCGGTCCTCCTCTGAATCAGAGTCAGACACGTACGCCTCCCACTCCTGGTGGGGGGGGGACGGGGAGAGAAAGATAGAGCGGGAGTCAATGTAGCAGTTTAGCGTTCTGAAAGAGCTCTTTGAATTGACTTGTGGGAAAGAGGATGAGAGAGACTGGAGATTAGAGAGAGACACAGAGAGAGAGACAGAGAGAGACAGAGAGACAGAGAGAGACAGAGAGACAGAGACAGAGAGACAGAGACAGAGAGAGACACAGAGAGAGAGACAGAGAGACACAGAGAGACAGAGAGAGACAGAGAGACAGAGAGACAGAGACAGAGAGACAGAGAGAGAGACAGTGAGACCTAGAGATACCCAGAAAGCTGGAGGGAGAGAGAGACAGACAGATTAGAGAGAGAAACAGAGAGAGACAGACATACAGTAGAGATACACAGAACGCTGGAGCAAGAGAGAAAGAGACCCGAGGGACAGAAAGAGGGCGAGTGAAAGAGGGACAGATGGAGACGGGGACAGACAGAAAGAGAATTACAGAGAGAACCAGAGAGAGAGACAACGGGACAGAGTGCAACAATTTAGAGGGTAAGGTCAGACAGACACTCCAGGAATGGGGTGGAGTGGGTCGGTTGGGGGGTGTCCCAGGGCTCACCAGCTCCTCGGGTACAGTGTCCCGGTCCAGAATGAGCGGGTATGACGGCGTGGGGGTGGGGACGTGGGGCAAGGTGGGGGCGCACTGTCGCAGGCCTGCAGCATTATCTGTGGAGCAACAGGGGATACCATGGTAACCACAGAACAACAAAACAACACAACAACAACAGCCCAGACCACCCCGCCCGACCGACTCCTCCCCTCCCCTCCACCGCCCTCTCCGGGCCCGCGGCCTCCCTCTCTCATGCCTGCTAGGTTTTCTTGTCCTATATTCCGAAGCACTTCCTTCCCGAGAGACGAGGAGGGAGGAGGAGGGAGGGGGAGGGCGGGGGGGGCTAGAGAGGAAGTCTGCTAAAAATAACTGTCAACATCACAGCCTGCTGGGAAAGTGCGTGTGTGTTTGGTGTGTGCGCATCTGAATCTCTGCGTTTTCAAAACCTAATCTGTTGTTTAACAGCCGTTAAATTAAAGAGAAATGAACAGCCGGGGGTAAGAAGACCCCTTTTAAGAGCAGCTCACCAAATCCTTCCAGCTGCTAATTAGTTCCTTATCAACAGTACAACCAGATTTGCGCTGAAAATATCTAGGTCAACCAAACCCAACACAATGAGATGACATTCATTAAAACATTTGACACATCAAATCGTTCAAACCGCAACCAGATAAATCTGTGTGACTGCTTGACCCCTCCGCCCCCCGTCCTGCTCACCTGTGCGTCTGAGCATGCGGTCTAGGCTCCACCCCCCGTCCTGCTCACCTGTGCGTCTCAGCATGCGGTCCACCTGGCCCACCGTGTCCTCCCAGCAGCTGTTGCTGGCCTGCATGTGGGGCTGCAGGGTGTGCAGCCGCTGGCTCAGCTCCAGGTAGCCCTCGCCCGACAGCGGGGGCGTGGCGGCCCGCTCCCCGCACACCATCATCTTCTCCAGGTCGTCCTCTAGGATGATCATCCTGTGTGTGTGTGTGTGTGTGTGTGGGGGGGGGGTGACACGCCAAATCAAAATCTGAAGAACTTCAGAAAGAGATTCAGAAGGAAAATCTGAACAAAATTTTTTGAATTGAAATCGGAAATCACTTTGAATTTGAAATCGTGACAAAATTCTGGATGCTTCTTCTTCTTAAAAAAGATAACGTTACTTTTACACTTTACTTTTGCCTTGTACACAAACCGCTCTAATGATTTTAGCAGGGGCCCATATGGTTTGAGGTAATGTTGTTTAGCGTCTGTCTGGAACAGGTTCAGACCTGTGCGTGTTGTATCAGGGACATTCTTACTTGCCAAGATATGAGTGTGCGTGCGTGCGTGCGTGCGCGTGCGTGAGAGAGTGTGTGTGTGTGCGTGTCATCAGATCTGCCTCTCACTCGCTCAGCAGGGCTTTGAGGTGCAGCTGCAGGCTCCGGATGGAGGTGTGGAGGGTGTTGAGCTCCCGGCACTTCTGGCGGGCCTGCCCCGCCCGGTCCGAGCCCTGGCCACGCGGCTGCGTCTCGAAGTAGCGGTGGAAGTCGTAGCTCCGCTGCACCTCGCCCAGGCAGCCGGCCAGCGCGTGGTGGAGGGGCTCCGTCACCGCGGTGATGGAGCGGTGGAGGGCGGAGGAGGAGGTGGAGGAGGAGGGGGAGGCGGACGGAGGCTTGAGGCCTGCGGAGGCGGGCGCGGCGGCAGCCCCCCCGACGGGCGCCTGCTCCTCCTGTTGCCGCGCCGACAGCAGCAGCGCCAGGCGACGGAAGCACTCGGAGCTCTGGGCGACCCACAGCTGGAACATGAGCTGTGGGGACGGCAACAGCACAGGGACAAAAAGGAGAAGAGAAGAGAGGGCTGAATGTAGTTCTACTGCCTGAGGGCAATGGTCCATCAGCAGATTCTTTGCACCATTTCTCATCCCGCACATGAAGTACATCCGTAACTAAAGCTCTTCATTTGACCTCTACTTCAGTGTACAATTTATTTATTCATGTTTTCCTCGTCTTTAAACGTTGATGCATTTTTGCTGCTTTTTTGACCAGGTTGCTCTTTGAAAATGTATTTTAATCTCAAAGACCTGGTTCAATAAATAAGTAAATAAATAAAACCATGCACACATCCGATTTACGATTTTGGAAGGGAGGTTTTCCTTCTTTCGGACCCAACCATCAGCCCTGGGTGCTGACCCCAGACCCCTCCCCTCTCTGGGTGGTCCTGACCCTAGACCCCTCCCCTCTCTGAGGTCCTGACCCCCGACCCCTTCCCTCTCTGAGGTCCTGACCCTAGACCCCTCCCCTCTCTGGGTGGTGCTGACCCCAGACCCCTCCCCTCTCTGGGTGGTGCTGACCCCAGACCCCTCCCCTCTCTGAGGTCCTGACCCCAGACCCCTCCCCTCTCTGGGTGGTGCTGACCCCAGACCCCTCCCCTCTCTGAGTGGTGCTGACCCCAGACCCCTCCCCTCTCTGAGGTCCTGACCCCAGACCCCTCCCCTCTCTGGGTGGTGCTGACCCCAGACCCCTCCCCTCTCTGGGTGGTGCTGACCCCCGACCCCTCCCCTCTCTGAGTGG
This sequence comes from Micromesistius poutassou, assembly GCF_964030765.1. NCBI lineage: Eukaryota > Metazoa > Chordata > Actinopteri > Gadiformes > Gadidae > Micromesistius > Micromesistius poutassou. Next base: position 8,689,918 of record NC_140288.1, read on the forward strand.
TGCTGACCCCAGACCCCTCCCCTCTCTGAGGTCCTGACCCCAGACCCCTCCCCTCTCTGAGGTCCTGACCCCAGACCCCTCCCCTCTCTGAGTGGTGCTGACCCCAGACCCCTCCCCTCTCTGAGGTCCTGACCCCAGACCCCTCCCCTCTCTGAGGTCCTGACCCCAGACCCCTCCCCTCTCTGGGTGGTGCTGACCCCAGACCCCTCCCCTCTCTGAGTGGTGCTGACCCCAGACCCCTCCCCTCTCTGAGTGGTGCTGACCCCCGACCCCTCCTGTCTCTGGGTGGTGCTGACCTTCAGGGCGGGCAGGCTGTAGTCGTCCGTGAGGTCCTGGGCCTGCTCGTCGCCCACGTGCTCCACGCCCAGCCCCAGGCCCAGCTCCTTCAGGGGCACCGCCGACACGTAGTTGGTCACGTTGTCGATCTCCGAGTTCAGGGGGAACGTTTGGAGGGTTAAGGAGGCTCACTGCTGGGACTGGAATGAAACGCGCCACGTGCACTGACTGTCAGAACAGCTGTGCAAAGACCTTAATCAAACTATTGGTAATACCAGGAGCGGACCCAAGATCATTTTCATGCTCAATGAGTTTGGTCAACCATAATTTTTTTTTTTTTTAAGAAACACACGTCTATAACACACGTCTGGACTGTAGCAAACGTTGCTCATCTATCCGTATGATGATGATGAGCAACGTTTGCTACAGTCCAATGGGTAGGCTGGTACTTATTCGGCGTACATCTAGGTGGACACGCCCACTTGTGATGTCAGAAGAGGCTGATCTTCCAAACGGCTTGTAACGGTTAATCACACTCACTCACGCAGACTGCCCTTTGAGAACTGCAGTCGATTCGAACAGCGGCGATGATCTACTTGGAACAGAGTGCACGTGGAGTGCACGTGAAGGATATGACTTGAGCATGTGGCACGTGGCCCGGCGGGAAGCCCGGAACGCCGTGCGGAGCGCCCGGTACAGCGCCTTCCGCAGACCAATCAGCTGCTGGCCCCGAGGCTCCGCCCCCAGCCCCGCCCTGCTAAAGGAGCCGGCCGCGCTCACCCTGTCGAGCAAACTTGACAAGTGAAATGTGATACGTACTGTGCAGACGTCCTGGGGTGCCGGGGAGCACAAACACACAACACACAACACACAACACACAACACTAGGGGTGTAACGATACGCGTATTCCTACCGACATTTAACGGTTCAATGCACGTTTCATTTCGGTGGGTACCAAATTATTATTTTTTTTTTTGTTATTATTATTTAAGAAAAATGTTTTTATTGATTATCACACACTCTGTGAGTGTCTTGTCTCGTCCTGATGTTTTGTGTTGAGGACCACAGTGGAAATAAGTCCTGGACGTTACTGTGTTTTTATCCTCAATTGTATTTGATGTCTATTCATGTGTGTAAGGCATTTGTTTGATACAATTTAATAAATCAAACCAAAATCAAAAAAAAAGTTAAATAAAAATAGCTAAAAATAAATATAAATAAAATGTATGTTTGATTTCTTTTAACCCTGCTGTATTGAATAACATACCGAACCGAGGTACGTCCCGAATCGTGACTTTTGTGTATCGTTACACCCCTACACAACACACAACACACAACACTGAAACATGACAACAGCGGCCAGAGGGGATTGGATCGTGCTTCACTACGAGGGCGGGCTTTGGTTAGAGCACATGCCCCCTAGCATCACAAGGTAGCATGCTTTGATTAAACAGTAAAGTCTGATGTGATTACAATGATTTACGATGTTCAACAGTAACACTGCACCAGGGCAAGCATGAGCAAGCAGAAACATCTAGGTTAACATCGCATTTATTAGCATGATTGATGTTGGGGATCTAAACTTTGAAATCTTTGATCCATGAAAATTGCAGCGCTCGATACTAGGATTCAGTCCTTTAATGAGTAAGGAAGGGCGTGATCATTCTGGTCAGGTTGGATGGAGTTGTGAGGGATCGCACAACATGCTCAATCAGCTAAACAGATCGGTTTACCAGCCAATGAAGTACATTTTTACAGCTTAGAAATGGCCTAACAGCTACATGTTATGTAATTTACTATGTGTATAGGATTATGATCATTTAAAACACAAAATAACACGTGAAAAACGTCAAGGCCATGCAGGTGTATCATTCGGATCATCAAAATGTGGATGCGTGATTGGCCTTATATGGTATGGAAGGGGAAAGGTGGAGGGGAGGGGGGAATCACAAGGGCATGCGCTGGGCCGAGACACACACACACACACACACACACACACATAGAGTAAGTACAAGAGGTAGACGTACAGGGTGAACCCCCGGGAGATGACCTCCGTCTCCTGCACCAGCCGCAGCGCCTTGCGCGACACCCCCGTCAGCGCCTTGCTGTCGTGGACCAGCGCCTGGAGCTCCGAGGCCGTGGCGTGCACCGCCCTCTGGACGCGGCCCCGCCTCCACAGCCGGGCGCCCCGCACGCCCACCCAGCCCAGCAGCACCAGGCCCCAGGGGGCCGCAGCGGCCAGGGACCAGCCCCCGCCAGTGGCCGAGCAGAGGCCCAGCAGCACGGCCGCCAGCCCCACCAGCCCCGCAGCGTCCCTGGGGGGGCCAAGGGGGAGAGGGGAGGGTTGGGGTGGGAAAACTTAATCAGACCAAATATGTAAAAAGGACGACTAAACAATGGAGAGGATTTGTGAGTTTTGCTGCCCCCTAGGAACCCCCACTAAATCTAAAATAAAAGACCATGAGCTCCATGATAAACAACATCAATAAATGATAATGATTTTAGAAAGTAATAACATATTCTCTGGGAGTGAGTGAGTGTGTGTGTATCTATGTGTCTGTGCGCATGTCAATGTCTGTGTGCCTGTCTCTAGGGGTAGGAATCTCTTGGCACCTAATGATTCGATTTGATTCCGATTCAGAGGTCAACGATTCGATTATAAAATGATTATCGATGCATCTCGATTCAATAATTTTTTTTATGTACATTTCCATGCAGGATTTTCAAAAATATATATATATACATCTGACTTTGCTACTTTTGCTGCTTTCTGAAGCGCTCTGCAGCAGGCGAACAAATTTAATAAAAAAAAAACAACTATATATATATATAAAATTTTTGTGTTTGTTGTTTGTTTCAGATTATTAATTTTTCTGCATCGAGACGGAATTGTTCTAGAGAGAATTGCGATGCATCGAAGAATCTATTATTTTCCCACCCCTAGCGTCTATGTCTGCCTATTTGTCCGTGTCTGTGAGCATGCATGAGCCCGGCCAGCCTACCAGAGCGAGGGGCTGGCCAGCAGGCCGGGGCGGGGCAGCGGGGCGGTGCGGCTGGGGGAGCCGTCGGCGGGGGAGCCCAGGGTCAGCAGGCCCGGGTCCAGCAGCTCGATCAGCTCCACGTCCTCCTGCAGCAGCACATCCTGGTCCAGGATGCAGCGCACCGAGTACTGGCCGAACACGCAGTCCTGAGGACCCCCGGTGTGGGATCGCATTACCAGTAAGTATGGTTTATAGACATTCAATTACCAGTGATATAGAATATGAATATTAAATGCTGTCCGACACCAGAATTTATATTAAAAAAGAACCATACAGTCAAGGGTTTACAGCCGTTTCACTCTCAACATTATGAACTCACCAGCTCCCGCTCCAGAGAGTGGCATGTGGCGGCCTTTCCCATCGGGCTCCACTGCCACAAGGCGTTGGCCAGTCTCCATAGGTGACCTCCCTGCCAATCACACAGAGGGGGCGGGGCTGCAGGTCAGTCTCAGACGCTGGGTTCAGGGCCACGCTCTGGATTCGTGCAGGGCATTCCAGGCCACAGTGAAGGTACCAATTGTCTGAGCTGGCACACGTCCAAGGTTAAATAAAGAACTATTTTACCCAGAATTCCTTTCCAACCCTCCGCTCTCACTGGGTTACCAAGAAAACGGTCGAGGTACTCTTGCATTTCCCCAGAAAAAGAAACACACCATGCAGAGTCTCCCTCTAAGTAAGAGAGTGCTCGTGAGTGCAAGAGTGCGCGGATGAGTGAGTACACATGCTTAGATACTCACACAACTGTGGCACAACATGTTGAGTGCCACAGTAAGCAACACAGTAAGAAAACAAACAAAAATAATCATAATGCATGTTCCTAGTATCTTCCCTGCTGATTGGTGTTAAAAGATCACTGTTCGGCTGGACACACACACACACACACACACACACACACACACACACACACACACACACACACACACACACACACACACACACACACACACACACACACACACACACACACACACACACACACACACACACACACACACACACAGTCTCTTACTCCCCCGTCTTGACACTGCTTATTAGCGTGTCGTAGGGGTTGCAGCTGAAGGCAGTGCTTCTGTAAACACTCTGGACAGACTTGTCTAAACACATGCAGACACACAGACCCCAACAGAGCCCAGAAGAACATCCAACTTCCTTCTTTATAAATCCACTGACGACACCGCATTCCAAGAGGAGGGGGAAACCCACTGCAACCCAAACCTTCTCCTTATCGTGAATAGGCTTTAGTTTGCTCCTAATCTGGTAACAGTGCTTGGCTTGGATGCGTGGTGGTGTGTTTAACAGTGGCCCGAGCACAGAAGCATAATAACATCCTGTGTGTGTGTGTGTGTGTGTGTGTGTGTGTGTGTAGGGCAGGACTGTTATTAAGTGTAACGGCCACACACACGTATTGATTTATTGACTGCTGAACGCTGGGCTGGACACACACACAGACAGACAGACAGACACATACACCAAACATACACCAAACTGGAGCTTGTGCACGCAAGATGTCCCCTGCTGTTAGTTAGTATTCTGCAGGCATCCCGCAGTCAATGCCAAAACCTTCTGTGTGCCTCATGGCTGTCGACAACTACCGCCTTGTGAACCAAATTAAAGAAGACGTTCGGAGCCCCGACTGGCTTCCGGACTGTAGCAAACCCAAACGTGTCGAGCATGTGTAATAAAGATATTACAACGTTACCTCAATGGTACGTGCAGAGAGGACCTTACTTTGAGGTCAGGATAAACTTAATACTGAATGGAATGTTTGTCTCCCAGGGGAAAGAAGGCAGTGCCCTCCGTCAACCTGTTTGCATCCTAGACTCCAACACATGACCCCGGCTGCATCAGTATTTTGGCTTTTCTCTCAATGTTTCTCTCAATACGTGACTAAGATAAGGAGCCTCTCCTAGATGATGAACCAACTGCTGAGGTGCCACCAAGTGCCCGCTGTATCGGCCCATGCAACCATTCCATGAAGCTGTAAAACAATTAAGTTTCCATCTATGGTTTGCAAACGTAAAGTTGTTATCATTGCACGAATCAAACCGCTGACGGAATGCCCTGGACAATATTTGATTGGGGTAATCCTCTGGTCTCAATCTGACAGCAGTTCGCTGCCGTTTCTGTCGTAACCTCAAATCCTCTTAAAAAACGTCATCCATGGGCTAAGTCCCTTTAGACGGCCACATGATTGCGTTCTCTCCGTATTAAAATTATATAAAGAAAGCACCACTAAAGAAAAAAAAAAGAAAAAAACATGCCAAACAAAATAACCAAGTTTATGTATTTATGAGACATTGAGACAACTGCTGAGTGATATATTCTAGGTAGGCCCATTTGCAATAAGTAAATAAAAGGAAAAAGTACAGGGGAAAACCAATCTAACGGCAGGTCATTAACCTCAGCAAAACACTGAACTGGCCCCTGCACAAACCCAACCATCTCCTCATGTAAATAAAGCCCCAGCAGGAACTAGACCCATAATGCAACAGCTGTGGGTCATGGCAGAAGAAGATAAGACCCGCATTGCCTTCCACAACAGGGCCTGCCCTCTTTAAATCTGAGCTGCCTCCATCGCTATCTGGAGGAACAAAGGAAACCAAAACACAGGAGAGATGACCCAGAATGCTTCCTGTCTTTGACCGGTCCTGTTTTCTCATTAATGCATTGGAAACCTTTCTGATAACGACACATTAAGAGTAACATCCCGTCGTCTCTAGGCGGTGTGGGCAAAGGAAAGGGGTGGTACGGCATAGACGGACAGGCCACATCAATTTCAAAATCAATGGAAGGGCGCATCTCTATTTCAGGTCTATTTAAATCGTTTCTGAGAGGAAAGAATCCATTTGAGTCAGCCGTTATTTGTGTAATACTGAACAGAGCCTGCAAGCTTAAATCCATCAAATCAGAAGTGCTATTATAGGACAGAAAGAGACACACACACACACACACACACACACACACACACACACACACACACACACACACACACACACACACACACACACACACACACACACACACACACACACACACACACACACCTTATGCTGCAAATTAACATGGACAAAACCACAACACTGTTTCAGCAACCCTATTGGGTGTTTGAGACTACAACAAACTAAATAGAAAATAAATAGAAACATCAATAACTAAAAACTGACTCAAGGAGACAGCAGCAAGTAATCCTGGCAGCTCCACTTTTCTACCGATGCACGAGGAAAGGGACGATTACAGAAACAAAAGCTAAAAAAATGAATTAAAAACAATAAAGAAACCAAATACCTTGACCTGTCCTGGGGCCCATATCCGTGCCATGCCTGTCTGCTACAAGACTGAAGCATTTCACAACAACAAACTGTGTGAGGGGATGAACTGCGCGCATGTGTCACTGAGGGTTTCAATTATGAGTCGATCAGTAAAGTAATTAACTGTCTATCTGCACCAAAGGCCCCCAGGGTAGGGCAATGGAACACAAAGGGGAGGGTATGGGGTCGTATGAGTGTGTGTCTGAGGATTGGCTGGAAGGGGTGCGCTCACCGAACGCTTCTGGGCGTCTCCCAGGGGAGGAGCTTCCTCTCCATCTCCCTCTTCCTGAGAACCCGTAGGACACGCCTCAAAGTCTGTGTGACCTAGATCATGCAGGTACTGGAACAGCGGAGAGTTCTGAAATGAGAGAACGGAGAGAGCACTGCTAAGAAAAGTGAATACAAAAGTGTCCGGAGCGAGCAAGGAGGGGAAACAGGAGATGGCCAGGTGTCAGGAGTGGTGGATGGAGGGAGGCGGGAGAAGGCGGAGGAGATGGGAGGAGGAGATAACAAGACCATTGGGAGGGGAACAGGTTGAGAGACAAAAGTGTTTTAACAGTGGAAACAAATGTAACTGTAGCCTTTATTAATGAGGTAAAGCATGTTTCCATACACAGAACGGAGATGAGACTGTCCCAGGCTACCTCTAAATGATTCACAAATCCACCTGCCATCATTATCCATTTGACAGCATACTGGTCTAGGTTAGGTACCACCGCCACTTAGTAGTAACGAAACGATAATAGCATCAATGGAATGACATGGAAGGCATATAGACCTGCAGTGGACTGGAGTGATGGATGGATCGTATGCGAAGACTTGCATTCGATTTGCATATACGATCCTTTTCCACCAACACAAATGGAGTATCTAATACATGTATACAGAAAGCTTTTTTAACAATGACAGGCATAACTTACAGTATGTAGAGTCATAACGATACCGCAACACGTCTAATCCCTAATAAGATTTGACAAAAACAACTCACTTCCATTGTCGGACGGAATCAGAACGCATATCGATCCAGTCCAGATCCAAGTGGATTTAATTGCGTTTGATTTCAATCGGATCCGACGCATAGATACACCTCTCCGCCCGAGGTCTGGTGACACTGACCCCCCCCCACCAGCAACAGTACACACACACACACACACACACACACACACACACACACACACACACACACACACACACACACACACACACACACACACACACACACACACACACACACACACACACACACACAGCTAAACCAGTCCCATGACGACCACATCCACTTGGCATCCACACAGGTATGAAGGAGCCAAATCTGAGGATTGGTTTGTAATCAGGACCCAGTAACAAAGCACTGCCTGTGTGATCATCATTGCATGGTTCGTTAGCTGTTAGCTTAGCGTTAGCCGCGCGGCTGTCAGACTCGACCCGCCGGGCGCTCCAGCCCCGCTCCAGCCCCCGAATGGGACTCAGAACCCCCGGGTACCATGACAAAGCATTTACTCGCATTTCACCGCATGTACGACAACGACACCCACCTCGAACACCACATCTTCATCCAGCTCCTCAGTCATCGCGTTCCCACATTGGTACACGGGCGGTGTAGCATTCTGTGTGTACGGTGTGGTAGTAGAAGTTGAAGGCTCTCTGTTAGCCGCCGGTTGGTCACCGCAGAAACAAAACTTATTTTAAAACGACATTACCCACAATGCCCGGCCGGCCGTTGCTTCCTCGCCAGCGGGGCCTGGTCGGGAGTGCGCCCCTAGCGGCCGCGGAAATAGTTGAAAAACATATATATATTTTTAATTCGATTATTTATTATTAGTTATTATTTTAATGACATTTAAAAATAAAAACTGACGTTGAAAACTCAACTGGGGCAGCTAGGGGGCGACTGTGACGCAAAACGTCGAAAAAGATACAAAACCCGACCTGCCACAGCACTGCAGAAACGTAACTTATTCTAAAACGACATTTCCCACAATGCTCGGCCGTCCGTCGCTTCCTCGCCAGCAGTGCCTCGTCGGGAGCGCGCCCCTGGCGGCCGCGGCCGGTTGAGAAGATCCGAGAGGGCGCAAGAGTTGGGGAAGGAAACAACCGTGGGTGAAAAACTTGGGGAAAATGGGAAAACCGACAAAGGCTCATACTTTACCCGTGGATTATTCACCGCTGCGACAGAAGAGGACAGCGGGGAAGTGAGCGCTGCGTGGGCCCGGCTGACAGGGATGCGGACGGGGGATAAACCGCAGGATTCCTCCGCTCCCTTCCATTGAAAGTTGCGTTTTGCTCATGGAGAAAGGAGCAAGTCGAGAGTCATGAGCACAGGTTGGTTTCTCCTGGAGTCAGCCCTGGCGTTGTCTTTTGATTTGTAATTTATTGTCTTGAGTTTTAAAAGGAAACATAGTGCGTGTTGTTGCGTTTATCTGGAAACACACACAAAGGGTCTAAACTCAAACTTTACGCACGCATTCAGCGTACCTCTGTTTTTTTTTGTTAAGACCCACTTAATTACAGTTAACTCTTAATCATAGCTTTCAAAATATGGAAATAGGATGAGCCAGACCTAAAAAATCTGTGATAATCAAAAACAATCCTAACCCAGCAGAGGTTTTATAGCGTCCTCTTATCGGACCCGGAGCCAGAGGCACATCAGCCCTTTGTTTTAGAAACACATCTGCTTCTCTGTGGATGCAACAAGTAACAGCAGCCCTAGCGCTGTAATGTTGACTTTAGCACTGTGCAAATGTACTCCCTGCTCAAAAACATGGTTGTGTGTGAGTGTAACCAGAGTGTAATCCATGCTTTTGCGTTTACGGTCTTTTTCCCCCCAATCGCATGATATGTTTTTTAGTCATTTCTGGTACATCCGCTGGATGACTCCGCTTCTCGTGTCGTGGTGTGTTATAGCCTGCTTCCATGCAGTCCTGCTGGTCTTTTTTTGTCTGGAAAGAGAAAAAGAGGGATTTTTTAAACATAAAAACCAAAGGAAAGGAAAGTCCAGATAATCTAGAGCCGTGCCACAGCAAGGATACAGACGTGATTATGCGTAATATGATTAAAAAGTGTAACAGAAGAGAATTCCACATCCACGCCATTGAATGGTCTGAGAGGAGTTTTCACCACAATTCAGTCATGTTTCTTTGTTCATAATCCAATGTTTTAGTTACCTTTGTATATAAGCCAAACGCATACTTATGTGGCTTGTTACCGTCCCTCAAAGTAAGAAGACTATCACAGGATAATTACATTATAATTAATCAAAGCCATTGTATGAAGTATGATTGTATGATGCGACGCGAGTGGTTGATTCAACATGCAATACTATTTTATTGACTCACAATCTACTATGATCCTGCTTTGATCCATGATACTCGCTGAACTCCCATGCCCAGTTCTTGCCTCATTAGCCGGCTGTAACCCGAACGTTGACCTTTTGAACCTAGCCTCATGCAGCTGTCTATTTCTTAAATGACGAAAGCGGTGGCGGACGTTAGCGCGTTTGCATCTGCCATGCATTAATAAGATATCAACATTATTGTTTTTATCCTCTCAACATTTTTATCCTCTCTTATTCGATACAGGTGTGAAGAAACCACCTCTAGCTCCCAAACCAAAACTCCCCGCTACCACCAAACCCTCGCCCCCTCCCATCGCCCCCAAACCAGGCCTGCTCTCCCTGACTCCCACTGTCCACATCCCCTCGCCCTCCCCTGGTACTCTGCAGAGGGCCAAACCTGCCCTCGCCCCCAAACCATGTGTACTAGTACCACAAGCCAAACCAGCGGCAGCCCACACCCAACCTCAGGAACATTCAGACGGGAGCCTCGACCTCCTCAACACCCAGAATGGGACTTTATCCTCGCCACGGGACAGCCTCTCAGAGTCAGACTACATCATGCCGGCCTGCTGCCCTGGTGGGCTGGAGTCGGACCTGGCGTGCCAGCCTCTGCACAATGGGAACAACAGGACCCACGGGAGCACTGCGTGCGACGAGGTGGGGCTGCAGAACGGGAACGCCACTGAAGGACACGTCAGCCCGGTGACGACGAGGGAGGGGGACGGTGAGGAGGAGGGGCAGCAGCAGCAGCAGCAGCAGGAGCAGCAGGAGAAGGAGGAGGAGGAGGAGGAGGAGGAGAAGGGCGAGGTAGAGGAGGGTCGTCAATTGACGGATAGCTTCCACCCCAAGCCCCGGGATAAGCCCCAGAGGCAGAAGCACCTGGCTAGGGGCCGGGCCAGCAGAGAGGGTCAGGGGTCACTGGGGGCCCCTCTGCAGCAGCAGCTGCAGGAGACTGAGATGGAGACGGAGACGGAGGGACGTCTGGAGAGCGCTTTGGGACAGTCGGCGGAGGACGAGGCTCCTCACCAAGAGACCGGCCATGGAGACACTGTCATCACCGTTGCCTTGGCAACCGCCCAAACTCTCACCGCTCCTCCCACGCCTCCCCCTTCTCTGCCTCCTGATCCGTCCCCGCCGCCAAGTCCATCAGAATCCCCGGCACACGACGAGCCCGACGGCCGCCATGCGCACACCAACGGCCGCGTCTCGCCCCCCACCGGCCCGCCGACCACGCCCCTGTCCCCGGTCCCGGCCCCGCCCAGCAAGCCCCTCCCGGTCCCCCACCCCCGCAGGGCCAAGAAGCCGGTGCTGGTGAGGCAGGACGGCCTGGAGGGCAGCGTCCAGGAGGGGGTGTCGGAGGGACCCCCGCCAGGCCCCGGGCTGGGGGACGGTACGGGGCCGTCGGGTCCACCGGAGGCCGACGAGACCCTGGTACCCGCGGAACCCGAACCAGACCCGACACCCGCCGACGAGGAGCCGGACGCGCCCGTCCCCCCCCCACGCCAGACCTCCCTGTCCCACAGGCACAAGTCCTCCTCCCTCCACCGACACGCCTCCCACTCCGTCGACCTGCTGTCCGGCCCGGAGCCCCGCCCGCCCGCCGCCGGCAAGCGGGGGGGCGAGGGGGGCCGGGCGGGGGACGACGAGGAGGACGGCTACGGAGACTTCGAGCGCTACCCCGTCGCCCACAGCCTCCCCAAACAGATCAGGCTGGGCTGCCAGCGCCCCGCCCTCTGCGGGGGCCGCAAGGCCCTGTCGGCCGAGGGCCAGGACTCGCCCCGGGCCCCCCCCAGGAAGCCCCAGAGACACAGCCTGCCGGCCCCACCCCCGCCCCCCATCTCCCCCGGCTCGGCCCCGCCGGCGCCCCCTCACGCCGGCGCCCCCACCAGGGACCTCCCGGCGCCACCCCACCCCCAGGAGAAGGCGGCGTGGCGATTCCCCCGGCCCAGCGTCTCCTTCTTCAGCCGGCAGGCGCCCGGCCGCAGCAGCGTGCCGCCCCCTCAGGGCCGGGCGCTGCTCCCGGCGGCGGCGGCGGCGGCCACGCTGGGCGGGAAGCAGAGGGCGCAGTCCTTCTCGGCGGCCGACCTGTCGTCGCGCGAGCCTGTCAACCCTCGCCGGAGCATCTCCTTCCGCAAGCTCCTGGAGCTCCGGATCTCCGTCAAGATGCTGCCCAAGCGGCTGTCCAGGGCGGGGGGGGCGTCGCCGGAGGGAACCGCCCCCAACGCCGGCGAGACCAACGGGGGGCGGGAGAGGGGCGGCGGTGGTGGCGGCGGCGGCAGCGACGCGGAGGCCAGCAGCAGCGGAGACGGCTCGGTGGAGTATGAGAACGTCCCGCTGTATGAGGAGATCCCAGAGTACATGAACCTGCCGTTCCACGGGGGCCGGCTGGGGGGCCCCCACGACAGGGACTCTGAGATCTACGAGGTGCAGGACCCCTACCTCACCGCCCTGGGCCACCGCTACGACAGGTATGGAGTCCCGGGCCATTGACCTGGTTTGAATGGGATTTGATTGTTTTTTCTCTTTGTGATTGCGATTTACTCATCCTCTTTTTTTAGACAGCGCCATGATCAATTGCATATATTTTTTTAGCATTCTTGTCCACCACCGATATTTGAACACAGTTGAGTTGTGTGTTCCCACCCGTCTGGTTCCCATGTGGCTCATCAAGAGTGGTAATTGGGATTCATATTAATGAGTACTGTAAACGCACGGTAAACGGTAAAAGAGTCATGAGGGTGTTGTAATTATTGCCTCAAGCCACAGCGTTTCCTCATCACTACGGTGTGATCCGATGGATGGGAAATCACAGCATCGTGTCTTGACTAGCTTGAGAATGAGTCAAGGCTGCTATTAATAGTATTAACTAAGAATTATGAATAATTCATAAAAAAAAGGAACTTTCGAATAAAGGCAGAAATGTTGGGGACATTGTTATGGTCATGTGTGTGAGGGGAGGTGTGGGACGTGGAAGGGAGGACAGCGAGGAGCTGTAAGTCAAGCGGCCCTGCCCTGTTACTCTGGCTTAAGGCATCTCATTTACCATCAAATTCCAGGTATCCTGTGACCACACTGTGGGAAGCAGAGTGTGGTAAACCAACTACAGTGTCCCGTTAGCATTAGCCCGCTGCCTTTGTGTGAGTTGGATGGTTAGCGTTGTAGCTCGCTAGTAGGCAGGAACAGTCTGGCAGCAGGGAGGGCAGTGGTGTTGCTGCAGGTTGGGGTTGTTTTTCCTGTGGGTTATTTTCAGTGGCCAGGGCAGGAAATGTCTCTGAATCGCAGAAACGAGCGCAGCGTTCTACAACAGGGAAAATAAACCTCCAGCAACCACCAGAGTCTGCTCCTTCTTACGTCTGCGCCTCTCTCTCTCTCTTTCTCTCTCTGCCGCTCTCTCTGCCTCTATCTTTTTCTCTTTCTCTATGTCTCTCTTTCTCTATGTCTCTCTCTCTCTTTCTCTATGTCCCTTTCTCTCTCTATTTCTCTCTCTCTCTCTCTCTCTCTCTCTCTCTCTCTCTCTCTCTCTCTCTCTCTCTCTCTCTCTCTCTCTCTCTCTCTCTCTCAATCTTTGTATTTTTTACTTTCTTTTTCCTGCTGTCTGCGCCCATAGCCTCCACCTGACCTCTCTGCACTCGACTACTTTAAGTGATGCCCTTTTTTTTTTTCACTCTGTGAAAGTTGTTTATATATTACCCACCATGCTTGTGCATTGCTCAGTCTGACCACAGGCCGAGTTATATCACCCTCGGTCTAGGGTGGGAGGATGGAAGGTCAAGGTACACCAGGCGCCAGTCCACTGCTTCTGGGTCCTGTGTGCCAGTGAGTGTGTGGGCCTGGGTTCATCTGTGCATTATGCAAGTGACACTATTCAGTCGGTACAGGAGTTAGTATGAGAGTCAGTGTGATATTTAGTATGGGAGTCAGTATGAGTTGGTTTGGGAGTCAGTGTGAGTAAGTTTGGGGGGGAGTCAGTGTGAGTTAGTATGGGGGTCTGTATGGGAACCAGAATGAGTTAAGATTAGAGTCAGTATGAGAGTAAGTAGGGGAGTCGGTATGAGTTAGTGTGGGAGTTAGTAAGGGAGTTAGTGAGAGAGTCTGTGTGTATGGATGCCAGTACAGGAGCCAAGATGGGAGCCAAGTATCAGAGCCAGTACGAGAGCGAATCTGTAGTGTTTCCCAGGCGTCGGAGCCTGTTAAGTTTATGTAACCAGCCTGTGGCAGTAAACAAGTGGTGCTCTGTGTCTGACCCAGTGCGGTTCGAATTGTGCTGCTGGTCTGAGGAGACTTGAATGGAGAAGATAGAGGGGGGCATGGGAAGACACAAAATAAAGAAGGTTGGTAAAGTGGATTGTAAGAGAGGCTGCTAAGACGAAAATTAAATGCCCTCCAATCTTCTATCCCTTGACATTGGTTTTTGTTGTGTTGTCCAGTGTCTGTGTGTGTGTGTGTGTGTGTGTGTGTGTGTGTCTGTGTGTCTGTGTGTCTGTGTGTGTGTGTCTGTGTCTGCGCGGGAGATGTCAAGTGAATCCCTACTATTGTAGCACTCATTGATTTTTCATTGTGAGGCGACAGATCAATACATTGTACATTTACATTTGCACTTAGCAGACGCTTTCATCCTGAACATGAACACACAAACCATGTACAACAGAAGCATACGATTTGTATTGCCTCATACGTTTTGCGTCGTGTATGTCTTTTTTGTCCTTCCTGATATGTTTAATTAACTGCGTCCAATCTTGACTTAAACGGAGGGGACCTTGTTTCTGTTTTAGCGGCTGGTTGGGACAGGATGACGTCCATTCCGAAGAAGACGAGGTTCACAGCTCGGATGAAGATGACGACAGCTCCTCTTCGAGTAAAGAGCATCACGAAGTGGTAGACAGACAGGTAACATGCTCTCTCCCTCTGGCTGTGTCTCTCTCTCTCTTTGTCTTTCTCTATTTCTCTCCCCTCACCCCTGTCTATCTCTCTGGCTCTCTCCCTCTGTCCGTCCAGATCACTTGACTCGCCCTCCCCTCTTTTTAATCACACACATGCACACATGGACACACACACACACACACACACACACGCACACCCTCACATTTGGGCTCACATTTTAAGTAATTGAGCACATCCACATAAACAGAGTTAATCGTTATTGATGAATGCAGCCGAGTGGAAATTCATTAGAAACTGTCCACCAGAACACAATGGCCATAGAGCTGTGTGTGTGTGTGTGTGTGTGTGTGTGTGTGTGTGTTAATATTTCCACACAAGCAGGGTGCAAACATAGCTGTCTCTGAGCGTCAGAAATAGCCCATGTCTAGGCTTTGCCCTGTCTGACCTACTCTTACAATGCTGTCACACACACTCACATGTAGAAGAACAAACATGTGCTCGCTCACACACACACACACACACACACACACACACACACACACACACACACACACACACACACACACAAGCAGGCAGGCACACGCTCACAGGCAGGCACACACACACACACACACACACACACACACACACACACACACACACACACAGGCACACGCACACACAAGAACACACATGCACATACACAGCCTAAAAACACACACAAACACACTTGAACACAAACACGCACACACGCAGTAGTACACACTTGCATTCAGACACACACACACACACACACACACACACACACACACACACACACACACACACTCAGACCCTCTGCTGTGAGCATGAGGCCCTTTCAGTCACCCAGTGCCAAGGTTGGTGTCCAAATTAAGATCGCCAGAGAGGGCTAACCCATTACCATTCCACCACACACACACACACACACACACACACACACACACACACACACACACACACACACACACACACACACACACACACACACACACACACACACACACATAAACAAGCACATAAACACACACACACTCAGAGCGGGAGAGAGAGAGAGAGAGAGAGAGAGACGGGTTGGTGGGCAGGGTGCATTATGAAGCTACTGCTCCACTTCTCTGGGACCCAGTTGCTGTGGGCCGGGGGACTGGCTGTTTGTTGTTTTGGAGGAGCCATATTGTCTCGCTGCTCCATGTCTGTTCAGTGCTGAGGTTGACCATGGGGCTGTGTACGGACTCTGTAAGTCGGGGGTTCTGTCGATGCAGATAATGGCATGGACATCTGTGTGTTACAGCTTATTACACACTAGTATGCTAACCAGAATTGCTATGTGTTTGTGTTTCTGTGTGTGTGTGTGTGTGTGTGTGTGTGTGTGTGTGTGTGTGTGTGTGTGTGTGTGTGTGTGTGTGTGTGTGTGTGTGTGTGTGTGTGTGTGTGTGTGCGTGCATGCGCATGCATGTGTGTGTTCCATGAGCAGCAGGAGGACGAGATGAAGAGGAAGAAGGTGGTGCACATTGCGCAGGAGATCATGAGCTCGGAGAAAGTGTGAGTGAGCTACAGACCAGCATCCCCAACCCTCACCTAAAGTCTAACGTCTGGCTCGCCTGTTGTGACATGTTGTGTTATGTTGTGTTGTGTTATGTTGTGTTAGGTTGTGTTATGTTGTGTTAGGTTGTACTTGCCGCTTGGGTTTGTGTTGGGCTCGGCGTTGCATTGTGTCGTGCTGCATCACTTTATGTTGCGTTGCGTCGTTTAATTTTGGCCGCGTTGCGTCGTATTGTGTGTTCGACTGTGCCTTTGTGTTGTGTTTGTGTTTTTGTATTGTTGGGTGTGCTGAGGGGTGATTTGAAATTGTGTTTTGTTTCTGTCTCTCAACAGGTTTGTGGACGTTTTGAAGCTCCTTCATATCGTAAGTGTCTTATCGCTTTATTTATCGTACTTAAAATGAACTATCACTCTGTAAATATTTGGTCCATGTAATGAGTCTTGCACCATATCTGGCTTCGTAACATGTTTGCAGTAGTGCACTTGGTACAGATAATCATCAGATTATTGTATTAATTGTCAGAATGGTTAATCGTTATTGAGTTGCTATGCCTAACTGCTATGTAAATGAATGAACCACATCTTTGATTGGTGCTTGATGTGGCGGATGTAAGGAGTCCTTCCAGTTTCTCTTTAGTTTGTGTGCCGGTGAGTCTGTGTGTGGGGGGGGAGAGACGTGGGCTCTTGGTGAACAGCCCCCAGTCACCAGGGCTTGTGTCCTTTCATGTGTAGAAACAGGTGGCTGTGTGTTGGTAATGGCTGTGTGTGTGTTTTGAGAGTGAGTGAATGAGTGTGTAATTGGGTAATTGAGTCTGAACAGAGAGGCGGAAATTGAGATGGTAGGTCTTGCGCTTCTGGCTAACGTGTCCGAGTCCTCCCCAGTGAAAGCTCGGCTTTGTTAAAGGGAGGTGAAGCGTTTTTGCTTCCATTAAGTCTTTTAACTGTACACATTTGTGATGAACATGAACAACGTCCATCGCATGTGTTTTCTTTGCACACCAAGATAGGTTTGTATTATTAGCTTCTTTGAGACAATAGCTGTATAATATATCTAAATATTATAATATTGTTAAGAAATATTGACTCAACTAAACTCTTTGTTTAACTTTAGGTTACTTTCTGAGACATTGAATCACGCTACAACGCTCCACTAGAAAAGCAGTCTGAGCGGTCATGGGTTCTATCCTTACAATTCCACACAGTTTACACACTGTGCCGTCATCGGTCGGCCATGTGACCTACGACCCTTTGTGACAACGGACCCCAGGTGAGCGGGTTCAGACTCCCCGGCCCCCGGTCTGAGGGGTGTCGGAGGGCATCAGACCCCCCCCCCCCCCCCCAGCTGTCTGGCTTCCTCCAGACGAGGCTTTTAACTGAGCCACCGCACGGATTAGCCTCCAGGGTTGTCCCTGGGCGGGTAGGAAGGGGGAAGGGGAGGGTGGTCTGGGCGGGCTGGTGAGGCTGGGGAGTCATTCATAGAAAGAGGTCAGATGACATCCCTCACCAATCGGCTGCGGGCCCGTCCACACAGCAGCTGCTTCCTCTGTTTGTGTGTGTGTGTGTATGTGTGTGTGTGTGTGTGTGTGTGTGTGCGTGTGTGCGTGTGTGTGTGGAGTAGAATAATGGTGGTTGGGTGAGCCGTCCACCGATCACGTTTCTCCTTTGATTTCCCCTTAAAGGATCGCTGGAATGTCCGTGTTTTACTTTTTTCTTCTTCTCCTGTTTGTAGTCGGTGCCCAACGGGTCTGTTCCCTTGTTGTTGTTGCTGGTGGCTGCTCTGTGATTTCACAGGCCTGGCTGGTAGACCCGAGGAGGGAGTGTTGGCTTCTTTTTTTTTTTTTCTCTGAGCTGTGCGCCCCCCTGTAGCTGTTTTCCACTTAAATGTGTCTTGACTAGATAACATGCTGGTTCAGCTAGTGTGTGTGTGTCTGTCTCTGTGTGCGTGTGCGTGTGTGTGTCTGTGTGTGTGTCTATGTGTCTGTGTGTGTGTGTGTGTGTGTGTGTGTGTGTGTGTGTGTGTGTGTGTGTGTGTGTGTGTGTGTGTGTGTGTGTGTGTGTGTGTGTGTGTGTGTGTGTGTGTGTGTGGATTCGGCGGCGGCGGCGGCGGGTGGGGTCTGTGTGTGACTGTGACTATGTTTCCTGGAACATTTGAATCCTCCCTGGTCCTTCCACTTCCTTCCAGGTGGATGTGTGTTGGCTCATGTGCTGACTCAGCTTACTGTGTGTGTGTGTGTGTGTGTGTGTGTGTGTGTGTGTGTGTGTGTGTGTGTGTGTGTGTGTTGCTGCAGTTTATGGGGTGACCCACTATCCTGTCTGTGCAATTGTGTGTGAATGTCCACATGTGTGGTTTGGCTGTGTGTGTGTGTGTGTGTGCTCCACATCCATGGCTAAGACTCTCCCTCCTGTGCTTGTGCGTGCAGGACTTCCGTGACGCCGTTGCCAAGGCGACGCGTCAGAACGGGAAGCCTGTGGTGGAGGAGCGGGTTCTGAGTCAGATCCTGTACTACCTGCCCCAGCTCTACCAGCTCAACAGGGACCTGCTGCGGGAGCTGGAGGACAGGGTCGCCCACTGGTACATACCATATCATATACATATTTAACAAATATTCGCAGAAAGTTGAATAGTCGGGAATAGCCCCCGAGGCCGAAGGTCAAGGGGACTATTCCCCACTATTCACGGAGCCTGAGGTGAATCATTGTTTTAGTTTATAAAACGGGTGGCTTAAATCAAGCGATCTGATTGGTTAACAACAGTTGTATATTGAGCGTATACACACAGCTATGACGCCCGTTCAGTTTACAGAGTTCAGTATCACTCCGTGCCTAACTTGAACTGTTGTTTATTTATATATAAAAGCAATAGCATAGTTCACTGAAGCCTAAAAACATGTTGATTGCTGGAGAGGGTGGAAATGTTGTAAAGCAATAGGCACACAGTGAGTGAACTCGATAGTAGGCTAAATTGCCGGCGAACCAAGCTACCGTCTCTAGCCTTCTCTCTGAAGGACGCTACAGTGTGTTGCATAGCAACCGCCGTACACTTTGCAGGCAGTCAGGAGGGACTACTTTTTTGTATTCGTTAAAAAAAATGCTTTTCCTACTTTCTGATTTTTTCAAAATTGAGGGTGTCTATGACTTTCATTTCGCCATACTTACGTAACCGTTTTATAAAAGCAATAGATCACTTCAGTCAGTGGTATACGCTCATTATACCACAGTTAAGGAGGTCGCCGTCCCTCCGCTGTGCGTCGGGACGGACAACGCCCCTTAACTGTGGTATAATGACCGTATACCACAGCCTGTCGTGATCTATTGCTTAAATATACTACACGTGAACACGTGAAAAATAAACAAGATAACACTTTTTGCCGGGATTTAATTGTTTTTATTAGCGGTTTATTTGTTTTTATTATTGCGACGAGACGAGCGTCACACGCAACATTTTGCGATGAAAACAATATTCCATGTTTGAGATCTCTCAATCATGGGATATTGCCCAATATCCCGAGATAGCGAACCAATCAAGTTGCACCATCTTAGGAGGTTCACGTGTAGCATATACTAAATATATATTTTACATATACTTATCATCGCACACATGCACCCGTACGGTAACACCCTTTCCTTAATTGATCGTCAAACGTATGAATGATCAATTATCAGGCAATTAAGACAATTATGAGCTGATGCTACTGGCCTGATGTTTTGCCAGTCGTTTTGACTTCTTCCTCTTCAAGACAAACTGAGAAGTTATATTGTGCCCTCTTGTGTTCAAACATAATAACAGCATATAGACGCTCCAAATCCTGAATGTATTCTAGCTCCATCAAATTCTCAGTCATCGAACGATTCCGCTCACATCCCTGTGTTTACATACACACTTTGACATACACACTGCGCTCATCCTTTCTGTGTGGTGACCTGTATCACCCTTAGTAGAACCAGACCTCTTATCTGATACCTGCATCTACGCACTCCTTCCCTTCCCTCCAGGGCGGACCACCAGCGGCTGGCAGACATCTTCGTCCAGAAGGGGCCCTACCTGAAGATGTACTCCACCTACATCCGCCAGTTCGACCACAACGTGGCCCTGCTGGACGAGCAGTGCCGCAAGAACCCCGCCTTTGTCGCCGTCGTCCGAGAGTTTGAGGTAAATATGAATAATATACTACTGAATATATGAATGAATATACTACTACTCAACGCTGTTCAACTAGTACAAATATGTAGAAGCCAGGAGCTGGCAGTGCTTCTGGCTTCTACGCAGTTTGTGTGTGTGTGTGTGTGTGTGTGTGTGTGTGTGTGTGTTTGTTTGCGTGTGTGTTTGCGCACGCATGTGTGTGTGTTTGTGTGCATGTGCGTGTGCATTAGTGTGATCGTGTGGTGGTGCTCCAGATGTGTGATCGTGTGGTGGTGATCCAGATGTGTGATTGTGTGGTGGTGATCCAGCTGTGTGATCGTGTGGTGGTGATCCAGCTGTGTGAATAACGGCTCCATGGACTTTGTTGCGTTTTGTTGTTGCTCTCAGACGAGTCGGAGATGTGCCAGCCTGGCTCTGAAACACTACCTGCTGAAACCGGTGCAGAGGATACCCCAGTACCAGCTGCTGCTCACAGGTACACAGTCAGGGACGGCCTCTGGCTGTAGGCCATGACCCACTGAGAATCAAACCGGCCACCCTTCAGAATGGTGAACCGGTGTGCCTATGGAGTAGGGATCGACCCATATGGATTCTTTAGGGCCCATGCCGATCTTTTTTCATCAGCCTTAGCCGATGACCGATACGCCGATAGCGGTGTTCTTGAGCCGATATTTGGAGCAGATACTGCTTTTGTTCCCTCAATTTACATCATAAAAATGATACAATGATGATAACAAATGTTACAAGTATCAATTTAAAAAAGGAACATGTATTGCACTGTCTGTAAATCATGCCGGCAAAAAATATGTGAAAATAAATAAAAATAATACTATTGGCGAAAAAAATCATCAGATGCCGATACACGTAAAAAACGCAAATATCGGCCGGCCGATATATCGTTCGATCACTACTATGGAGCCACTGTCACGTCACTCTCCCAGTCAGAAGCTGAATCAGCCCTCAGACGGATTGGCAGCACATGAATGCTAGCTGCGATCTTTTATCTTGTTATGTTGTGTTGACCTATTGATGGTTGTAGTGAGGCACTAACCTCCTGATGGACAAAGCTGCATAGTAGCAGCAACATTCAGACTGCAATATGTTAGATGCATAATACTGAAATAAATAAATGATCAAGCCCTCTTTGGCTTGAGGTTTACAGTCGCTCTACACTTCTAAATACACTCTAAATTCACCTGGGTTTCTTTTTCATGCAGATTATCTGAAGAACCTACCAGAGGACTCGGAGGATTATAAAGACACGCAAGGTGAGAACACATCCTCATCGCCTCGTGTGTGTTGGTGTACACACCACACATGGACCACAGTCACTCTTCACAGTGAGCCTCACCTAACTGTTCTGTCCCCCGCCCCCCAGCTGCCCTGAGCATTGTGAAGGAGGTGGCCAACCACGCCAACGACATCATGAAACAAGGGGTAAGCAGGCCGCTCGGCCCCGTGTCTCCGGTGGTCCATCTAGTCTCTCTCTGATTGGTTCTGAAAGGTCAGTCGATGGATGGCCATCGTTCACGAGTCGTGACATTTTAATTCAACGATTTGTCTGACAAATAATGTGCTAGAAGAAAACAAATCAATGGTTGCAGCCGCCCTGATTCCATTCGACTGAGTGACTCTGTTGTATCTGCAGGATAACTTCCAGAAGCTGATGCAGATCCAGTACAGTCTGAATGGACACCATGAGATTGTGCAACCAGGCAGGGTGAGGCACTCTTCAAACTGTTTGTTACTCCTATGAAAGCATTAGATCTCTTTTAAAACATAGATCATCTTAAACAATACTTCTTATCGACACCAACTACAATCACTATCTACAGAGCCCTTTTTTTGAGAATCTCTGCCTCGATTCCGTGTCTTAAATATTGGCTTGTAACTCAGTACCTGTGAGGACCACGTTCACGACCCCTGAATGGGGACGGTGTGTAATATATCGCCCTTACGACCGCTGAAGAGCTGCTCTGTGACCCCCCCCCCCCAGGTGTTCCTGAAGGAGGGGACCCTGATGAAGTTGTCCCGGAAGGAGATGCAGCCCCGCATGTTCTTCTTGGTAAGAGGAGCCTGGCTGGTGTCTGTGTAGCGGCTCCATACTGCACCATACATGCAAGACACATACATATACTACATACACTCACTATTTAAAGCCTTAAGGTGTCTTTTAAAACCCTGTATACATTTGTATTAATAGCACTAGTTAGCAGTAGCAGGTGTCAATAACTACAAATGCATCCACTTTACACTAAAGAAGTACCATTGTGTTTATCAGTGTGTATTTGTTGACCTGGTGATGTCATCGCTGTGTGTGTGTGTGTGCAGTTCAACGACGCGCTCATGTACACCACGCCGGTCCAGTCGGCCCAGTATAAACTCAACAGTGTGCTGTCTCTGGCCGGGATGAAGGTGAGGATTGACCAGTGTCACTAAGCTGCTAATATAGTTATCCGGAGACTGTACAGCATATTGTACTACCTTGGTTTTTATTTCTTTATTGTAATCAGTTAGAGATTGCTCACGTGTAGAGAGGAAAGTGTCATACTTCCTGATATGGTTCAGGACAAGGAGAAAACAATTGTATTATGAACTCATGTTTCCTGTGTGTGTGTGTGTGTGTTTTCAAGGTGAGCAAGCCTAGCCAGGAGGCCTACCAGAATGAGCTGAACATTGAAAGCGTGGAGCGTTCGTTCATCTTGTCTGCCAGGTAGGCACGGTTCCTCGGCCTCCCACACGCACCTACTAACACACACGCCTACTAACACACACGCCTACTAACACCCACGGCTACTAACACACACGCCTACTAACACACGCGCCTACTAACACACACCTACTAACACACACGCCTACTAACACACACACCTACTAACACACACCTACTAACACACACGCCTACTAACACACACACCTACTAACACACACCTACTAACACACACGCCTACTAACACACACACCTACTAACACACACCTACTAACACACACGCCTACTAACACACGCCTACTAACACACACGCCTACTAACACACACGCCTACTAACACACACGCCTACTAACACACGCGCCTACTAACACACACCTACTAACACACACGCCTACTAACACACACACCTACTAACACACACATACTAAACACACATTCTCTTAATTCTGGCTGGTTATTGTGAGCGACTCAACGCCGCCCCCTGTTGCCTCTTCTGAGAACGCGTCTCCACCGCTCGCCCCCCGCAGCTCGGCGACGGAGAGAGAGCAGTGGCTGGAGGCCATCGCCAAGGCGATAGACGACTACACCAAGAAGAAGATCACCTTCATCTCCAGTCGCAGCCAGGACGAGGTAACGCTCCCAGCCTAGTGGTCAGTGTCTGTGGACCACTGGCTCTCTGTGGCTCGGAGGGTCAACACCAGACCCACCAGCTAAAGGTTGTTTCTGATTTGTGGGGGATAGAAAGACAGTGAGAATTCAAATTTGACTTAAAATCTTTGCTTGATATGATATCATTATGTACGTGAATCATGGCACCCATTGCACTCCTAGCCATCCCTTGAAGGTGGGATCCCCCACTCTGCGTTCCTTCTCAAGGTTTCTTTCTTGATAATCAAGGGTGTTTTTCCTTGTTATTCGGGGGCTAGGGTTAAGGGGTGTCATAGACATACAGCCCTTAAAGTCAGTTAGCCCTTGAACCCTGATGAGACTGACCGATATTAAGAGCTTTAGAAATAAAACTGACTTGTTTTATTTTATTTCTCATGCACACACACACACACACACACACACACACACACACAAATGATTTGTGACATATTGGCAGGTAACATTTGGGGATACATTTTAAAACAATTGATTGACTGGTCGATTTTCCCACTGGAAGGTCAAAGTACAAAATTGAAAATGTTAATTTTGGACCGTCATGTTTCTGGAGACTGGACCCCCCACCCATGTCTTCCCCTGTGCTGTGTTTCTTCCTGCAGCCGGACGTCGTTCCAGACATCGGGGCTCCGCTGGGTTCCAAAGCCCCCATCTGGATCCCCGACCTGCGGGCCACTATGTGCATGATGTGTACCTGTGAGTTCACCCTCACCTGGAGGAGACACCACTGCCGGGCCTGTGGCAAGGTGACTACCGCTCTCCGCTCTGCTCCTCAGTACCAGGGGGGTCTTTATATCTGGGGTTTTGGGATCTGACTGACTCATGTTTTTGTAGTTAATCTTAACATATTATTCACCTCAAAATGATTTCCCATAGATTTTTTATTTATTGGATATTTTCCAATGTTGATTATTTTCACCAACTTGGTTTTGAGGTTGGAGATTGGAGGGTTTGTGGTAACGAGACGGAGGCCGGCCTTCTGTCGTTGGGGTTCTGAGCGTTGTTCCACATCATGTGTTGTCAGGTGGTGTGTCAGGCATGTTCCACCAACAAGTTCTACCTGGAGTACCTGAAGAACCAGCCGGCGCGCGTCTGTGACCACTGCTTCACCAAGCTGCAGGAGAACAGTAAGAGATGAGGGATCCGTGGCAATGCACAACTCTGCTAATAAAGTAGTGATTTAAAGAAATGATAATCGTATCTAATCGTCCTGCAGGCGACCGCTGTGCCTCGGCTTCGGTCTCTCCTATCGGAAAATCTGCAGCGTTTTCGTTTTCCAGGAAACATAAGAAAATTCCAGCTGCACTTAAAGAGGTTGGTCACAAAGAAATGCGAACACAGGCATCCTTTTTATAAACACGGAATTACTCCACCCCAGAGCCATGGAACCATTGGGTCAAATTGGATGTGATGGGGGTTTGATGTCTACATGTGAAACTTTGTTTTCTTTTTTCTCCTTCTAGGTTTCTGCCAACACGGAGAACACCTCCATGAGTGGCTACCTCAACCGGTCGAAGGGCAGCAAGAAGCAGTGGAAGAGACTCTGGTTCGTCATCAAGGACAAAGTGCTGTACACCTACGCTGCCAGCGAGGTACCGCGTCACACTATCTGTGTAATGGTCCTCATTGATATAGCGCTTTTATCCAAAGCGCTTTACAGTGTTGACTGACATTCACCCATTCATGCACTTCCCATAGCCCATTACCCCAGACAACATGCACTTACTGTAGGTGTCAATGGAACATATGGAGTACAGAACTTTCACCATTGCTGCCCCAACCCTCTGGAATTCCCTCCCCCCAAACATCCGCAACTCAGACTCAATAAACACATTCAAAAGTCAACTCAAAACTCACCTCTTCAACAAAGCATCTGACAGCTGACCCCACCCACATCTGACTCTGTTCCAAACCTTATTTTGAAAGTTTTCTTGTTTTTCTTCTATATATATTTTTGTATTCTATATGTTTTCTCTATGACGTAAAGTGTCTTTGAGTGACCTCCAAAAAAGCACTATATAAATCCTATCAATTATTATTATTATGGAAGAATCTCGTAGAGAGGTAAAGCCACAGAGAATGGGATTGTGGGTAACGGAGGCTCCTGGCTTCGTGCTGTCTCCCCAGGACGTGGCAGCGCTGGAGAGCCAGCCCCTGCTGGGCTTCTTCCTGAGGGAGGAGAAGTACGGCCCTGCCCAACGTCAGCAGTTCAAACTGTACCACAAAAACACCCTGTTCTACATCTTCAAGGCTGACGACATCCCCACCGCACAGAGGTGAGCGTCACCAAACAATCAGGGAACCGTTTTCTCCTCAATGTTGGACTCATCTCAGTCTGTCTTTTTCAAAAAATGTAATTGAAATGTTAAAGGTGACATATTATACCACCAGGTGTGAGTGTGATTAGCCGTTACAAGTGGCCGTGTTCACCTAGATGTATGACGGATAGATCAGTCTACCAGCCTACCCAGTGGACAGTAGCAAACTCTGCTCATCTATCCGTCATACATCTAGGTGGACACGCCCACCTGTGATGTCAGAAGAGGCAGAGTTTCAAAACGGCTTGTAACGGCTAATCACACTCACACCTTCAACATCGTTTTTTGTGTTAGTTCCTATAACGGCGTGCTTATCTCCAGGTGGATCGAGGCCTTCCAAGAGGCCATGATCCTGGAGGAGTGATCGTCCTCTGGCTGGCCGCACGTCCCTGGAGCCGGTTGGTGGTGACCTGCCGATCCGGATCTCAATCGGCCTCCAGAATCAGGAGATTCTCCAGGCCAGGTGGGCCAGCCTCCCGTCCAGTTCACTCCCCTCGGACCCCCTGCGACCGTGACACGTGGACCTCCACAGCTTTCGCTCTTTGTTATTTTCTCATCACATCCGTATCTGTTACTGCTCCAGAGGGCCGCGCGGCCATATTGTACGTGTTTGTTTTTAATCTCATTCCGAGGCGGTATAGTTTTAATTTCAGCTCGAAGAAGACATTTTATGAGGCCCAGTGGTGGGTTACGAAGGTCATGTCCAGCTGCACGTGTGAGGAAGTGTTTAGCAAAGCAAGACTATTAAAAACCGGAGGAAGTCTTAAAAGTCTTTGACCGGCAAATATGAAGGATTTAACAGCTGATCAATTGTTGGTATGGCTCTCTTCACAAACCACGATATCGGCCTACATTTAAACACATTATCACATGCTCCCTACTCTGCCCATGTGCAAATATTCAATCGTCGCTTTTGTCCATGAAATAGTCCTAACTCAATTGGAGAGCTGTGTTGGAGCTTGTAGGGATTCAGGAATGTGGAGGATTGCCATGCGTAGATGATGACTAAGGTAGGCTTTTACTGTGAACTACAGGCTTTCATAAAGAAGAGCAGGAAGCAGATGTTCTACCCAAGAGTTGATCTCTCTGGTTAAGAGATTTTAGTTGTGTCTTTAGTTTTTAATTTTAGAATACAATGCAATGACTTGTGGGGAAAACAAGATACTGGTGAAAACTGGAAATAAATAAAAAAAATTATGTAGATATTTGTAACTGAAGTCAGATGGCATTTTGATTGGCTGTTCAGCCCCATCTGAAGTAATATTTTGTATATTGATGCAGAAAAGCAACATGGGTCTTTTCTCCGTCTAAGCCGAGAGCAAATATTTATATGTATTTTTTATTTTTTTTATCGCCATGATTTTGAAGCACAGGTTGCCACTTTTGTTTGTTCAAGAGAGAAGAGGAAGGTTAGAATATCTTTATTATTTAACCTTATTTTTAAGTTTTTTAATAACTTTTGAAACACTCAATTCAATCAAGTGTTTACTTTGGTGTGTAAGTCGGTTCATTGTGGAAATTATGGATACACCTGCACCATGTTTATCACCGCCAGTGTTATTTTCCTGTTCTTAACATTGCTGCCAATACAATGAATTACTTTTACCCCAAACAATGAACTATTTAGGGTCTTTCAATAGCCCGCTAAAAGACAGGTTTGTTAAAAGACAGGTAATCATGACGCTGTTCTAGTCTAGTTTAGAACCCTGTCCAACCAACATGGACAAGTGTCAGTATTGGTACATTCCCAGTGGAACGTCTGCATCAACGTGGTTTGTGACGAAATGTCTCAAAACAAGAAATTACTTTTGGGGTGAAAAAAAGTTGAATTGCCGTAACACCGAACGTGCCTTATCTTTAATCTCATGGAATTGCAGGATTTTTGGGAAAGTGTGTAAAATGGTTCACAGGAACGGGGACGAACTAGACTATTAATCAGATGCAGTTGCACAAGTCGTCCAATCAACATTTCTTCAGGGTAATCTCTTCTGTCGTTTTTATTAATCAGGGTTCCAATAGATCACAATGTTCACACGTTTTGAACGAACACAATTCTGCTGTCATGTTGTGAACGTTGTGTCTGTTCATTAGGGTATAACAGTGCTAGGGTAACAAAGATCAATGACTGATACCAGTGAGTGTATTAGGTCATTAAGTCAGATATAAAGGGTTAGTTCAGAACTGTCAGGCAACAGTTTTTAATAAAATAAAAAATCTAAATACAGTATTTTGTACTTGTATATTTATTAATTTTTTATTTGGGCAATAGGTAATAACTTGTATATTGACATTGTTGAAATGTGTAAACTGTGCCCTGCCAGAAATATCCCACAACCATTTTTGATATGTGCCACTATTTGTGTCTTCATTGGACGCATGCAGAGGAGTGGGAGGAATGGGAGGAGGTGTTCAGGCCAGGTGAGGATGTGGGGGTCTTCTGTCTTCAGGTGTTGGGGTACAGCAGTGTTCCTGGGTCTCTGAGGAGGGCA
Source organism: Micromesistius poutassou (assembly GCF_964030765.1). Taxonomy (NCBI): domain Eukaryota; kingdom Metazoa; phylum Chordata; class Actinopteri; order Gadiformes; family Gadidae; genus Micromesistius; species Micromesistius poutassou. Next base: position 8,718,618 of record NC_140288.1, read on the forward strand.
ACGTCCCTCCACTGATGATCATTTAGGCTTACAACGATACACAGAATGTTCTGAACAATGATTTGATCCATGGTTCTATGTAGATAGATGTTATAATACAATATAAAAACAAATCTTGGGAGTGATACGCCAGGTGGCTGCTGGCACCACAGCGCTCTCTAGTGGTACTGTTCAAACTAGAGAGAGATATAAGCTTGATGTTTCTTAAATATGAATGAAATAAATAATAATATAAATGAAAAATATTACATATTATGACATATAATCATTTGGCTGTTTTAAAGTCAAGGATTACAAATACATAGTCAGGTAAGGTTATGGTTATGATCTGCGACATGTCATGATCTACTGCAACTTTTAATAAAAAAATATAAAAATAAAAATACTTGTTTCCAATAAAGAAATAAGACATCATTTCCTATATTTCTACTATTATAATGACGAACATTAAAGTACTTTTATGTTTGTCGTTGATAGATCCTCCCTCCCGTCCAGTAGGGGGCGGTGTTACAACATGTACACTTTCCTAAAGTCGGTGCAGAGTGAAGGGGCGAACGTGAGGGGAGAACGAGGGAGTGAGCGCCAAGCAGCAGCTATCTTCCATTCGAAGTGAAGACAACTTATTAATTTTAACGTTATAAATCAAGAGAATATTTAACAAAATCAACCAAATATGGATAACGTCAAGTTAGAAACAACTTGCAATAGACCAGTCATCAGATCAGACATTTCTTACAGATGTAAGTAGCGGACTCACATGTGAAGATACACACTTGAAAAATAGGGAACCTATTAAGTGGGATAGTCCTCATCCCTACTCCCCTAGTCCTCATCGCGAAGCCTCCTTGCCGACTTACTCTACTAGTTGATATGCAGTTTGCATTGCCATTTCAAGCTTCATCCTACCCGTTATATCTAACCACATTCTGCCCATTTTAGGGTAATTTGTATAAAGTTATGACTGGTTTTCTCTCTTTCTAGTGACTCCTGCAGAAATCGAGACTATGGTCAAGCTGAGGATGACGAACCGGGCTTACTTCTCTGGAAAGAAAAACGAATGCATGAGAGGATGGAGGTGAGGTCATCAAGTAAAGAATAACATTCATGATTAAACAACAACAATCCTGTTCTATTAACTATTAAGCAATGTAATCAAGTATTTGGCAACATTGATGAACCTCACTGATTTAGTTTGTCTCCCTGAATGAATACTGTCAAAGTGAACTTTATTGTTAGCAGACCATGCAACAAGTGCATGGTCTGCTACATAGAAGACCGAAATTGCGTTTCCCCATCCTCCAAATGTGCTATTAATATTTGTACCAAATAACATGACAACATTACAGTTGTACGACATCATCCATCTCTCCTTTCCTACTAACAAATCAACACGTGTATCTACTGTGTCTTGTCATTTCAGGGCCATCCTGAAGCACATGGGCTTGAATACCAAACTTAATTACTATCAGGCTGCCAAAAAGTGGGACAACATGAGGATGAAGTACAAGGTTTGACTTTAGTTTTTGTAAATATATGATCCATTGAACAACAATATAGTCTCACAGTTGTCACTTTATTGGTCTTCTTCACTGACTGGTTACAACCTTGCAATACAGACTCAAGTCAAGTCAGTTTTATTTTGTGAAGCTCTTTATCATAGTCTGTCTCCTTAGGTTTAAGGGCTGTATGTGTATGACACCCTTAACCCTAGCCCCCCGAATAACAAGGAAAAACAGCCTTGGTTATCAAGAAAGAAGCCTTGAAAAGGAACGCAGAGTGGGGGATCCCTCCTTCAAGGGATGGCTAGGTGTGCAATGGGTGCCATAATTCACATAATGATATCCTATCAAGCAAAAATGATAAGTCAAATTGAAATTCTCACTTCCTCTCTCTCTCTCTCTCTCTCTCTCTCTCTCTCTCTCTCTCTCTCTCCTTATGTCCAGGAGCTCAAGTACTCTCCAGAGGGGGTCCCTCATGTGTGGTGGGGCTTCAAGCTCATGGACAACGCCATGCACGGCCTGCTGGACAACAGCGCGCCCATCATAGCGCTCCCCCCCAGCAACGGCGACGACGACGCCGACTTCCTCCCGTACAAGAGGAAGCGCGAGCACAACCCCGCGCCGTCACCGCAGCTCTCGCTGGGCGGGGCGGGCGCGCCGGAGATCGAGGTCTCCCTCCTCAACAGCGCCGAGGAGGAGGAGGAGGAGGAGGAGGGGGGTGGGGGGGACGAGGCGACGCCAAAGTCGCGGGAGGCGCTCCGGTTCGCCATGCGGGACGTGGAGAGCGAGCGGCTGGCGATGGAGAGCGAGCGGGCCTCCCTGGAGGGCGAGAGAGCGTTGATGGAGCGCGACCGGCAGCTGGTTGCCATGGAGACCCTGGTTCTTCAGCGGGAGAGGGCGGGGCTGGAGCGGGAGGAGGCGGCACTGGGGCGCCACCGCGCCGCCCTGCAGCGGGAGAGGACGGCCATCGAGAGGGAGAAGGTGCTGATGGAGCGGGAGAGGACCATGCTGGAGAGGGAGCGCACGGAGCTGAGCCGGGAGAGGCTGGCCATGGAGAGGGGGCGGGGCCGGTTCGCCAGGGAGAGCGCGATGAACGGCGGGATGAACGGCGACACTCACGAGAACGGTCACGGCGGCGGGGTCGAGGCGGACGGGGAGAGCGGGGAAAATGGCGGAGGCATGGACCCGGAAAGGTTGCAACGGCGGGAACGCTTCCTGGACCTGTTAGAGAAGCTGGTGGAAAACTTTTGAGAGCAAACGTGGACGGATTTTACTACGTGGCACCTGCAGCGTCAAGAACAGAAGACCATTTTGGTTTGGGGATATTTTAGCAGCACGTCTTCAAGACTGTTATGTTTTATTTTTTTTAAGTTAGTTTCAACGCTGTTTTCCTTGTGTATTTTAAGTTGACGTCAAACCACTTTATACAAATGTGGGTGTTCCACCTGAATGGGTTCAGCATGTCATGTGTTGCATAGAGACTGTTGGTTTGGGAGTTGTGTAAGAAGTACAAAAAGGTCATGATCACTTTGCTAGGTTGGTTCAATGCTGTTTTCACTGTATCTTTTTACTTCACCATGTTTCAGACCCCTGTATGATGCCAATGAACACGTTGAGCCACCCCACAACATTTGGAGAGGTCATAATCAAACAACTTTATTCAAATGTGGTTATTCCATACAGAGAGCATACAATAGCAAGCTGTTACGGTCTTGTAACAACCCCCCCCACTATCCCAAACCTCAATCCAACAATAGCAGACACTACACATTGATGTGTCATTCATAGGCTTTTGTATTGCATGCTCAAATCATCACCATTTGTGATATTGCAGTTCATGTAAAAAAAATGAAGCTTTTTCTGAATATATATATTTTTATATTACAGTACAGACTTTACAACAGATGATGGTGTTTTAATGCTTATTTTATTGCACTAGATACTCAATTTACCTTTTCGTTGAGCTCCAGCTTCAAAACGTCTATCGTAGCATAATGGACATGTTTTAAAGTGTTCGATATCTCATTAATATTAATAATATAACTTCTTTACAAAACAAACATATTTAAACAATTTCCGTTTTTCCTTTTCTGTTTCTGTGAACCGGTTTTGAAAGGATGCAATGCAGAAACAAACCGGCTGTCCGACGCGGCCATTCATTAAAACAGGTTTCTCTGAATGTCAGTGAGTGTACTTATCAACTTGACCAAGTTGTGGAACAGTTTTGCTTCTGAAAGCAGCTAGTGTGTGTGTATGTGATGTGTGTGTGTGTGTGCCGGTGTGACAGTGAATTCACCGTTGAATGTGCCGTCCAGGTTCTGACGAGCTGCGGTGTATTTCCTATACACACTCTACCACTGTGTTCTTAACCACCAGAGTGTGAGAATCCCAGAGACCGTAGCCCGTGGGCACGTGGGCGATAGTGAACGTCTTATTGTGTGTAATGTGTTGTGAGACAGAAAAGATGATTGCACACTTTAAACATACAAGTTGTACATAAGTCGGGACATTAGTGTTTCATGAAACAGTTGCGCATGATGTTGGCCGATCTGTTGGGGGTAATGGAATCGTGTGTGTGTGTGTGTGTGCGTGTGTGTGTGTGTGTGTGTGGTTCATTGGGTTCAGAGATGTGTGTGTGTGTGTGTGTGTGTGTGTGTGTGTGTGTGTGTGTGTGTGTGTGTCTAGACAAGGGCTCCGATGGGGATGCGGGGCAGGCAGACGTAGGCCTGCGGGGTCCGGCTGAGATTGAGGGGGTTACCGTCCAGGCGGATGTCCTCCAGGGCATTCCTGATGTAGTTGAAGTCTTGCAGGTTGCAGAAGGTGTCCTCGTGCATCGACTGGATGTTATTGCGCTGGGGGGCAGAGAGAGAATGCACAGGATGTTGTTCAAGATTTATTTTTGCATTTTTAAGCTTTATTATAGAGTGAGATAAAGAGGAAGGAATGGGAGATAGAGGACATGCAGCAATGACCGCGGGCAGGAATCAAACCTGGGTCGCTGTGATCAGGACTGAGCCTTAATGGTGCAAGCTCTAACTGGTGAGCCACCGGGGCGCCCCAGCACAGGACTGTGTGTGTGTGTGTGTGTGTGTGTGTGTGTGTGTGTGTGTGTGTGTGTGTGTGTGTGTGTGTGTGTGTGTGTGTGTGTGTGTGTGTGTGTGTGTGTGTGTGTGTGTGTGTGTGTGTGTGTGTGTGTGTGTGTGTGTGTGAAAATAAATGCAACCTCCTATGGGTGTTTGTGTCAAACAGGTCGCAATGTGAGATTAATTGGTTGCAATCGATGAGCGGATTGCAGGAGGTTACAATATTTTGACAGGTATTTTACCAAATAAATATAGTGTATATTTCACTCTCACTAACTGTCTGGCTGGTTCAAATTGGATTTTACACACGTTCACATCTAGACCTAGTTAGGGTTAAGATTAAACCGATTATACACGTTATGAATGGTTATGATTAGGCATGAAACCTAAAGTGTACATTTGGATAATTTGATGCAAATACTGTAAGGTTATCGACAGCTCTACTCGCACTTCAGTTATTTCCATTTCCTTCTTTCTTGTAAGGTGCGTACATCTGGCCTCCACATAAGACGTGTAGCCTCCACCTTTATATAAACTGCCACATCAACCTTTACATTCAGACCCAGTTCCTTCTTGTCATGAGCCTTTATTCAATCAAACAATAAAAAGGGGGTACCTGGAGATGCAGGGATCGCAGGCTGTCTGGCAGAGGCACAGGGATGTAATCAAGGTGGTTGTCCGTCAGGTACAAGTACAGGAGTCCAGCCATATCCTGAAAACACACAAATATATCAAACTTTGGCGTTAGAGAGCAAAGGTGCTGCAGGTAGAGTTTAGGCATTGTGAAGAGAGGGAATAAAAGAGCAGAACAGAGCAATACTTTGAAAATCAGCAACCCAAAAAACATCCTCTCACTACCTTCCTGATTGGTCCATCACTGCGCACCTGTGTTCCGCACCTTTCATTGACTGGAAGGATGGATTCCACAATCAGGGAAGAGATGCCCTGGTGGCAGCACTAGATAGTGGGCAGTACCTTGAAGGCCTCCTTGTGGATGCCCCTGGTGCCGACCTCGTTGTGGCTGGCGTCGATGAGCGTCATGGTGACCGGCAGGGCGGGGAGCTGAGAGACGTGGTTCTCCCGGATCACCAGCTCCTCCAGCGCCGGCAGCGTCGAGAACGCGCCGTCGTCGATGGATGAGATGTCGTTGGCCGTGACGTCGATCCTCTTCAGCTTGCCTGATGGGAGCGGGATTTCAAACAGGTTGCCAACACGGTATGAGACACTGTCCACAGTTAATGATACCGAAACTGACCGTTTATTCACCAAGCGGTGTGTCTGATTGCAGGCACAAAAATGGCCATGATCTATATATATATATCTATGTATACAGTATGTATATAAAAAAAAATACATGTCATTATACATATTGACATGTGAATATACATGTCATTATGAGCTCAAAGGGCTTAGTTATCTTTTTCAAGGATCCCTACAGGTAGGCTTTGAGACCAAAACACCTAAACCACCAGACTGTCCTGCTTTATCCATACAATCCCATGCATCTACACGCGTCATCCCGACACTTTGGTTACCTAACAACCTGTCAACACACAAACATTCCCCAAACGTACTCATGAAGGAAAAGTCGGACTTGTTGATCTTGGTGAGTCTGTTGTAGCGAGCATAGAAGTGAGTCGTCTCCTTGGGGAGGGGCGGTATGCTGTCCAGCTTCAGGTCATCGCAGTAGACCGAAGTACCGAGGCACGTGCACAGTAGACATGTGGGCATACCTGGGGCACAGTCAGGGCATGATTAGTAACAGTGTTGGGGGAGCATTAGACGAGAGGTAAGGAGCCCTGGCCTTATTCACCCAGCAGCTGCCTTCAGTTCCCCCCACCCAGCCAGCATTCAGAACCAAGATGGATTTAAGACACCAACTCTTTCAAATGAATCTTCATCACTGCAATGAACCACACATTGTACCCTTCAGTGTCACAATAAGAGGCTGCAGTCTATTTCAATTCTGTCAAAGTGCTTTTTGTTTTGCCTCAATAGATTCGGAGATGTGATCTTGATGTGGATTGAGAATATGCGTCAACATTGTCTCCATTACTGACCTTGCCAGTCAACTCCTGGCTCTTCAGTCATATCGGGCGCTACCGTAGTTACAGGAGCTACCGTGGTTTCAGGCTCTGGAATGGCTGAACCCTCCGTACTACCAGTACCTTCTTGAGGGGTGTCTGGTTTAATTGGAAGCAGCTCCTCCTCTTGTTAGAGACAAGATTAGGTGTTACAGAGATAAGGTTAGACCGGCAACCAGGCGGCTGTTTGCCTCAGAGATGAGTAGCACACGTATGCAGCATTAGTGGTATGAGATACACATTCAGGCCATGGATGGATGTCAACTGGAAAAAAGGGGTGTTGACTGTTATTGAAATGAATTATATTTTTATTGTTATGTTATGGATAATGTATTAAAGACGAGATTCGAGTGACGTTTTCGAATCGTCGTAAAACAAATATTTAACTGGCTGAAATGGTCAGTGTACGGGTATTCTCTGAATGGTTTCGGTCCTGATTGTAATTGTTTTATTTAATTTGGGCCAGGTTCGGCACAGGTTTGTCTTACGGTACTGACCTTCATCAATGCCTGGGATCAGTATGACCCCGGTCTCGTCCCCAGAGCCAGAGGCCCCTGAGGCCCCAGAGGAACCAGAAGCCCCAGAGGTTCCAGACCCGCCAAAGTCTCCAGAGCCACCAGAGGCGGCCCCGGAAGACCCTGACCACTCCCCAGAGGAACCAGAGGCCTCCTGGGGTGTAGTGGTGTCGGGAATGAGGGGCAGCTCTTCCCCTTGTTAGAGCCAAGGGGGTGGGATTAGGAGACATGTTAGGGTGAGTGGGTGGAGGAATCACACTACGGTGGAGTAATGAATGACAGAAAACAGGGGAATTAGAGAGGATGTGGAACAGTGAATTAGGACAGACAGAATGATAATGGATCAACAACATTTAACCACGTTTAGCAGGGTTAAATTGAACATTATGAAGAATACAAATGACAAGTGAATAGGTGAATCAGGTTAAATTATGGAATGAGATGAATGAGAGGCCTCGAAAACCCAACTGACTATTTTGTCTGCTCTTGGAATGACTTGTTTGAAGGCATTATAATCGATGCTTCAGAAATACATGTCTACTCATACAGGTTCAGATACTAACCTCCAGATATCAAGGTAATGTCCACGTCCCCAGACTCGCCAGAACCCCCAGAGTGATCCCCAGATGTCCCTGAACCAAGGAGATCCCCTGACCCTCCGGAGCCCAGGAGCAGGTCCCCGGACCCCCCGGAGCCCAGGAGAATGTCCCCTGACCCTCCGGAGCCCAGGAGAATGTCCCCTGACCCTCCAGAGCCCAGGAGAATGTCCCCTGACCCTCCAGAGCCCAGGAAGAGATCCACAAAGGAAACATCCCCTGATCCTCCAGAACCGAGGAAGTCTCCAGAGCTCCCAGAGGCCAGGGAGACGTCCCCTGATCCTCCAGAGCCCAGGAGGACATCCCCAGAGGTCTCGGCGACTCCGGACCCTCCAGAACCAAGGTGGTCCCCGGACACTCCGGAGCCACCGGACCCCAGGAAGACCCCTGAGCCAGAGAGGTCCCCGGATTCAGAGAGATCTCCTGATCCGGCGAGGGGGGCCCCAGAACCTCCGGAGCCAGAGGCGAGGTCTCCGGAGCCCAAGGAGCCCGCAGAGGAAGGAGCCCCCGAGTCCCCGGACCCAGAGGCCCCAGAAGCCCCAGGCGCGCCCGGGGCACCGGACCCCACCGAGCCCCCGAAGTCCCCGGAGACATGAAGGGTGTCAATGGGCGTCAGACGCAGCTCCTCCTCTTGTTAGAGACAAGATTAGGTGTTAATAAACAGACAGGTCAGAACACACACAGAGCCGCCTGTGACCGGTCGGTTCACAGGGATGATGGTGATTAGGTGGCTTATATTAGATGACACAAAACACACAAATGAACACATTTAACCAAATGGCGGCTAGTTAAATGGAACTCATGCACATGTAAAGGGAGGTGAATGGTGGAGAGGGGAGGAGATTCCTTTCTCAGGGCAGGTTGTGCCTTGAGGCGTTGAGACCATGTGTGACTCTTGTTTTTGCCATGTTCACCTTGTGTTTGAAACCACTTGCCCCCCTTTTTTTGGCCGATACAGGGCAAACTGAATATCAGGGGACTTCAGGGATGGTTGGGTCTAGAACTGCATGTGCTCATTCTGACCTTTCTGTGTGTTGGGACCCATGAGTACTCCCGAGTCCCCTGAGCCCTGTGGCACATGCTGTGGTTTCAAGGGCAACTCCTCTTCATGTTCCCGCTCCTCCTCCTCCTCCTCCTCCAAGGAGGCCTCGGGTAAGGGGTAGCTGTGGTCAGGTGGGGGCAGGGTTCCGATCTCCATCTGATGGGGGAGTAGAGCAGAGCAGCCGGCAGGTTTATGTGGATGGTTTTGGAATGTTGTTTGTTTAATTTGAACACAATGATTAGCTTAAAATTGATTGACCAAAAATAATTGTATTTCAAAATTGAGTTGTTACCTAGGAACCTAGGAACAAAGGTCTTGTCAAAGCTGGGTCGCTACAAGGTGTTCCCTACATGGTTAGCGCATCAGCGGGATAAGCCACAGAGCCAGCCAACCTGTCAGTACTCCCAAGGAGAACGTTTAGCCCAAGGTTAACTGTAAAACCATCATCATATTGATTGGATCCAAAGTGCTTGTTGTTCTCCACCTCAGGGACTGGGCCTCTCCCTCTTGGGGGATTTTGAATGTTTTAGGATCACAACGGTGAATTGGAAAAGACTGACTTATGTTAATAACGCATGCATGCACCATTTTCTGTGGGTTATAACAGAAGGTATCTCGCTGATTAATGTTGCTATCTAAACATAAGCTACAGCTGCTAACCAGAAGTTTAAATTCGATTGGATTGGATTCAACGTTTGTCAGCCGACATTTCTCCAGCTACCGAACTTTACCGGGAGGGGGCAGCAGAGTGTTGGTCAATAAAATACGTGGCTTCCAAACGTTTTTTTTTTTTTAAATCATAATTTTTTAAACGCGCCAAATATAAAGAGTCCACGTACATTTGAGGATCATCCATACACATTACATTATTAATCAAAACACCACAGCAATTTATGATGGAAAATAACAATATTGTAGCATACATGAGCCTCTATTGTTATATAGATAGGTATGGCTTAACACGTGCTCTATATAATAAAACATTTTTTCAAACGGGCTTGACCATGAATGTGTTAGGGGTCGACATGCAAATAAATTACGTTATTTTCTCTTGAGCAGTGGGATGTGGCCATCATGCTCATATATTCAATTTGAGTGCAGTTCTATTATTGTCCACTCGAGGGCAGTGAAACCCCACATACATACACAAGCAATACCTGACACGCACATGCTGAACTGGGCTGGCTGAATCTCTCAAAAACGGGAATGGTCCTTGTGGAACCAAGACACTCATGGTAACAAGACAGACTCCACATTTCACTGCTGCACTCTCAACCACAGTAGTAAGCTGTCCAGCAGCTCAGAGGTAACCTACTACCAACAACCACGGTAACAAATATGAACAAAACAACCTCAAGCATCCTGTTCCATACCAAAAACAACCACAAAAAACAAACAACAGAAAGCAGTTTAGTTTTATTCCATCGACACATGTCTAAATCGTGTCAATGAACAGATATCTTAAACGAAGATCTTGGCAGAGACCATTTGAAATCTAACAAGGTGGGTCTTTGAAAACGACTAGCGACCAAGGTAGCTGCCTGCAGCTCCCCTCTCCTCCCAAAGTAAACATCAAGGCCCAGGGGGGACGGAGAGGCCAAAGGCTGGTTACCAAAAATACAGAAACAGTCTTTGGGGAAACAGCATGGCGGCTGCGGAGAATGCACAACATTTTGATTTTGAATGGGAAGCTTTAAGAGTGTTAACTAGATAATCACACACATGCACACACACACACACACACACACACACACACACACACACACACACACACACACACACACACACACACGTATAAAAAACATTTTTGTAAAATGTATCATGCCCTTTCCCTATTTATATATTTCCCAACTATCAACGTCCAACAGTTCATTGGCCCTTAAAACCTAATCTCTCTTCATCAAAAGGACCAATGGCATTATTCATCTATTCATACACTGCATTCACCCATTCACCCAGCAACCAGTTCTCCTGCAGGGTTGTGCTTCTGTTCTCTCTGTGCCACATACAGATGTTCAGGATGAAGACATCTGTGTACGACAAATGTTGCCCTTCACATCTCTGCATCTCCAACTTAGACGCCAGAGACGCTTCCAAAATGGTGGACACAGACTTAAGTGTGTGGCTTGTAGAAAGACTTTGAGGTTTAGTAAATCAATAGATATATAAATATGTCAAAATGGCGGAACAATTACCCACCAAAGTGACCAGATTTGGTTGCATGTTTCGCATTGTGGCCAAATGACAAATGTTTTCAAAGCGGTTGCAATATGATTGAAGATTCATGTTTAATGTTTAAGAACAGGCTTCCTCAGACGTTGCACGGTAACGGGTGGACTGAGCACGATATGATCATTGGCAGAAGGATCAAATAAGCTGCAGGTCTTTGTCTAAACACACACACACACATGGAGGGAGGGAGAGAAGGAGAGAGGGAGGGGGAGAAAGAGAAAGGGAGAGTGGGTTAGAGGGAGGAAGGGACAGAGGGAGAGAAGGTGAAAGGGAGGGAGAGAAGGAGAAAGGGAGGGAGAGAAGGAGAAAGGGAGGGAGGGAGGGAGGGTGGGAGGGACAGAGGGAGAGATGGAGAAAGGGAGGGAGGGAGGAAGGGAGTGATATGGGAGAGGGAAAGGGGGGGAGAACGTACAAGATCTGGTGGTGGTGTGGAAGTGGAGACTCAGCATTCCAGCCACCGCAGTCATCTCATCATCTGCTAATTTCTACCTTGACTCTTGACATGTGTGTGTGTGTGTGTGTGTGTGTGTGTGTGTGTGTGTGTGTGTGTGTGTGTGTGTGTATGTGTGTGCATGTGTGTGTGAGAGTGTATACATTCACATTTGTGGACAGACTTATCAATCAGCACACTAATTAAGTCCCCACCACTCGCACCATCCATCTCCACCCGTCAGAGATCTGCCCCCTCCCCCCTCCGAGGGCGGGGTCAAGGAGACGGGATGATGCTGCATGCAGGACACACACGCCATCCATCATCATCTAGGTTATAACCAAAGCCTCCAGCCTCACTGTACGGCGCAGCATGTGAGGCACACAGAGTATCTTTCTCAACAAAAAACTAACATCTCCTGTGACATTTTGTATAAACCAAAGCCTCCCACAAAAACCCACATCCTTTGAAACAAGTCATTCCAGTGCATCTTAAGACAAACTAACAATGACATGCAAATGCTTTCTTTCTCACACAGAGTCTCTCTATGGTGGTTGAGCTGCTGGCCACAACGTATGAACAGTTCAGTCACGATGTTCACATGAACCGAGTGTCTGAGGGTGAACAGATCCTATCAGACAGTATGAACAGTTCAGTCACGATGTTCACATGAACTGAGTGTCTGAGGGTGAACAGATCCTATCAGACAGTATACGATGGCCCCGCAGTAGTAGACTCCGCCCTGTGTTTGGTTAGGCCGGAGCGCGGATGTTTGGAATGCTGCATGGGGTTTCGATGAAACGGCTTGTTGGACGTCTACTGAAACATCTGACCGCCACAATGTTGCCTGACTGCCATCTTCGACGTTCTCTTGGCCTTAATGCACCAATATCCATTCCAAACACCACAGTGCATGCTCGCCACATCAGGGCCTGATGAAGGGCATGTGTGTCTGGCAAACCGGGCTTCTGGCAATAGGCTGCCAGAAGCCTTTTTTATCCTGCTATGATTTTATTGCTATAGCCTTCACCATGGCAGGGGGAGCTAGGAGCTGGGACCACAGAACAATGCACTTGGTTATTTCCTTGGGCATGGCGAAGGTGGTGAGTTTTCGCCTTCCTAACCTAAATAGTACTGATTTAATACATTTCAGATTTGGAATTTTGATATATTTATGTTTTGGTTTTGGGAGATGATCATCCAGATCCAAGCAACATATAGGCTATAGTGAAATCATAACCAGTGATTCTTCCAGTTTGAGTCTTCAAACACACCACACACACACACACACACACACACACACACACACACACGTTTGTTTGTGTTAAATTAGGTTGAATAAGCTTTGTTTTTTTTTTTAAATGGTGACTCTCTGACCTACAGTTAACTTTTCCCTCACCTCAAGAGTTATATTGTAAATAATAATCACATAATAATAAATAATCACATTCAGCATGATAAGCTTCTTACTGGAGGGTTTTGTGCGGTTGGTAAAAGAAGAAATGATACACCATTTCTCACTGTACTTTGGAGCAGACAAATAAAGATTCCACTCGGGTACTGAGATCACCACTGTTCATGGAGAAGGTGCCAGATTGGCACATCGGACGGCAGATGAATACTTGGCCACCATGGCGGCTGAAGACCAGAAGCATGTGTCTGCACTGGCACCAGCAGACCAACTCTCTAACTCACTGAACCTGAAAGGACGCTGAACCAACACGTGGCACACATCAACCTTGGGTTTTATAACGATACAAATGTGTTTTTCCTTTTAGCAAAGAAACAGTATTAGTGGATTGTTAGTGGAAAGAAATGAATAAAAGCAATTCCAAATTTAGGTGAAAATTTAAAGGCACAGGATTGACTCAGCACTGGCCTAGCAGACTACACTCAGGACAGGTAGAACGTGGTGACATATAGATCTCAATACATGGAAGTAGAAATCCCTAACTGCTCAGTTCAGAGTCCTGTCGGGACTCTTGCTGCTATTTCCTCAAATCAGGACAGGCCAATGCAAAGGAACATTTCTCCCAATCATCCACACAAAGAGTGTGTTGCACAATTTAAATGCAACTGCTTCAACTCCACCAAACCCACAGCATTGTACTGAAGAGAAACTCACAAAGTGAGTCCATTTAAAAAATAATTTCCAACATAAAAGTGCAGACTTTCACTAATAGAAAGTCAATATCATTCTACACATGATTCCGATTTTGGCGGTCAATGAAATCTTCTCGACCAGTTCCCCTTATTTGAGTGACACCCCCAAAAATCCCCCACAATGCATCTTACCGCTGGGTTCTCCCCCAGGCCGTCCTCGTAGTCGTACATATCCTGGTTCTCCAGTTCCAGGTTCTCTATATCCACATCGTAGTTGGTGTCGTCGTACGTGTCCAGTTCCGCTTGGCGGGAGAATCTGGGGCTGGCCAATGTCGCTTTGAGGACGAGGAACGCCAACAGGAACCGGACTAGCATCTCCATGGCCCACCTGGGAACGGACCAAAGGTATGAGCGGTTAAAGGTCAGTGGTTTGGTGGGTAAAGATTCAACACGAGACAGAGGTCATTGCTAAGAGCGAAATAATGAAGGTCCTCCGTTTTGGAGAGCTCATGGGGTCAAAGTTACGAGTAGATGGCAGCCATTGGGGATCAATCCTTGAACCCTATGGTTGGGAGTCCAACACCCTAACCACAAAAAGGCCATTCATCTATACAGAAAAGCATTGCAGTCTCTACCAGTCACAATACCTTAACCATGTCTCTCGATCTTTACCATTTCATTAAGTCACTTGGATCAATCTTTACTCGTACTGCTTGAAGAGCATCTCATGAAAGATTCCTCGCTGAGATCTGGGGAGGAATAGCTAAGGAGTGAGGTGGCGACAGCATCCTGTGATTCAATGGGCCTTAATCACCTACAGCGGCCATCTTGGTTCCATCTTGGTTCTAAACGATAGCCCGGCGGGGAAAATAATTCACACGTTTCATGTTTAATCTAACATGAAAATTTATATTTTGAGTTTCCTGATCCATATCCATGCAATTTAGAATACCAAAGCCAGGGTCTCCTGGCTGATCCAACACTCAAATCAGTCACAGACAGAAATCATCGTGATAACTCCAGGGAGACACAATCAGTTTGTCATGTTTTTTTGCAGAACCTGGCAGCTCTTCCACATTGACATTTTTGCTGTAATGTAACACAGCTGATACATAACTCGGATGAGAGTTTGGAGTAGAGAGAGAGAGATTTCAGCGAAAGTCCTCTAGGCCTGGGCAGAGAAATGGAGAGCAAGGGTTAGGAGACAGAGATAAAGAAAAAGAGAGAGAGAGAGAGAGGGGGGGGGGAGAGCAAGAGAGAGAGAGAGGGGGAGAGAGAGAGAGAGAGAGAGAGGGGGGGGAGAGCGAGAGAGAGAGAGAGGGGGAGAGAGAGAGAGGGGGGAGAGAGGGGGAGAGAGGGGGAGAGAGAGGGGTGGGGAGAGAGGGGGGGAGAGAGGGGGGGGGAGAGAGAGGGGGAGAGCGAGAGAGAGAGAGAGGGGGGAGAGAGAGGGGGAGAGAGAGAGAGAGGGGGGGAGAGAGAGAGGGGGGAGAGAGAGTCGGGGGAGAGAGAGAGAGAGAATTAAATTGCATTGAATGTATTTAATTGAAATTAATTGAGAAGAAGAAGAAGAAGCTAAAGACAGGCATGCAGGGAGGAACTGGACAAGCAGTTGGCCCTCAGGGTGAGATGGAGAGGGAGTGAGAAAGAGACTGACAGGGAGACAGTGATCAGAGAGAGAGAGAGAGAGAGAGAGAGAGAGAGAGAGAGAGAGAGAGAGAGAGAGAGAGAGAGAGAGAGAGAGAGTTTCAGGGCCGACCCCTCCACCCTGTACAGAGGTCCTTTATGAACGCCGGGTCGCTGACTGTCTCGGCACTCAGGCTCAAAATTCCAGGTTTGTGGACAGGATGGCAGTGAGTCGGTGTGGCAAGGGAACGCTTCATTCAGCTCTGAGGGTGCGCAGAGACACACACACACACACACACACACACACACACACACACACACACACGCACACGCACGCTTGCACACGGACACACACAAACACACACATGCAAACACACGCACACAAACACACACATGCAAACACATGCACGCACACACACACACACACACACACACACACACACACACACACACACACACACACACACACACACACACACACACAACACACACCTACACCCACACTAATGAGTGTGCGCTCTCTCTCTCACAGAGACACCACACACTGTGCAAGTGCACAGCCACATGCCAAAAAAAGAGAAAGCTCTCGTCCAACACACCTATCTTTCAGAGAGGTGAAGCTGAGAAACCTCTGGGGCTATTTCTGTTTTTTGGTAGAAGGACAGCCGGGAGATACAAACCCTTCTCTCATTCTCTGATTCAATCATGAATGCCCTCGGACCAATCAGAACGGAGACGGTCGCTCCACCATGATGAGCAGAGCACACATGCCAACACACACAGAGGGCCGTTTCTGTCCACGGCCCAGAGTGCACTGGGTTCACAAGAGAGCTCAGAGTCCCGCGGTGAAATGATCAGCATATTTTTTTTTTTTACTTCCTTTACATATTTTTTTTTTTTCTCTCTCTCTCTCCAATATAAGAGCGCGGACCTATGAAAAGCAGCGTGGCGTCGCTGAAAGAAGGACTATGCTGGAGACAGAGGTGTGCCTTTATATAGGCCATCACAGCGCACAGTGTGTGCAAACGGTGTATGTGTGTGTGTGTGTGTGTGTAAAGAGTGTAGCCTACAGAACTCGCTCTGTTATGCTTGGCTCTGTGAGAAGCATTCCTGATATCCACTGATTCTCAACTCTTTTCCCTTTAAAGCCACAAGCAAACTTCACTGATTCCCCCCTCAGAGCTTCTAGTTTCAATATACATATTTATATATTTATATATACATTTATGTTTATATGTATGCCAAAGAATGACTAGATCAACAGGTCACCTAAGTTGAATTTTAACATCCATGAACATACAGTATCTGTGCCAACTGAAGAGTCAAATTAAACATCATTATTTAATGATGATATTTTTGATATTTTTGGGATTATAATGTAATATTATAATATCAAGATAGTTTAAGATAGAGAAGCTTAAGATTTGCATTTTGATCATAAAAGTGGATCTCCTTGTACTTCTCCTTCATCATTATCCTCAACTCAAAAGTTCACCGCAACTCCGGCTGCAGCACACTGGCTCCGTACATCAAGAGACATAATGTACGCAATGCAAGCATAGTTCAAGCAGCCCATATTAACACAGATCTGCATCCATACCAATAACGTAAAGAGGGTCCAACTCATTCACCCAGCATCACCTTGTGTCCTTGTTCACAAAATATCACCTGTTAGACGTAAACCGCTCATAAACCCCCAACGTGCACACACACCGCACACAGCACAATCACAGATCATCACACAGGCCATCGGCAGAATAACCAATCAATAATCAACAAGAACTTTAAACAATTACAAAACGAAAAACAACAAAAAGAAAAATCCCTACAAAATAAAAGAACCCACAAAATCTTCAATTAGCCGTGGAGAACGTCCACCAATTAGCCGTTAGCTCTGATATCTTCATTCCACCCACACACACACACAGCTCTACACAGGGGCTAAGAACCTTTAAGAAAACGCCCGGCTGTCTACCACAGCACCAAGAAGATATCAGCGGCTGCACACTCACCTCTGTCTCCTGCTCTCCCGAATGGTGCCACCAGCTGATGGGGATGCTGAGGACCCGGGACCTGGCCAATAGCGAGAGGTCGCTCAGGGTGCCCTGAAGAGCTGAAGGAGGGCGTGGGTTCTGTGTGTGTGTGTTTAGGTGTGTGTGTGTGTGTGTGTGTGTGTGTGTGTGTGTGTGTGTGTGTGTCAGGTCTGTGAGCAGGACCCAGCCGACCTGAGTGCCGTGCTGTAACGTGTGAAGGTAGCCACTGAGACGGAGCAGAGCGGGGATGATCGCTTTGGGTCACTTTTTTCGCGTGCACCGCGCACCCACCCCGTGCACCCACCCCGTGCACCCACACCCGCTCTCAATGCTCTCAACACACACACACACACACACACACACACACACACACA
The DNA here is from genome assembly GCF_964030765.1 of Micromesistius poutassou. Lineage (NCBI taxonomy): Eukaryota > Metazoa > Chordata > Actinopteri > Gadiformes > Gadidae > Micromesistius > Micromesistius poutassou. The sequence continues at coordinate 8,736,232 of NC_140288.1, forward strand.
CACACACACACACACACACACACACAGACCCCCAACCAATATCAAACAAGTGTATCCATTATTTAGGCTTATAAATACCTATATATATATATATTCCTATAGGACTGACTTATTTGTCCTCTCCTGAGGTAAAGCTCTGGCATGTTCTCCTTTCATGTCTGGGGGTCGGGGTGGGGGGGGGGGGGGGGTGTGGGGGGGGGGTTGGGGGGGCAGTGGTGGGTGAGGGTCTATGGGGCCCCAGGACACAATGGGCCCTCTGTGGAGAGCCCTATAGCACAGCCCTGGGAGGAAGTACCTGCATGGTGGAAGGCCTCCTCTCTCTCTCTCTCTGTGCTCTCGCTCTGTCTCTCGCTCTTCGTCTCTCTCTCTCACTCTCTCTCCTCTCTGCCGCTCTCTGTACGCTCTATCCCTCCCTCTGCTCTCCCTCTGCTCTCTCTCTCTGTCTCTCACGCTCTCTCTGTCTCTCTCGCTCTCCCTCTCTGTCTGTCTGTCTGTCTGTCTGTCTGTCTGTCTGTCTGTCTGTCTCTCTGTCTGTCTGTCTCTCTCTCTCACTCTCACTCTCTCGCTATTTCTCTATCTAAGCTACGCTCTATGCACTTTCACTAACAAGGTAAATATGAGAGACGGTATACAGTCTGACCCAGGATCAGTAGTATGTGTTTAGGGCTGACCCAGGATCAGTAGAATGTGCTTCGATCTGAAACAGGATCAGTAGTATGTGTTTCAATCTGACCCAGGATCAGTGTTTAACTGCTTTAGGATCAGTAGTGTGTGTTTAGGTTGGACCTGCAGGATCAGTGTTTAACTGCAGTGGGATCAGTAGGATGTGTTTAGGTCTGATCCAGGATCACTGTTTAACTACATTAAGATCATCAGAATATATTTAGATCTAACCAAGGATCAGTATTTAACTGCAGTAGGAACAGTAAGTTGTGTTTAGGTCAGAATGTTATTTTAACTGTAGTAGAATGTTATTTTAACTGTAGTAGAATGTTATTTTAACTGTAATAGGATGTAGTAAGATGTGTCCTTTACTAGATTCATGTGTGTTGGTTTGAGTTTGAAACTGTTCTTGACATCCATAGAACTCAATACATACTTGACAAATATGCTCCAAAGGACACCATTAACTCCAACAAAATTGAAATATTTTGTATTCAAACACTAATATTGTTCTGCTGTCTGGTCTATTTAGTTTGCCTTGCTCAAAGCTTGTTCATTCTTGTTCAAATTCTAGAAATTATCTTCTTTTGTTTGTGCTCTGCTGTTTATGACGTTTGTTATCCATGGACCCACATTAATTGTTCATTTGGGGTATAAGTACATGTCTTTTTTGCCATTTTTTTCAATTGAGCTATGCATGAATTAATACCTGTCTGCAAATAATGGAGCAAGCAAACTCAAACTGGCTCATTGGTTGATTAGTTGGGCTGTTTTTTCATGCTGTTCAACGTTGTGGGAATAGTACAATAGTGATTATTATATTTTATTGTCCTGTACATTTTCTAAAGAAATGTTTATTTGCATCAACTTATGTCTGATTGTCGGATCAGTGAAAGTGTTTAACCAGATCTGTGTTGAGGTTTCTCCAGCGTCTCATAAATACAGAAAGCCTTCATTTAATGTGCATCAGTTGAATCTACTAATTACCTGTTGACACCTGTCTGTCATTTTGTCATCCTACCTGCCTGTCTGTCTGCGTTACATCTTTCTCTCAAGCTAATACTTGAGGAAATGATGAATGAAGACAAAGGGATGGGGTCGCATTACGGCTGAAGCTGCGAGCAATGTTGAAAGGGCATGTCTGTTTCTCCACAGCCATTGTGGACAGGAGTCACACTGGCCTACAGTTTTGGCCCGGTCCTACTGTGTAATTCGAAGCACATGATTTTCTGTACGGTTACAACAGTCAGGAACAATCTAGATCTCAATCAGTGTAAATAGGAGTGCATTGTAAGGAGCCTGAGAAATTGTTCGGATATTTGAATGAGACGGAATATTGTGGTTCAAATGTCATGCTGTCTCCTTTAGTTTGTTGTATGTTCTATAACTAAAAAATAATTGTATTGGGAAATAGAGAACATTCTCTCTCTATATATATATTTTATATATACTTTAAACATAAATATATAGTTGGCTTTGCATCTTTGTATTTTAGTCCCACCCTAATCAATAGCACACAGAATACAAATGGAAGTGGAAATTTATATAGAAATATATTGTTAAAATGTTTGGATAAGGATCACTGCAAAGGGAAATGTAATGTATGTTAGACATTGTAAAGTGTAGCTGTGGTATTGTTCAGACACAACACAGTTTGGTTATGGGAGATTTATTTGAGTCAAATACCCAAGGGACACACATATATATATATATATATATATTTCAATGACAATGTTTGATAGAAGCAGATTTACACAAGAGCAGTTGAACAAAATCTTTAAATAAATACATATTGACATTATTTCACAGGTTGTAAGTAATATTTAAATCAACCATGTTAAACGAACATTGGTTGCAATTGATTAGATAATTATTAACGACTCATTTCTCTCATAAATGTAGATGCATATCTTGTATAAATACAAGATATATTTTGTCAATGGCATAGTTTTAACATTTCTGGGACAACGTCAGCATAACAATCTATCTACGCTAACAACAATAGAAGGATACAAGGCACATTGGTACGCAACATGGTACTGCTTTTTTTTTTTCGGAAAGGTGTTGTCAGTCCGGCAATATTATTTCTTGATTGTAAAGTTTGCCAAAGGATGATAAAAATACAAAAGAAAACTTTGCCTGAAGTTCTGTCCCTGACTACGGATACCTCGGACCAGTTGGCATCAACATGTTTTGCCCACAAAGATCTAGTTTGAATTAACAATCAATTGTAAAGTCAGCTCTATTACTTCTGGTTATGTCTGATTCACAAGTTTATTTTTGCCGAGTTTTCTTTCAGATGACAATAGACCTGAGGAGACGGAAACACGTCACGACATCCCTGGGAATCGGAGGTGGAATCGCGTTGCCGTCCAGACGCAGGTAGCGCAGTTTTGGAGCGCTCGCGTTAGCATAGTCCTCTAAGTCTTCGGCTGACATTGGGCAGATGTCTGAGCCATTCACACCTGGAAATGTCAAGAAATAAGAGACAATTTTATTTCCCAAACCCAAATTGCGTCTCTGTAAAGTACAATCTAATGTTATTTTACCAACCTAAAAAATTATGCTAAGCAACAATGGCAATCAATCAATCAAACAAAATAGACAAAGTGAACCTATCAGCGGCAAAGTGAACCTATCAGTGAACCTATCAAAGCCAATATCAGTTTAGTTCTTAAAACACATGTCACAGGGTCATGTCAAACTCATAAAGAATACCCAGATGAGTCCAAAATCAATAGTGGACGTGAACTGGAACAAATCTGAAAAAACCCAAACTGTTAGAATACCAGACGTACTCTTGATCTGATTGTGGTCCAGGTGCAGGTGCTCCAGGCCCATGGCGATGAAGGGCACCTCGGTCAGCTGGTTGTGGGACAGCTGCAACTCCAAGAGGCTGGACAGGTTGAAGACATTCCTGGGAACGCCGCCATCGCTCAGCTTGTTGCGGTTGAGCCTGAGGAACGCCACCTTGGGCAGGCCCTTGAAGTACTCCGAGGGGATCCCCTGGATGTTGTTTCCGTCCAGGTACAGCTGCGTGGTGCTGGGGGGCAGCCCCGTGGGCATGCTGCTCAGCTGGTTCTTGGCCAGGTTCATCTGCACCAGGCCGCTGAGCCCCTTGAGGCTCACCTCCGTCACGGCATCATCCAGCAGCTTGTTCCCCTGGAGGTCCAGCAGGCTGAGCCGGTCCAGACCCGAGAAGACCCCCGCCGGGATCTTGGAGATGCGGTTGCCGGAGAGCTGGAGCTGCTCCAGGCTCGGTGGCAGGCCGACCGGCACGGAGGTCAGGAGGTTGTCGCCCATGTAAAGCTGCAGGAGCTGCGGCATGGCCTCCAGAGCTCCCTTCGCCATGCCCTCGTCGGTGATTCGGTTGCGGTTGATGTTCAGCCAGCGCAGTTGCGTTGCGTTGCTGAGGGCCTCCTTGGAGAGCTCCTCAATGAGGTTGTTCTGCAGGTAGAGGTACAGTGTGTGCGGGGGGATGTTGGGGATCTGCTTGAGTCCTCTGTTGTCGCAGTAGACACTGCTGGGGAAGTTGCGCGGGCAGTGGCATTCGCGGGGGCAAGCCTTAATCTGGGCCAGGTAGTCCTCGTAGGGCAGGTCCTGACCCAGAGCTGCTCCCAGGAGACAGAAGGCAGAGAAAACACCCAAGAGGAGAGACATTGTTCTGTTCGACCTATGAGGGAATCACATGGACATAGATGCAATGTTAGCTGGATGGAGGAATGGCTGCAGAACCTTTGAAAACGTGGATAGGATAGACTTTAGTGAGGGCCGTCAGCTCTCTGAGGGAAAGAGGTCAGGTCAAGTATTTTGATCGCCAAGCCATTGTAGAACTTTGACGGATTATGATTACATGGCACTGACTTGTCCAGTTTCCATTTGCATGCCTACACTGTGCATGTTATAGGTCAAGAGTATGATGGTGGGCTTGACTTCAATATCCAGACAACCACTATGTAATAGAACATACAGCTAAGATAAGGTTGGCTGGCTTGTACCATTGTACCATTGCAAACAGCAGGGAATTCTAGTTCAAAAACCCTATGGTTCAAGCTAAGTATTCTATGTTAAAATGTGATCCAAAATGGGCCAAAATGGGCCAAAATGGTCAAATACCAAATCTTTCTATCTGTGATACAAAAAAAACAAAACTTGAATCCACAATGGAGCCATTGGAGTTTCCCCAGCTTGCTCTGCTCTGTGAGCAATAGGTTAGCCTCTTTAGGACTGGAGACAGCTGGGCCAACTTTAATGGCATTAAGTTTTGGCTGGATAGCCCATTCCTTGATGAGGTCGCACAAAGTGGACAGAGTTAGATTTTAAAGCTATGGAAAAAGGTCGACCTGAAGAGGACCTTTGTGGCATTGAGGTCTAGGTTTTCTTGAAATGTTTGATCAAGTTTAATTCATGCATTTCACTTTTTCTATCTATAGTATAACTGGTAATACAAATTCCAATAGACACATTTTTATGATAACAAAAAACACCCACACTAAGATGTGATTTTGCACGCACATACATACATACATACATACACAAACACTATGCTGTTGGGCATTCAAAAAGAATGCATGACTCAATCACAAATATTTTCGCTACATAGAATCCTGCATTTCTTCACTGAAAGCCGTGAAGTGGAGATAAACAACCAATGAGGAAGTAAAAGTGAATCAGGAAACAAGTTGTTTAGACAAAGTATTAAACAGCCAGGCGCAAGCGTTGGACATGATGGAACGATGGAAGAACAACCCAGTCAACTGTGCTCTCCCCCTCCCCTCTGGTCACACAAACTTCTCTGAGCTGCCATCTGGAGCCAGTTTACATCCTGGCTCCTGCTTTATATTTGTCTGGAAGCCATTTTTAACAGAACCAGCCTTTCCGTGGAGGAGCACTGCATCAAAGACCAAAGCGCCCAGAACACACCTGTTCCTAGAGTTCCCCTCTCATTCTTCAACTGTACGAGGTTGTGAGCTTGTTACCTTGAATCACTTTAATGCACTCAGGTTGACACAGGGAAAACGTAGAGATGCAATTGACAGTCTCTATTGGTCGCAAATGTGGTCTGAGACAATAGCATTTGTCTGCATGTGGTACTCTGATTTCCACATTCAAAAACAAACAGATCTTTTCCCGCCCTTAAATGAAGTCGGATAACAAAAGCATAGGACTGTCTGGTCCTATTGAATATGAACGTAGTGCCCTCCTTAATGTAGTCCCACTTACCCTTTACTCAGATGCATTGCTTCTGGTCTCTCTCATCTTCTCTCAGAAATCATTCAATGTCAGCTCACCTCCTAGCTCACCGGTATTTGTACCTTTGCCTTCTCCATTCACTTTGTGCTCTCCCCACCCCACTGATGACAAGAACAAAGACCTAACACACTAGAAATGAAGGTGTTTCAATGCAGCTGCTGTCATGCCTCCTTTTTAAAGAGAAGCCCATCCTTTCAGCACTCACTCACTCACTTTGGCTTGACTTAAACAATCCAACAGTGCTGTTTTTGCAGCAGATATTTTAATTACTATTTACAATATCATCAGGGAGGAGAACCTTTGCATTGGCTAATAGAAGTGGATATGTACAATACATTACCAGGTTTCAAGCTTCAAGGTTATGTGCTGGAGATGAATGCAGTTTTGCAATACTAGTAACAACAATAACAACAATAATGCTATACTGAAGATATATGCAGAGCAGGGAGCATAAAAACAAACACTGCTCTCTTAAAATGATATGGTGGTGCCTCCACACCCCTGACTCGTCGCCTTTCCATTGAATTTGTATGGACTTGTGTAAACAGTGCCAAGCACGTAATGATGTGCATAACACTGTCGTCAGACAGGACGGTGTTTGTGGTATACAGGAGAATACAATGAAGCTATAAATCAACAAGCCTTTGTAGTGGATGCTGTGTTGCTCAGGTTTTGTAGCGTGCCAGTACGTGAGGCTGCAGGTTTTCAGACCGTTCTTTTCTTCCAATGGAGACGGCAGAGCTCAGGGGATAATCCCAGTTAAATGGCTGGGGTGAGGACAGGTAACCCGGCATACACAGCAGACCGTGGGCTTGATGCATGGCGGTGAATGGTGGTGGACTGCGAATGCCAAACTCTGAAGCGTTGAGCTAGGAACACACCTCTGTGCTTCTGTAGCTAGAAGGACCAACAGCTATAGTACAGTACATTGAATACATAACCAAACATGGCTCTTGAGTGTTGCGTAAGAACGACGTAGCAGATGTAGACGGGCACCTGAAGGCATCACCTTTGAAAGGAACGTCGATTAAGCCGGTGATTCAACGCACATGGTTTGGGTTTTGCAGCATGATATGGTGAGGCCAGAATCGTTTGCGTCACTAAAACCCATGCAATCCACATGGATAACTTTGAGAATAAGACTAAGAATAAATAAATCATGAAATAAATCAAATAATATGAACAACTTTTGATTTACAAAATACACAAAATAATAACGCAAAATGAGCTCTGAGCATCTTCAACACTTTAAAACAGAAGCTGATATTCCAGTCCTAAATCAAAGGTTAAGACCACATTCCATCCGACCAGATGTTAATACTATTAAAAAAGTTGATTTGCGAATTCTGTCCAAGCGCAGGATTTGAAAAAAAACCCCCAGAAAATAGGATTGTGTATCAATTACCTGATCCTGCTGCTGATGAGTGCGAATCGCATGGAACCAGGTGCTCCTTTGGCAACCAGTTCTGTCTTTGTTTGGTTCTTGTTTCTTAGATGACACTATTTCTCGTCAGTACGACTCTGCCAAGCTCTGCAAAGGTCTGACCCTTGCAAACCAAGGGTTGAGGAGGTAGGGAGACAGCACTTGTCGTGGAAGAAAAGATGAAGAAAAGTGTGTGTGTGCTGGGATGTCCTTTTTGGCTAGTCCTGCCAGCCCTGCACCACCACCCTAACCCCACCCCAACCCCTCCTTGACTTACTGCTTGATCTTCTGTTTTTCCTCTCCTTGTGTAAGGAGTGAAGTCATGGTTGTGATTGGGCTGGTGGGGATAATTCAATCCACAGGTGTATGGAAGTTATGGGACTCGACCCCATCGCTGGGAAAGGTCAGACCCCTACACCCCTCTCCCTCTGGTTATTACCAGGGGGTTCAGGTCATGGCCTATTTTTATAGCTCATTTCAAACAAACACACGTGTTTGAAACACACCTACACACATGTGTGTTTGAAACACACTTCTGCCTTTATCTGACTGTCAGGTGTGTGTGTGTTGGTCGCCAATGCCTGTATCTGTGTGCCTGTGACTCTGTGCGTGTGTGTCTGTCTGTGCTCATGCATGTGTGAGTGTGTGTGTGTGCATGTAGATACGTGTGTGTGTGCACTCGTGTAAGTGTGTGTGCATGCTACACATTTCCACCAGTAAAGTAGATGTTTCCACTACCCCTAACATAAAGCCTGCTCACCCTGCTTTATTTGACACACAACTCCCAGCTGGTCACCATGTTTCATGGCTATTTTTCCCTATCCAATCAAATCCAGATATTGAAATCACATTTGTCCTACATTCTCCCCCTTTGTAGTACAATGGCCTGTTTCACTACATCCATAATAGCAATTTCTCGTATTACCATTTCCCCTTGTCATCCAAAATGACACATATTGCCTCTAAACTGCTCGGTCTCAGCCACTAACTCCTGTTACCTTTGAGTCTCGTTTCTGCTCCTCGGTCGAGCTTAGGGAACCCTGAGGCGTTATGAAGGAGCATATTGTCACACTGGAGCAGTGTGAGCGGCTCTTTGGTTTAAAATAATGGAAGAATCCCTCAGGAAGGAAATGGGTCAGATTTGGGATTAGTATAAAAACGTGTACATCGGTCGTGTAGCAACGGTAAAGGGGAAATTGATATTTCAAATCTTTCTTTGAAACTGTTTTTTCGGTGGAAACGTATATGCTCCAAGAACAACTTTCCATGTAACGTAGTCGATAGGGACCAAATATACTTTGTTTTGACACAAGGCTATTAAATGAATAGCCACATTCACAAATGGACCACAGGTCTACTTGACCTCTACACAGCTGTGTGTTATTATGGAAGGTCTGGCAAACTCTGAGCAAGGGCGATATTAATGCTAGTTAGCTAATCATCTGCCCCCAGTGCCTCTGAAAGCTGTCTGCTTTAGGAGACGTTTGAGGCAAGGTAGAAATACTCTTGCAACTTCTCTGCCACTGCACAGATATCACTGTTTGAAAACAAAACAGAATTGATGCGTGATGTGTTAGCTTTAAGACCATTGGTTGTAAAACGTGCATACTAATAGCCTGTATTGGCATCATTGTCGGTCTGTAGTTGAAGCACTTGATTTGCAGTGAAATGATTTGAAAAAAAAAGTTGCAATATTCTGCCAAACCCTACAACCCTTGGTATCCTTAAGGAAAACTTATCCTTGGCTACACCCAAATGCACATTTTAGATGTGATAAAGTGGTTCTTTCTTACAGTATGTCCACACACAGAAAGGAGAGGAAAGCTGGGGGTCTGACACAGGACTAACGAGAACTAAGCTCTGTTTGTTCTCAAATATGACACTTCTATATATACTAATATATATTTTTTTTACAATATGGGCAACTATGCACATTTCACTCAAACTGACAAGGGAATATGTGGATGTTGAAAAATAGTAATTTTCTCTTCCAATAAGTAATTTTCTCTTCAGAATAATTGAGTTTGTTACTAGGAGGTATAACGCTAACAATGAAGCTGATTCGTTGTCGTCATGCCAAAAGGATACCTTAGTACCGAGACAATTTTACAGTACATCAATACTTCTTGATTGGCTAGCTGACTGGTTTGGTTAACAATTTAGTGACAATTCAATGTGCTCATAAGTCAAGTCTGTAGATTAGCAAACTGTGGTTATGTGTTAAAGATCAAGATCGATGATTTTTGGAATGTGGTGGTGACATCAGCTGCAGCTTGTTGGCTGTTTGTGGATCAGCATATAGGCCTGGAAGCTAAACATGGAAAGTACTGCTGTGAACAGTTGAGTGCATTCATGTTATAGAATATAGTTCAGTGGGTTAGCTGCCATGTGATTTGTCAATCCTTCTGTTCTGTTAGACTTAGTTAGTTAACAATTGTGTTTCTTGTTAAAGTCAGAGGTATTTTAGTTTTGACAGTTAGAGCCTATGCATATTTGTCTCAATAAAATGTACATTTATTTATTTATCTATGCTGTAAATGTATGATTGATAAATGACGGTTTTATTCCCCACAAAACAGTTAAAAACAGCAACATGTTTTTTGTCAGTATGCTTAAAAATCTGATCCCATTCAATGTATGTTGGAAATTTAGTTTATTTCACTGCATCTTTTATACTCACAGTCAATTCACCAGCAGTTACTGAGTCAAACCAAACAAAAATTTATGAACTGTAAAAAAAGAAAAGAAAAATACCAAACAGTGAAATGATGTGAAATGCTAATAATATTGCTATGTCATGTCAGTTTTAATATATGGCAATGTCATCGAATCATAGATACATTGCTGTGAACCAGCAGGTATCAAACATGTCACACAAACAAGGTAACAATGAAAGCATCGTAACTGCAAAAGCGGGAGTTTATTATCATAAAGGTGGAATGCATGCAAATAATGCAAACTTATACAAATGAGCAATAGGCATAATGTGGTTCAGATATTATGTGATTATGTGTAAATATTTGCTCCAAATGATCCTAAACACCCTTGGAGCTTATATTCAAGTCATTACATTTTTTATTTAAAATATCAGTGTTTTTTTGTTGTGGATAATACCATTTTAAATAATCAATTCATTGATTATTTAATGTTATTGTAGATAGCATATTCACAACTACTTTCCATTTATATTCCTCACTGTTATGAATTGCAAGAGGGTGTCACCAATAAAACAATAAAGGTTAGCTTGTGATTTGAAACGAACATACTTAACTATTGAACTTGCAAATATCACTAAATTCAAAGCTAAGAAAGATTCAATTATCTGGTTCATAAAACCCTAACACCATCAGTTGCAGACACTGAGTTTTTAGGCAGCAAAAATAATAGACAAAAAATTATTTGATAAAATGCCATCATTATCATTTCTCCTATTTGGCATTATAAGCCTTATCTGAAGTACATCACAGACTACATCACTCCTTGCCTGCAGGTATTTTACACAACAAGATATCTAGGGTTGCTACATTAAAAGCATTATGCTAAACTTGGGAACATACAAGACAGACAACACATTGTATGATAAAATGATAAATACAGACTGCTTATTTCAGCCACTGCATAATCCATTCTATCTGTATACATCTAGGCATACTTTAGACAAAATGTGCACATTTGGAATGTATGAAGTGTGTTTTCTTTTTGGTGGAATGTCTTGAAGTAACCAATTCATCTAATTGTTTAAAAAAATGTGTTTAAACTTGAATTGTGTGTATATCTTTTCATGGTTATCACTTTAAGGCCTAGAGATTCCTTAAGATGCTGAATATAAGGGTTGACCTCATTATTATCAGTTGGAAAGTTCAGTTCCTTTAACACCTCTATTAATGAAACCATTGGAAGCAAATGTTCTCGAATTCCCCCTCCTCATATCCAGGGGCCCTGTTCTCTGAGCTCTTTTGACGATTCATTTTAACTGCGGGCATGGACCGATCTCGAGGTCTTTAGACGTTTTCGTCAAACATGATTTCTGAGGCCACACGCAGGCAGTTGACTGCCTCCAGCGGCATGCTGGCCTGTGTGAGGTTGTTGCCGTCCAGACGCAGGTGCTTCAAGTGGGAGTAGTTGACGGGCCCGCTGAACTTGCAGAAGCTCATGAGTTCGAACTCTACAGAAAGGAAACAAAGACATATGCATAATTTAGATACTGACCCAAAAAAGGGTCCCACTCTGCAAAATGTCGTCCCAACATGCAATTCAAGAGACGACGGTACTCTAACACCATGTCACGACACAACAGCAAAACCACCAAAAACTGGATGAAGATGAGGTGGGGCCGTGCTTACTGCTGATCTCATTGGCCTGGAGGTACAGCTGCTCCAGCTGCTCATTGATCTCGGGGATGGACTGCAGCTTGTTGAAGGACAGGTCCAGCTCCACCAGCGTGGACACGTTGAACACGCCGGCGGGGATCCCCGAGTCCACCAGCTTGTTGTGGGAGATCCTCAGGTACTTCAGCGACGGCAGCTTGTTGAGGTAGCCGGTGGCCACGCTGTCGATGTCATTGTAGTCGGCGTACAGGATCTCCAGCGAGCTGGGGACGCCCGTGGGCAGCTTCTTCAGCTTGTTGTGGCTGAGGTCCAGTGACAGCAGCTTCTTGGAGCCCTTGAAGGCGCCTGAGACGGACTCGGAGGTCAGCTCGTTGTGCTGCAGGTTCACTGAGGTCAGGTTCTCCTTGTTGGTGAGTTGGCCGGCGGGGAACTTGGTGAGCTTGTTGTGCATGATCTTAAGCTCCTCAAGCGCCTTGGAGGAGGGGATGATGGGCTCCGTCAGCTGGTTGCTGTTGAGGTACAGCTTCTCCAGGGCAGTCAGCTTGTCGATGGTGCCCTTGGCCACCTTGCTGTTGGTGAGCAGGTTGTTGTCCAGGATCAGCCAGCGGAGGTCGGCGGTCACGTTGTCGAACACGCCTGCCTTGATCTCGTCGATCTGGTTGTTCTGCAGGTACAGGTACTTGATGCCCGTGGGAACCGGGGGGAAGATCTTTAGCTTGCGGTTGTCGCAGTACATGGCGGTGGGGAAGCTGATGGGGCAGTCGCACTCCCCGTAGCAGTTGGGCCCCGATGGCCCCAGCAGGTTGGCCGGCCGGTAGTCGTAGTCCTCGTACTGGCACAGGGCCACGCTGAGCAGCACGGCCAGTAGCAAGGGCACGCGGAGAGAAGACATGGCCTCTAGGGGGATGGTGGAATCGGCGAGCAAGAGAGGGGTGGGAGTGGGAGACAGAGCAGAAAAACAGCTAGTCAGCATAGAAGGTGTCCTCGAGAAAATAAATGTTGTTTAAATGTGATCAAATGTTGGATGTTCATTTGTTTTTCGAGTTTCAAAAAAGTTAAATTGCTTGGAAAAATTGTTAGACGAGCAACCAAAAACAACATAGGTAGACACATCATTGTTAACCACAGCTGAAATACTGTACTCCACCCCACACAAACACACACCCACACACATACACAAACACACACACACACACACACACACACACACACACACACACACACACACACACACACACACACACACACATGCACACACAGTCGAACCAGCCACTCCATCGACCACTCCCCCAAATTCAACTGGAAAAAACTGCTACGTATACAAGGGAACCAAATATTTAGTATTATATAAGGAATTTGTGTGGCATGGCATGCAAGTCCACTCAAATACACGGTGAACCCTAATGCGCACCCCTTTCCTCACTTCATGAACCTGATAAAAATGTAGAGCATGAGTTAGCAATTACCCTGGTAATGCATAACAGATGTGTCAAGCATTTTTGTTCTGTCAAAGCATGGGCTGAGGAAATCAACTGTAGCCCTTTGTCAGCAAAGCATCTGGCAAACTCAAAGGCTTATATTACTCACTTGCAAGGACTTTCATTTAAAGCTACACTTTATCATGCAAATATCGGCTACATTGTGGAGTCATGCAGAAATGAGGCTCGATCTTAGAGCCAACTTGCAAAGCTTCACAGAGCCCAGACAGAGTCACTCATGCAAAATATCCCCACGCAAAAACAAAACAAACACAGAAGACAAAGACATCCAGAATCAAACTACAAAAACATATCATGCATGCAAGTGCGATTATCTAGGGTTATTTTCCAAATCGGCACACTCCTCAAGCATGCCTTTGCAATTTGTCTCAGTTGCTGCTCAGGGTTCCTGCTGCCTGTACTCCTGCAGAACCAGCGAACACGGACACCCCTGCGTGCCCATCCCTGCCCTGAGACCCTCTATGGAGGCAGAGGCCAATGATCCATCCTCCTCCCACACTACGACCCAGAATGGCCAACCAAAAAGCAAAAAAAAAAGATGAATAATCAAACAGGAAATCCCAAATCCTCTCCAACATGCGCAGGCTTACCTGTGGTCGTCGCTCCTTATGTGTGGAGGAGATGGAGGGCCAGTAGGTAGTGTGGTGTTCAAACAGTAGGCAGTCTCTGGAGGAAAGGAGAGGGAGCGAAGGAGAGAAGGGGAGGAGAGAGAAAGAGAGAGAGAAAGAGGGAAGGGGAGGCAGATGGAGAGACATAGACAGAAAGAGAGAGAGAGAGAGAGAGAGAGAGAGAGAGAGAGAGAGAGAGAGAGAGAGAGGGAGAGAGAGAGAGAAAAGGGGGGTAGTGAGAATTGGAGGGGAGGTTTTTCCGTGCAGACTAAATCATCATCATCACTTACCGTAAGTCGAGGATGTCTTGGACAGGAATGAGTCAGATCCTGGGGTGTTGCTGTGGCATGGACAGGTGCAGTGTTGCACTCTGGGATGCTGGAAATCTGTCACTGTTAGTGGACATGACAAGAGTCCGCTATGAAGGCTTTATAGCCTCTGTAGACTACCACTGACCACCTCACAACCCTACCTTATTCCCCACAAACATTCCTCCTTCTTATGTAAACGTACCTAAACAACCATTGTGAGTCACGACCGCGATCACGAAAACAACTGAAAGGCTTTTGCTTGTCGAAAGAGGCAAAATACTGAAACATCTGATGAGTATGTGGAAAACGTTGAAACACTATCTGGACACTTTTTATTGTGGCCCCCAGATGCTGCAGTTATTATGCAGAGAACTGTTTGGCGTGAAAAATGAGGCCTTGGAAAGTTTGACGAAAACGCTTGAGCAACGGAGCCAGGGAAAAGTTGCATAAGACCCCAGGCTCCCTCGCTCTCTGGGATTCTTCTTTGTATTCTCTAGATTTCAATCTTCTTCTCTCTTTCTTTTTTCTTCCCCTCCTTATCGCTTCTGCCAGGACAAAAGGAATGGAAAATTAACAGATGCATGTCCAATGCATCCCATATGTCCGC
>NC_140288.1:8755923-8768423 GCF_964030765.1 Micromesistius poutassou
AATAGTCTCTTTTCTTTTTTTTTCCTTCAGCCCAATGGTGACCACTAGCAATAAATGTGTTGGCAATTCATTGTGAGCAAGGGTTCCTGGGGTTACGCTGGACGGTGTGAACGTTCAGGCTGCTTCATTCCTCAGCCCTGCATGGCCTGGCTCAATCCAATACAGGGATATATACCCCAGGCTGGGCTTATGGTTTATCTCCAACACACGACCATATGTATCTGCTGTATGTATATACAGACATATACTGTATATACTGTACATGCACTCAGTTACTCACAAGCTACTCTGCAGTTTGTCTGTCGTACAAAAACCGACACAGTTCATGCTTTGCTTGTGCATGTGTGTGTCACCTGTGTACATGTCAACCCTGACACAGAACATCTTATCCTCACGCAGGTCATATGATCGTCTGGTACGGCCTGTGTCTTTCCTCTTCTGTGACGTGTACACCCCCTGGTTTCATAACCGGGTGCTGGAGAGGTCACAGAAAGCCTGCGTGTCTTCATCGCTACCAGATGGCAAATCATTTTTGAATCATATCAAGGAATTTCTTAGTAGAAACTGGGCACAGAAACTCAAGGTTCCAAGGAGCTGAGAACGCTTTTGATGGGAGAATACAGCAGTGGGTTTAATACTATGCAGATGCTCACGCATGTCAAGATATTGGTCGTCTGTTTAGCTTTTGTTTATACAATTGCAGCCCTGCAGACAAAATCATTTAACAATCAAAAGACTCTTTAACCACAGAGCAAATGTTCTTATGATTCATATCTACCTACTCTAAAGGTACTCCACTTAACCAGTCAAGCATTCAAACAATCCTGTGATCCAAATGCGATTGCGAAATATGATCTGCTATATGCACACTAAAGTGCACTAGCTCAACAGGTGGTACTGAACGGCCCTAACCCTAACCCTACTTTGTGAGGGCCAGGGTAGCCCAGTGGTCGGCGACTACCAGCCAAAAGGTACTGGGTTTGATTCCCAATGTCCGCAGCATACCAATAAGACTACCTACTCTGTAATGACCTGTATTAGGACTGTGTATCTTTATATCAGATAATATTCTGTATCTGTGTATGTATGTATATGAACCTTGTGTCTCGAGTCCCCTCACCTTTCTCTCCTCTCGACCACGTTCACCCCCCCACCCCCCTCCTGCTCTTCTGCGTACAGGTTGCCATGGCGAATCCACGACCATGGTCCCTGTAGGTGTGTGGGTGTATACGTACTGTGTGACGCAGGTCTTCCGGTGGCAGGTTGTTTTACCCATTAAACACGGCGCCGGTTTCATTCATACTTTTATTTTGTGAAGGACACCTTAGCTGGAGCCTCCGCTCCGAGATAAAAGAAGAATGAAAGAAGACCTTATGCTGGCGATGGTTCTAAGTCGGTGCTATGTTTAAGTGCTTGTGCCTTTAAGCAAAAAGAGAGGTTGTTTTTCTTTTTATCATACAGCATTTATATACAGCGTCTATACATCACTAACATAACTCTGGTGGCCATGAGAGACCACATATAATATTCAATTAGTTTGGCAGGCTCTTAATTAATAAGAAAAAAAGAATATGGAGGAATAAAGGTACACGCATTCAAACAAAGAAAAATGAACAGAAACCGCCTGCTTCATGTTGAAGGGAGGGGAAAAAACAAAAGTAAAAAATAAAACAAAGCATGCATATAGATCTTTGGCGAAGGCTTCTGTTTCAAAAACACATACAGTTCATTATACATCTTTAGAAACGATTTTCCCTTGTTTTCTTGTGGAATGTGATGAAGAAAATGGTGGTTATTGTAAGAAAATAAACGTAAAACACTCAACACTGAAGCAAGCACGAGAAATCACAACGGAATAGAAGACAGCACTTTTATCTCTACTTGAATCGGGTACAAAACAAGATAGAAATATCTCTTAGGTGTGCAGATTGGTAATGGTACACTCCATATGGCTATTCCTACGACTATAGTAATACATAGCATGTTCTTAGCATACCGCTATGGTGAAAACCCAAGTTAATCTCTTCCGCTGCCTGCTCTACAGGCCAGCCTTCTCGCAATTCATTCACATGATGACTTGGGCTTCAGTTAATCCAACATTTCCAAAGTTCAAATTTATTTATTTTTCAGAGTGGTAACACTGTGTCAGTTTTGTTCCCATATTTAACTTTTTTCATTGACGTGAATTACGCAATAATGTAGATATGTATTATGAAGCGAAACGACTTCATCAGTTATATTTCTCGGGAAAAAAAGGGTTTGGAAATGCACTATATCATCGTTGTGGCTTCAGGAACGCGGGCTAGCGTAGCGTTAGCGTTAGCCTCGCCAGTGGACACAGTTGGTGAAACACGTAATACAAATTGACTGCTGCTGCTACACTGCGCACTACAACAACAACAACAACAACAGCAGTGCCTTCCCTACGGAGTAGACCCTTTGTGCTTGTGTCTGAGGTCAGTGACCACTGGGGTTGTCACACATCCAAGTCACTGGAATGATTGTCTTGGGGGGGAGAATCAGTGTCGGAGGGGGGGAGGGGAGGGTGAGGGGGGAGGAGAGGGGGAGGGGGGGATCTGTGGCAAAACAGGCACTCTTCGAAAAAAGCATTCCTGAAAAAAACTAAAAACTAAAAACTCTCACACAATGATTCTCAAGCACGCATTTCCACCGAAAGGGGGAGGATAGACGGACATGGGGGAGGTGGGGGGGGGGAGGGAGGGAGGGAGGGAGGGAGGGCGGGAGGGGTGATGGGCGTGGGTGGAAGGGGGCCGTTTTCGTGTTGTTCATTGCTGTCTACTTCTTCCTGTAGTTTCCGAGCTGGATGGCGGAGCGGTCGAACACGCAGCGGAAGGTGATGGGCTGGACCTCCCAGTAGGGCACAGGGTTGCTGAACAGGCTGATGCCGGAGTACATGGCCTTCTTGTAGTTGAAGGTGGGTGGACAGAAGTCTTCCGTGCCGATGGCGGCGATCTTGTTGGCATGGAGATACACCACCTGATGGAGACAGGGAAACCAGGAAGTGTGTTTACGAGGTGACGCTAGACTTTTTTTTCGTGTTTTTTTTTTTCGAGCAATGGCAAAGTGTGCAGAGTTTTTTTTTTTTTTGTCATTTATAGAGAAAGAAATGATCATGAGTGAACAAATGAGTAGTACAACTATTGCTGATAGAAGCTTGTGTTTACGTGGCTTAAGCCTGAAATGGGTATAATTAGTAAACGCGAGCAGTAATAGCACGTATTCAAACCTAGAATTGAACATGTTTTTTTGTAACACACTGGTGATTACTGGTTGCCACATCTCTCTCTCTCTCTCTCTCTCTCTCTCTCTCTCTCTCTCTCTCTCTCTCTCTCGCCCTCTTCCTAGCTCCAGTTCAAAAGAGATTTAGGCCCCGTCCACATGGAGCAGATTTTTTGGTGAAACCGTCTTGTGCGTTTAGGCCGACTGTCCAGACAGAACTGGCGGATCCAGTGCCCGAAAACGCACTTTTCTGAAACCACCTCCGAGGGTGGATTCAAATAAAAACGGACCTATGTGGTTTCGTGTTAGATTCGTATGGACGCCTGAAACGCAAATGACGTCATCGCCCCACCCCTCGATAGCCTATGAGCTCTTAAGCCCGCGGCGTCTCAGAACGACAACAACAATGATGGCGGACTACATGCTTGTGATGATTCTGCAGCAGATAATGTCCCTTGTTGGGTTGCTAGGGCAATATTTAATGTTGCTCCGCTACCAAAAGAAGCTAAAAATGATTTTTGTTTGTGCGTACGCTTTATGCGCATGCTCGCCTCTTCTTCTTCTTCTTTTTTTTTCTAAACCCTAACCCTAACGTAACCCTAACGCTAACCTAACCCTAAACCCTAACCCTAACCTTACCCTACCCTAACCCTATCCCATCACCCACACACACTCCCACAATGGGTTAAAACGTTAAATTAAAGTGAATAAACGGCCGCCCGTCAGTACCTGGATGTACTTGTGCTCGGGCAGGCCTGGGGGCACGGCGGTCAGGGCGTTGTTGTCCAGGTGCAGCTCCCTCATGTGGGGGACGTTGGCCAGGGTCCCGTTCTCCACCACGCTGATCTCGTTGTAGCCCAGACCCAGCCTGCAGGACCGCACAGGACACGGGAATAAACACACAGCAACTGGACCCTTCACCATCTCATCCTCACTCTCAGACGTGGGCTTTAACCTGTGCATATGGAGTGCTGACTTGGCCTCATATTTATAGCGCAACACAAAAAAGAACCTACTTATTTTGGATTGTACGGCAACTCTGTTATTTTGTGCTTTGGGCAGATAATCGTTTTCTTTGCATAGTTCATCATATATGAACCACCTTCAAAGGAGTGTGAGGCCGAAGAAATTAGCTGTACAAATATAGTCAGAATAAGTAATGACCTTAGTTCGTAGTACCAATGATTATACGGGAAATAACCCATCGCAGCTGCAAGACATCACTTTAAGTGATGCATTGCACAACTTTCCACTCCTTAGAACTCATCTCTTCCAACATAAACAATTTGTCCCGAATAAAAGTCTTCTTTGTTCTTGTTAGAAGCGGCTGTTTACCTCCCCAGTGCCATCCCAACAATGATCTTTTTAAACATAGCGTACCCATTTTTATTTTTTATTTTCTAAACAAAAAAGTGATTTTGATTATCCCGAAAGTATTGTTTGGGTCTGTGGTTTGTCCCACCACTGGGGATAATACCACTTTAATGTCCTGCCATTCACAGAAAGTAAAGACAGACTACGTAGGGAAGAGTTGGAGTTTATGAGAGAACCACAGACAGACAGACCGACAGACTGATAAATAGATACAGTATATCAATAGATGATAGATAGATAGATGATCAATAGATAGATAGATAGATAGATAGATAGAGGATCATAGATAGATAGATGGATCGGTGGATAGATAGATGGATAGATGGATGTAGGTATGGATGGATGGATGGATGGATGGATGGATGGATGGATGGATGGAGGAGTGGATATATGAGACAGATGGATGGATCCTTACTTTGCCAGACTCTTCAGGCCCTTTAAGCTGTCAGCCATCACCTTGCTGATCTTGTTGCTGTCGAGGTGGAGCTCTGACAGAGAGCTGGGCAGGCCTGGAGACGAGCATAAACCAAGACTGTCAAACGGCCAGCCTCATCTCCCAGATATGTGAAGGATGGATCATTGAATCACAAGGCAGCCATCGATTGGCTACAATCTTCCATTCTTAATATTGGGCTTCATTCTCTCTAATGTAATCTCATTGGTTGAGGGCATATGAAGACTGTGTCTCTTTCCAATCAACCGTGTTTTTGTGTGAATTTCCCTATGGTCCCATAAGCTTGTGAGTGGACCTCAGCACTGCTGTAGAGTTCAGTGCTGATTGCAAGATGATTCATCGCTTTGACTTGTTGTTATATAACATATTCTCATAAGGACGTTGTGTTTTTAGACAGGTCTGTACTTAGCCGAGTCTAATGAAAGTGTTGGATAAAAAAAAGTATCACTTTGCATAACCACTTTGTATAAAAAAGTATGGAAATTATAATTAATAACTTTACCTTTGGGGATCTCTGTGATGTTGGTGTCTGCGATGCGAATGTAAGAGACCCTCTTCAGGTCAGCGAAGGCACCCATCTCAATGGAGGCGGCTTTCAAAGGATTAGAGCCCATCTCTGGAAAGGAATCGAGAGAAAAACACAAAGGAGACAAAATGAATTGATGTGGGCAGGAGAGAATGGAGAGCGAAGAGGAAACCGAAGAAGAGAGACATACTCTCATTCACCAAATCCCTCCAAATCCTCCCATGCCAGATGGGTCACAGCAACACACGGAAGACACATGAATAAACACATTTGTTTTGTTATGGCCAAAACAAAGCGACGTGTCTGCGTCCCAGTGGAGGAGCTGGTGGAGACAGATTTTGTCTGCTGCGCCTGATTGGTCACGATGGCAACCTGACGGATGGCAGTCTTTCGGTTCAGAGATCCGTTAAGTTGTGTGTCGAGGGATCACAGGTCGACCCTATAGTGCCACGAGGAGTGGAGGAGAGGGGGCTGGGAGCAGCCAGAGAGCCACAGATGGGGAACTCGTTTGAGATTCCTTCCTAAATGCAAAACACAGACGAGCAGATGCCGCTATGGAACACAAAATTTGAGTGGGCTTCCAGAACAATTCCTGAACTCCTGAAATCTTAAAAAGAAAGAAGTTGAGCCACCACTAATAGGTAGTAGTGATCTGACCCAAGGGGTAGTGCAGGGAGGGCTACTCGACACCAAGCATGATCACACCCAAGGGCATCAGAGTTAGCTTTATCTTTTTTTAACTTTCTGTAATTAGTTTGAATCGGTTTGACCAGGGTGCGTTGCGTTCTTGTTTGCATGCAGTTACCGAGCCATGCAGCCTTCACCCTCTCAGGAGAAGGACTGTAAGCCCGTTAAACCACCAACGGAGGGGCGGTGCTCTAGCTACGTCTGTTTCAGCAGAAGAAGCAAACCCAGCTCGCCACGTTGTCCATGAGAATCAAACAAACAGGTTCCATATGAGGTCATCTCCCCCTCCCGCCCCCCCCACTCCGCCTCGCCGTACCCATGACGATGAGATTGGCCATGCCCTGGAAAGAGGACTTCTTAATCTTGGTGATGGCGTTTTCATGGATGCGCAGCTCCTGGAGACTCTTGGGCATGTTGGCCGGCACCTCCTTGAGGAGGTTCCTGGACAGGTAGAGTCGCTGGAGCTTCATCAGGGAGCTGAAGGCCTTGGGGTGGATGACAGTCAGCTTGTTGTTCACCAAGATCAGGGCCTGGGAGGAGGAGCATGGAGGGTTAGTTAGTTAGTGGTGGTAATCTCAGTGTTTTGGAGTCATACTGTATCGTGCGTCAAATCATAGAAGACACGCTAGAGTCGAGGCCTGGGCTGTCAGAGGGGCGGGTCAGGGTGAAGTTGGAGTTGATTCGTTGAGATCCTGGAGAAATTTCATGCTCATGAACTGGAGGGAATGCAGGGGAGTGTGTGCTAGCTCAGCCTACATTTCCTTTTGGAGGGGTGGTTGTGTTGAAGTGGAAAGCACACTGGCTGTCAAACTGAGGTATTTATTGACATGAAGGCCAAGCTGTGTGAGTTTAACAGAGTGAGACTGCGAGATGTGATGGGTGCATACTTTCCATGCACCTGGGCACTGAGTGAAAGGGTGGTGAGAAGGATTCAATGCTTAGGGATAATAAACAGAGGAAGTAGAGTCAGAAGTATTATTGGGGTAGAGAGAGCTGACATAAGGCTGTATAGCTCCAAGTAATGGAACCAGTACTTGGCTAAGTCCTAACTTAGCCAAGTGTGAAACTATGTGCACGCACACATACAAAAATGTCCATCAACACTTTATACTTTCTTTTGAGTTTTATGTCTTGCTAGCCAGCAAAGTAAAGTGCATCTTGAGTTGCACTAATAACACACTGCCTTCATTTTGAACAGCAATTCTCACACAAGCATGTTGAATTTAACCTTATATTTACTTGAGCCGTTGATTAATACAATATGTTGAAGCATCCTCTCTCTTTTTGCAGTGTCCGCAGATACACATAATTAAACTGTTCCTTACGTGCAGTCCCTTGAGGTTCTTGAAGTCGTTCTCCTTGATCTCTGTGATCTTGTTGTTCTGCAGGTCCAGCAGTGTGGTCTCAGAGGGGATCTCTGCGGGGATCTCCGTCAGACCTGGTTAGAGACATGACAATTGGTTACCGACTGTGACATACATCATCACATGTCATTATTGCACAGGAAGAGGTGAGGCCTTTTGCTCAAGGTCGGATGACTGCGGACATTGGGGTCCGAACCAAGAACCTTTTGGCTGGGAGTCAAGCCCCCTAACTACCAGCCTCGCCAGCCCCTGGTTTTGCTTGTGTATTTGCATACCCGTGTTTGTTTATGTGTTTGCATATGTATGCGTTTTCTTTGTATGCTTGTATGCGTGCCTGAAGTGGGTTGACAGGGGGAAGTAACAGCTATGATTTCCCCGCAGGCTCTGTGAGAAGTGCAGTTTACAGCGGGCCCTGACAGTCTGGCATGGTTTTGGTGGTGAGGGGGTTAACCACACAGTGACCTCAACACGAAATCGACTCAAAATGGCCGGTTCCAGCTCTCGGGAGTTCCAGCTCCTGATAACGCAGAACATCAAGTGAACAGATTCAACTATAACCATTTGGATGGATGGAACCCTAATTGAATGCAGTCACTGGGACCATGCTGGATGAGTCAGGCATTGATGTTTTAGAAAACCTGGCTTTGATCAGACTACCGATTCCCAATGTCTATCCACAAACTAGTGTATGATAATAGATTGGTAGGTCAACTTCCAGCACAAGGAGCAAAAATGCCTCAAATGGAGGCGACATTATGGGAAACTTTCATGGAAAGACTCATCCTCATCACAAAAGACTACAGTGGCGACATACCAAACCAAGAAGTGGCTATTGTATTTGGCCTTAAGTGAAAAGACAGTGGAAATTGTGAGTCAATCAATGCATACCTGGACATTGACACCATGCTAATGTAGCACTGTCAGATGTGAGCACACCCTGTATGTGAACTAACATGTTTTTTAGGAAAAGTCAAACCAGGCTCCAACTCATAATCTGGAGAGAGATAACGGATACGTTGGATTTGAACGGGCAAGTCACCAATTAAACACACCAAAAAGGAGATTCACAACGGCTAGTTTACATTTCAGAGGAGGAGACGTAGAAAGTGTTTAGTCATATGAGCACTGCACTTACTGTCTTCCCCAGTACACACAGGTACACACAGAGTAAACATTCGGGCTTGGAAACGGCCCTGACCGATGTTAATTAGACTCATCCAACCAGCGCCAGGTTTTTGTCTGCTAACCTTGAAGGCGAAGGTGCCTTGCTTAGAATCTCACAGCTGTTTGCTGTGGAAAAAAAAAACACTTTCAAAGTCTTGCCTCTTTTCTCCCTTGACGTCATTGTCTCAGTCCACTTTCTCCTCTGTGCGGCTCCATCACATGGTGTGGACATTTACCATAACCTTCAGCTGTCTTCGTTCCCCTGCATCTCCCTCCACCCTCTCCCTGTCCCAACACTCTAAACACGTGTTTACTCAATATGCAGAGAGCTTGTCTCGATGTAATGGAAGGTATTATAATTGTCTTAGTAAACAGTTTACAGCAGAGTCCATAGTTTCTATGCCTTCATGGCAACAGAGTGCCAAAGCCTTTGGTAATGAGGTGTCAGGGAAGACCTTCAGTTTATTAAGTCTCGAAGCATTGAAGCCATGTGGTTTACGTCACTGTGCATGTGCGTGTGTGTGTGTGTGTGTGTGTGTGTGTGTGTATACGTATAAGTGTGTGTCAGAGACAGAGAAGACCGGACCTAGCATGAGGATTACAAAGGTTTACCTAATGGCGTTGTACAGGAACTATAGGATCACATCCCACTTAAATACACCATGCACTCGCTCTCTGCATCATAATACTTTACTCCAGGGTTTGTGATCTTGGTGTGAAGCAACTCTCCATTTCATTGTTTCTCTATGATCATATTGATCTGAAGGTCGGTGGACCTTCAGATGAAATCAGGTGAATGATTGCTTGGTATGCTTATGGTTTGTTCATCAGCAAGTATAAGTGGAGGTGTGTAGCATTTCCTCATTCTGGGTTGTGTGTGAGAGTGTGTGTGTGTGTGTGTGTGGGTGTGTGTGAGTGCGCGCGCACGTGCGCGTGTGTGTGTGTGTGAACGTACACATTTGAATGTACATGTGTCTGTGTATGCCTGCGTAAGGACCTTCTCGTTTGTGTGTACACGTCACCAAGTGCGTGCTGGTGAATGTGAAGCACATGCGTGTGCACACGCGTGTGTGCGTGTGTGCGCACAAGCGTTTGCACGCATGCCAGCAGGTCTGGGGAACAGATGCAGGCTGGGGGCCAGCGGGGCCCACGCCGGAGATGAGAATCCACCAGAGCTCCGTCTCCTGGGGCCGCTAGCGAGCCGGAGCCACGGCTGCAGAGCTGAGGTAATGGAACCAGGATTCCCCCCACATCAGCCTCTCCATCTGTCTGTCTGACGGGGCCACTGCCTGCACGGGCTGCCTGTCTGTCTGTCTGTCTGACGGGGCCACTGCCTGCACAGGCTGCCTGTCTGTCTGTCTGTCTGACGGGGCCACTGCCTGCACGGGCTGCCTGTCTGTCTGTCTGTCATCCATGCCACCTGTAGCTCCCTGGCTGTGATGCAGTACCCTGTCTGTCCGTCTATGTTTATGTATCTGTCTGTCTATCTGTCTCCCTCTCTCTTTCTCTCTGTCTGTCTCTCTGTGTCTCTATGTATGTCTATCTGTCTCCCTCTCTCTCTCTCTCTGTCTCTGTGTCTTTCTCAGTCTGTCCGTCTGTCTGTGTGTCACTATTCCTGACACACTGCCAGTCAGTGTGTTCATGTGTCAGTCATGACGGTTGTGGGTTTAATTAAGTCAGTGACCATGATTGTGTAATAGTGACATCATGACCCACGTTGTCTCTCTTTAACCTCCTGCCACATGGTCGGAGCATGTTGGATCTGGTGCACAGATCAGGGTAGTATTGTATAACAGTGCGTATTTCCCCTCTCTGTACAATGTCATAAAAAAGGAAATTGTGAAAAAACATGATTTGAAGCTACAGTCATGGAGAACGGGCCTTGAAGTGAGGGGCCGCCCGTGGAAAAAGGTTGACGTTGGTTCGGTAGCAAAGTCCTAAAGGCTATGAGCAACATTTTTATTATTTTCCAAAGATTTCTAAAGCAGAACAACATTACTCTGCACAAGTGCTCAAAGTGTGGGAGCAAGACATCTCCAACGCTCAGTGGAAGGATGGAATAGGGCTAAAATTAAGGAGGGAAAAATAGTGCTTACAAGGGGAAAATCAGCATAGAGAAAAAAAAAAGAGCTGTTTCAAAGTACGCCCCAGTGTTTGGAACATTGCTCCAAACCCGGGATGTTCTCTGGGTGGAATTAACTAGCGGAGGGCTTGCACATCTAAAGGCAGAAACCCTTAGAACGTTCCGCCTTGGACTGGTACGATTGCCGAGACACTTCCATGGAAACTTGGACGGAAGACCTTATAAAATCAAGTGCTGTCTTGCCCTCCAAAGAACCGGGGAAATGAGTCAACCCAGTAAAACGACTTCACCCTCCTAACTAAACTCAGCCGTTCTACTCCAGAGACCAACCACACACACGCACACACACCCTGGGAGTGTGCAGAGTCAGAGTAATTAGTTCAACGCAGATTTTTTTAGGGGGACGGCTTAGTAGCTCACCCTCCATGTTTGTCCCCCATGGGGACAACATCGCCCCGTAGCGACCCTGGTTCGATTCCACACTACGGTCATTTGCGACTAGTCAGCCTCTCTGTGCCCACTCTAGTGTCCATTAAGGCAAAGAAAAGCCACAGAAACATCCTTAAAAAAGACCTCTGATTCCGTCTGGGACCTTAATGTTAACATTTAGGAACACCAGGAATTCTATCATTGAAGAGAGTTAGTGTTCGATTTAGCAGTTGGTGCTTAGGAAAGGACAAACAACAGCAAACAACAAACAACAACAAGGCGTCTCCTACCGAGGTCGGAGCACTGCGTGACCCGGAGGTGGCACTGGCAGCGGAACGGACACATGGGGCCCTCCGGCCGGACCATCACGTCGGGAAGCATGGCAACCACGGGCGTTTCCATGCCTGAGCCGGCCTCGTCCTCCATCATGAAGTCCATGAAGCCGGACTGACGGAAGGGCAGCGCCCAGCAGGCTGTGGCGAGGAGCAGGGAGAGACAGGCCGACCTCATGGTGCTTCTGGCAGGGAGCCTGTTGGGAGCAAGGGGGTCAAAGGTCAGCATGGGTGGGAATTCCGGGAGTTTTGCAATGAGGCAACTTGACAGAATGAATCGTTGGAATCAAAAATGCAAAAGTTCTGAAGCCTCAAAACGTGGGCAGAATAACAGAGTCGACTTGGTCGCATGATGAGCTATTGATGTGGTCGGCTTGAGTCCACACACACACACACACACACGCACACGCACACGCACACCCACACACACACACACACACACACTACTAGGCACATAACCGCAGCAGTGCTTCTCCAACAGTTAAAGAACTAACATCTTCTGCAGAAGATCTTCTGCCGGAATATCCTGATCCAGCACATGGAACTGAACCAAGGCTGAATGTGTGTGTATGTGTGTGTATGTGTGTGTAAGTTAATGGGTGTGTGTGTATGTGTGTGTTTGTGTGTCAAAGATGGCTAGTCGGCAGGTGTGTATGTGTGTGTGTGTGTGTGTATGTGTGTATCTGTGTGTGAGTGTTTGCGAAACGTATGAAAATGTACCAACTGAACAGAACCAACTGAGACAGAATATGAGACTACAGTGCACCAACTGTAAAAAAAAAAATTTCAGGGTTACGTCGGGTCAAGAGTATCACTTGTCAGAGACCGTTGGATCCCAACAGAAGGA
>NC_140288.1:8773423-8775923 GCF_964030765.1 Micromesistius poutassou
GGGCGTAGTTCCAACATCAGCCTAACAGCGGTTTTTCCTCGGTGTTATTTTTGGCCAGAAACAAAAAAAGAGACCCTGACAAAACAACAGTGATGTCATTCTTGGGCGTTCAGCCCAAATCTGGAGGACCAATGAGGGCTCTCTCTCTACTGAGGTCGAAGGACTTTCGGTTGTTGACACTCGCAGAGTGTGAGTCAACGTCCGGTCTCAGTGTTTACGTGAGCATTGAGAGGATTGGCCCATTGAGCTCACCCCCATAGACGGCTCAGGCCCCATTAGGAGATAAGAGAGGATCCTTCTCTCCGGGCGGTGAATGTTTTCCTTGAGAGCCCAGCGGAGTTTATGTCTCTGCTAGCTGTGTTTGTTTGGGTTCAAACAGAGGGTTTGCTAGTCATAGAGGCAAGTCAGGGTCTCCAACCAATCACCACCCCCCTACTGTGTTTTTTCTGCCCATAGAGCACCAGGGTTCCATGTCTGGTTCTGGTTGGAGTTGATTGGTTGGTTGGAAGCTGCATTCCTATGGATCATCTATCTTCTCCGACCCTTTCGCTAACATCGCTGAGCACAAGAGAGACTCAAAGCAATCTTACTGGAGACGAAGGAGAAAAGTATTCATTCATCCCCAGTAACTGAAATCGATTGGTCCATTAAATATATATATATATATATATATATATATATATATATATATATATAATAAATGTTATATTTTGTTCTACTGTGATATTGCAGCATAGCCATCCCAAGTCCGGAAACATGTAGAGTAAGCAGAAAGGTAAACTTGCAACAGACACACCCACACAACCACACACACACCCACACCCACACACACACACACACACACACACACATGGAACAGCAAACATGACCCACCATTCTCCCCCCTCTGCGCCCTTGTCTCACCCCCCCCGGCCTCTGTCTGCCTTCCCAGAACTTCTGTCAGCAATGAATCTCAGACGGTATTACGGGCTACAGAACATTTAAAACACGTGTGCGCCCTTTTAAACACCATCAGGGAGCTGATACGGTGTTCACACACTCACACACACACACACGCACACACACGCACACGCACACACGCACACACGCACGCGCACACGCACACACGCACACACACACACGCACGCGCACACGCACACACACACAGAAGGTCATGAACACACACACACACACACACACACACACACAAACACACACACTTGAACACACCCACCTAACCTAGGGGTCATTTGTCTTTGTTTTCAACATGGGTTCCAGATGCGTTGGGGGATTTTCCTAGTCAGAACACAAGCATGTGAAAGAAAGTGCTGGAACAAACCCATTCAGTGACCGTAATGAAAAGAACTAATCATTAATGGCAATACTGCAAAGCCAGTCTTTCTGTTCTGGGAAACTGAAAAGCGTTGAGATGCATATGTGTTTGCTCCTGCTTCTATCACTCGGACTTTGAGCCTGAGGGTCTGGAGCGAGGCCGGGCGGAGATCTCCATCCATCACCACGCCACGGCGTTTTGTACGTCGGCAGAGCGAGTGGCTCCCAGAGCTGCCGTCGACAGACGGAGCCAGGGTCTCTTTGGACTGGCGGCGGTGTATGGCGGGAGAGGAGCCAGCGAACGGTTTCAAACCGCAGTTCAGCCGCTCCATGGGAAGAGCTGTGCAGCGGCACGGAGCTCAGGGTCCGCTGTGGACGCCCGGCGCGTCTCCCCTACAGACGAGGACCGGTGTTCCAAAACCTTCTCTTCCTTTCTTCTCTTTCCATCATATACACTCCCTCCCTCCCTCCCTCCCTCCCTCCGCACCTCCCTCCCTCCCTCCATCCCTCTCTCCCCTTCTTTCACTTGGCGTCTCCCTCCTCCTCCTCCTCCTCCTCCTCCTCCTTCTCCTCTTCTCTTCTTTTCCCTGGCAACTCCAGCTTTTGCGTATGCTACTCCTCTCTCTCTCTCTCTCTGCCTCTCTCTCTCTCTCTCTCTGCCTCTCTCGCTTCACTCTCTGTCCTCTCTCTCTTCTGTCTCATCTCTCTCTCTTTCCTCTCTCTATTTTGTCTCGTCTCTCTCTCTCCTCTCTCTCCCTCTCTCTTCACTCTTTCTCTTATGTCTCTCCTCTCTCTCTCTCTTCACTCTCTCTCTTCTGTCTTCACTCTCTCTCTCCTCTCTCTCTATTCTGTCTCCTCTCTCTCTCTCTCTCTCTCTCTCCCTCTCCCTCCCCTCTCTCTTGTCTCTCTATCTCTCCAACCTTCCCAGTTGCCTTCACTATCCTAGGATAAAGTGTTGGCCCAAAGGCTTGACATGTGGAACCTTTTTTTGGTCTGGAGAGAAGAGAGAAAAAAAGGAGAGCTTTCGTGGCTCGTTCATCGTTGGTCTTCCGACCCAGACGTTTAGAAGGAAGGCTTAGAAGGAAAAACGGTCCCACCAGTTGGCTGGAAACCAGGCACGACAGTCCCGTCTCCACTCCTTATCTCCTTTTTAGGCAGTTCTATCAAAAAAAATCACCAAATCACGCAG
>NC_140288.1:8780923-8795923 GCF_964030765.1 Micromesistius poutassou
TTCCACTCTCGGGGACGGTCAGGGCTAAGCTGTTCCATAATGTCAGTACTTATTAAGGACATCCTGTTACAGGTTGTTACATTGCTTAAGAAATGTGTAATTACTACTAACAAGTAGTAATAGTAATAGCTAGCTAAGAATGAAGTAATAAAGCGCTAATGTGCATCTCTGTCCAGCGGCTGTGGTCTCAGGCCAGACTTGATGACGTCAGGCCAGACTTCAGGCCTTCCCGAGAATGACATGTCTTCATTTCCCGCATCAGGCTAGACTTCCCCCTCTTTTCATGACTGTTTATAATGTTCAAATGAAGCCAGTTTTTATATATTAGTCACAGACAGAGTGCTGTGTGTTTGGAAATGGAACTTAGAATGTCTAATACTACTGCTAGCACGGTATATGGAAAATGAAATGGAATTAATGACTGAGGTTTGCCATAGCTCTTCTGTATGGTGTACATTTTGGGTTTAGTTTGTGTGTGTGAGTGTGTGTGTATTTGTGTGTGTGTGTGTGTATGTGATAGTGGGTGGGTGAGTAAGTGAGTGTGTGTGTGTGTGTGTGTCTGCTGTTTTTTCCTATTTCTTCTCATCTCCAGCCCTACACGAGTGCACCTTGATTTAGATCACAAAGATTCAAATGGATGCTAGCATGGATATGATTTATCCTGACTGAAGAGCCCCTCTGACCACACACACACACACACACACACACACACACACACACACACACACACACACACACACACACACACACACACAGATCATATAACAGAGAGCAGGTTTAGTCCTGCCTCTGCTCTCTCTTTCTCCTGTCTCTTGACTGCTTTAGACCACACACACACACACACACACACACACACACACACACGTAAACACACACACACACACACACACACACACACACACACACACAAACACACACACACGGACACCAAGTCCAAACGGTTCCAGGCCAGTGCACCCCAATGGTTTCTTGTCCCATGCAATACGAGACCCGATGTGCTGCTGAGCAGGCCTGGATGTAGAAGCTGAACCAGACCTCGCTGCCTCCCCTCGATGGCAGCAGCCCAAATCCCTTTTAAAGGCTAACAGGCCTTTTACAGGATCCTGTTCATTTATTTAGTTTCAGACTCACTTACTTCTCCCGCTATGAGAAGGTGGCCTGGCGTTTCACTGGAACCCAGAGACGCACAGCACCAACGCTCTGAGCTTGGAGGAAAAACACAATATTGTGTTCAAGAATAGTTCCAGACAAACGTACGCACTCGGAACCAGAGAGCGTTAGTTCACGTCAATCAAAGGAAAACAACGATCTCCAGATGGCGGCCGTCCGCTGTCTGGAGAAGACACAGCGTTTATTCAAAGTTCAGAGAACACAAAGATCAATGATGCTCAAAGTCACACCCTCACAGGCTTCCTTCTACCGAAATCTTCCTCTCAATGACATCAGCGAGGCAGATAAGAAACTACAGAGGGCTAATATGTGTTGAGACCCAGATTGGAGGAACCAATCCGATTGTTCTAAGGGCAAGCGCCCCCCCCCATTCCCGTCCCCTTAGGTAAGGGTTAGTGTCTCAAAATCAAAAGGGAAGAATCCCCTCCACTCTGTGCTCCGGCAGAGAGAGAATTAGCAGATCTATGTGGGAAGACCAGAGAAATCCAGAGACAGATCGGAGAGGAGCCGGGGGGGGGGGTGGGGGGGGCGGGGCGGCGGGGGGGCTGGGGATGTTGAAACATGAAAAATGAACGTAATCTGAGAAGCAGTGAGGAAGAGAGAAGGGGGTGACTGAGGTTGACCTGTGATGAAGCTGGGAATGGTCGACAATGATTAGGAGGTGTGTGTGTGTGTGTGTGTGTGTGTGTGTGTGTGTGTGTGTGTGTGTGTGTGTGTTTGTGTGTCAGACAGAGAAGGAGACAGAGAGAGAGGAAGGGAGAACACAATTACAAGTATCAACCTGTACTCCCTGGAACCAAAAGCGATGGGGTCAACATGTCTGCATTGAGTAATGATTGTAATTTATCTGTACTATGAATTGAGAGAGTAATTGATGAGCCGATAGCAATGGGACTCAAGGGAACCATAGATCAGGTTCTATCATAAAATATCTGAATGATCTTGCTGTGTGGTCTCCCTTTTATTACACACCGGAAAGAGTTTGTGTCTACATGCACACACCCTGAATAAGCTTTTAATTATTGTATGAATATATATATATATATATATATATTCTGAAATGCTCTGTGAGAATATCTGCTCTTGTTGACTGCGCCTGCTTCTGTACGGGACAATTCATCATTTAGAACGCTCCGAGCCAACCCAACATATCAGCCAACTAACAAACTAACCCAATAGAACCACAAACCAACCGACCGACCAACCCAACATATCAACCAACTAACACACTAACCCACCAACCACCAACCAACCGACCATCCAACCAACCAGCCAACCCAACATATCAGCCTACTTACATATATCAACCAACTAAGGAACTAACCCATCAAAACCACCAACCAACCGACCAACCAACCAGCCAACCCAAAATATCAACCAACTAACCAACTAACCCATCAGAACCACCAACCGACCGATTTAAAGCCTGTTTTAAAGCCATTTCTCGTTCATCACCAAATACAATGTTTTTTTATCACCTATTTGTCTTACATAAACAGTACCTTTAGCACACTGACACCTGGCTCTTTGCCAGTAGTTGAATTAAATAAAGGGGGATATTTAAGGGTACATTAACATAATCCAGGACTCCCACGAGCATCAAACCCACACACTCACTACTTTCTCCTCCTTACTTATCGTCGTGGGTTCTGGGGAATATTGTGGTCGGATGGTTTTTTCGTGGTGAGCTCTGGGCGATGGGGTTTCACCATAACAAGCTGAAATTATGTTGACATTAACTGTCGGGATACAAAGAGGCTTTTAATGTGGCGGTGTACACAGACAGGGAAGAGTGGGTGTGGGGGGCTTTTAGTATAATCCCTGTTTGATTCCAGTAAAAAACAGGAAACAGCAGAGAAGGGTTTAAATCATTCAACCATTTAATATAAAATTAGCGATGAGATAGAGTGCAGGGTTTCTCTCTAAGTGACGATGGAGAATGATTTAATGCGTTGAATAGAACGTGACGTAATGCCGGGAAATGCTTCAGGGAAAGAGTAGAGTTTGTATGTTATTGAGTGAAAAAGAGAGTTTGCCATGGATGCTTTATAGACAGCGGTCCTTGTGAATGGAACACAAACAACCACAAATAAAGAGAGGCACCAACGAAAGCCCCGGCAGCCAAACAGCTCTGGATTGGTCCAGGGTTACTGTGGGAAATGTCGGTATTCCGACCAATGGGATAGGGGCTGTGTTTTGATGCTAATAGATATGGTAATTACACTGGAGGAATCCTTTTGAAACTGACAGCCTTCTCTTTAAGTCCTTATTAGGACACACACACATTGTATCAGGACACACACACACACACACACACACACACACACACACACACACACACACACACACACACACACACACACACACACACACAACACACACGTATACATACAAAGGAAACCATTGCTCAAGACCCACAGAGTTTACATATCCATGGCAACAGAACTTCTACTTTAAGGAAAGCATCTCAAAGTTGACATCCCATCCTGTCAGGGAGACATAGGTGGGTGTTTGACGGGGGGGGGGGGGGGTGGTGTACAAACACAGCTGTCTGGCCAATCAGCAGCATGGCCTCAGGGCGTTAATTAATTATGATTTGATGGTTTTAAAAGTAATAGGTGTGTTGGATTTAGTTCCTTTCAAAGTTAAGGTGTGTCATTTGCACTAATGACCAAT
Source organism: Micromesistius poutassou (assembly GCF_964030765.1). NCBI lineage: Eukaryota > Metazoa > Chordata > Actinopteri > Gadiformes > Gadidae > Micromesistius > Micromesistius poutassou. The sequence continues at coordinate 8,784,770 of NC_140288.1, forward strand.
CGCACTGCCAGTCGTGTGGCCCGGCGGCCTTTCTGTCACTCAATAACATCATTGCCTGACCTTTATTTATAAAAACAAGCTGAACAAACACAGCTGTCTGATGGCTGAGGGGAATAGGAGCAGTGTTGATGTCATCGTGGTGTTAAGAGGGGAAAAAGGCCTGGGAATTGGTAGTGAAATATTCTGTCTTTTATGTTTAACTTTTGGGCCAGGTAACATTTATGTTTTAGAAACATCGGGCTAAGGGATAAATATGTATCAGATAAACTTTCTCATACTGGATTTGTTTGTATTTGCTGGCTTTTATTTTGTGACTGTTGCTCCCTTCCTGCTGTTTCTGTTCAAGAATGTTCCAAAGACAGATGAGGTATCTCACGAATAAAAACATAAGAAATCCTAATCTAATCTAAGGGAACAGGCACGTCAAAATTGGAATGAGTTTTTCCATCACACTTAAACTCATCCCAATTCATCTTAGAATCGTCATCATTAAGTCTACCATGTAGGATTGTTCCTGTAAGTAATTCTTTCTATTGATACACTACTACATGTTGCCATTGTTACATTCTGGTGACTGGAAGGGAGTCAATAAAATGAATCATTAAAACCTTTTGACTAACTGGGGCTTTTGAAAACCTTTTGTATTCTTTTAGTTCACAAAAATCTCTTCCAGACTTTGGCGTTCCCAAACCATTTGTCTTCTTCTTGTTGAAACACAACACATTTGCCAGAGTGGATCTGACCCCAGTAGTACATGTACATAACAGATGTAGAAGAAATATTTTATCCTTTCACTTGAATTACTAGAAGAATTACTAATACAAAAAAATGCTTCACACAAAATGCATCAATCCAAAATACCTGAAGTGTAATAATGAACTGTTTAGAAGTAAAACATGTTTTGCAAAGGCCATATTGTGAGGGCAACATGGTTAGATAATGACAACCCCATGACTGTTACAAATCAAATGTGAATGAGGGGAGATGTCAGCCTTATGGAAATTGCCAATTTTCTAGACATGAGGAATAAGCGATTCAAGTTTCATCAGATGGTAGGCACATGCACTTCTATAGAAAATAACCAGACTTTGGAAGAGGCACTGTTGGCACGCAAAGTCTGTACTGAAAACAAGGGCTTATGATAGGAAGCAAAGCTAGGACCTGGTGTGGGAGAAAGTCTGTGTTGAAGGTTTGGTTCAGGTTAGAAAGAAAACATCGATTTGGGATTAATCTCCAGAATTTGGCTCTGGATGATTTGTCAATGTTTTCTCCCTGAGCATCTTACTTTCCACTTTGGTCTGTTCTTCATTATGGAGTCGGCCGACGCCAGCCAAACGCTTTCTCCACTGCCAAACAAAGTAGAGGGCGTTCCAAAAGTCATCTAGGATTATGAAGCTAGCTTGATATGGTGGTTGCCAAGCAATTTATACAATAGAGAGGTTCAGTCTCCAAATGATATGCAATGGAAGAAAATACAAGGTAAAGAAATGACACAAGCTGCCGTGTATTGCGTGGTTGTTCTTTTAATGTACAGTAATGTAAAGACTAATTTATGTGATTTTGGTTTAAATGTACCAGTATGTCTATTCCTCTTTGTTTTACATTGTTGGCAACACTTAATTGCAGAAATTATGAAGTTTGCATAGCACTTTTCTAAATACAGTACTCACTGACGCTTTAAAGAGTGATCACAAAGGTATAATAATTTAATTGGTACCTGTAAAAATAAAGGACAAGAAGGAAATTTAAGAACTTCCTTCTCAAAGAGGAATCATGAAAAGGAGGGAGAGGCAAAAAGGGAAGGAGGTCCACTGATGAGCAAAAGCTTGAAATGAGGGGTTTTCCCATTGGGATGGACACACACCCACACACCCACACACCCACACTCAAACACGCACGCATGCACGCACGCACGCACGCACGCACGCACGCACACACACACACACACACACACACACACACACACACACACACACACACACACACACACACACACACACTCACTCCATAGCTAAGGGCTAACAACAACAATGACTATAAGTCATCGCTTCTTTATGGGTGTAGGAGATACTAATAAAAGGTATTGTTGTTGGATGTTGGGTGGAGGGTGGAGGTGGGGGATGTGTTGGGATAAAGTTGCAGCTGTACTGTAATCACCATGCAAAGAGAGGATCACTTTTGGAACAGAATAACTCAAAGCCATTTTTTAAAACGTGACACCGAATTGCAGCAGGAAGGTTTCAGGTGCAGTGCCGTAGCATGTGACGTATACACGACATACTCATAGATCTCTCAAAATGCCTTTGCTTTTTTTCGGTTCCATGGTCGCTCGCCTCCACGTGAAGCGCCACGGTGGTGGTCTCGGCGACAGTCCTGTCGTGGGGGACTGCTGCGTCATCAGAGGGCAACGGCAACTATCCCAAGCTCTTAAGGAGCAATATCTGTGGGGAGCGTCCCTCTAGAGACAGGATCCTGAACATGGGAGGGTTAGCCTGTGTGTTGCACGGAAGCAGCATGGATCCGTAATAACTGTGTGCTGCCTCAAACCACTAAGACCCCTCTAACACCTTGAAAGCTTTTTCTAGAAGGTGTGGAATCCACCAGCCGGTTTTAAATCAAGACCAGGCTTGACACGAGAAGAAGAAGAAAAAAAAAGAAGAAATAATAGAAGAGAAAGGCTTTCAAGTGTACTCCTTCGCTGTCACTAGAGAACACCACCAGAACGCTACACCAGCTTACCTCTGCATGGATTGAAAGATTACAGTGTTTTCGTGCGCAGGGCAATTTGAAACGTTAATAGCCCCTCCTAACCACCACGCTTGTGTTGATTTGTTCTGCCACAACAGAAAACAAAACCATTCTCCTTTAGTGTTTCTTAAAATAGTATCTGCATGAAGTGGGCCTGGGTTTGGTCCAACATCAGCAGATGATCAGGTATGCAGTTTAATTATACAGTCTGCGCTGAGCATTAACTCTACCATCCAGTCGGATTTAGATGGAATGCCGTGCAATGATATAAGTGAGGCTAATATAAGAGGGTTGAGGAGGAATTTGGCATCACTAGAAATAAGTTGTCGTGGCCTTATGCCAAATTGTTAATAAGATAAAGGGTGTGAAGAAATGTAAACTCATCTGAGTTTTCTTCAGATTGCGTAAGTATTGGATGACTGTACAGTAGGATCAATTTAGATAATGACATAACATCTCAAGTAACATCTTTTACTATTAATGATTCTATTGTTTACAGTTGTTTTTCTCTGATAAATTGGTTTGGTAAAGGCAAAACGTAAAATAGCAGTAGTAGTAATAATTGTGAGTGATATTCCAACTATTGTACTGTGTTATTATTCCAATGCCCGAGTCAGACTGATTGGTCCTTAGGGCCGGGTAAGGCTGCACACCTGTTGCACATTGAGCAATCAGTTTGCAAAGGTAAACCAGCCATCACTGCACACCCTCAGGGAGATGCATGGCAACATGCACAGCCAGCTCCTGTATCATCGTCTACAAACTTTTACAATGAACCAGATTTTCCACCCTGTGTCCTTTTCTGGAGGAGCCCAATAAAGTCACCTAGGTGGAGTGTGTCAGCCACCTAGGTGACGTGTAGCGCTGTCCTTGCTACAGTTTCATACTGAATCCTAACGCAGATGGGAAGGAGGATGGGGTGGAATGTGCCGCTCAGAGACCACACCCCTGGGATATCAGGTATGCAGCTGAGGAACACATTACCAGTCATTAACCTCAGTGTGGAGTCCCGGCCTAATCTCTTATCTCTAGCGCTGCGTGGCCTGCAGCCAAAGCTAGTGGACGGGTTCGGTGTGTCAATGTGTACACGGCATCCGATTCCATGCACTGATGCTTGATGTGGAAATCAATAACCGGAAGAGTGATGGACACAAGGGAGTGTGGAAGAAAATGGTGTGTAGGTCAGAGATTTAAGTGGAAAGGCTTAAAGCATGGCGCAATAGTCTCACTGTGGAAGTAGAAGCAGCAACGTATGGTGACTCACAGGAAAACAGCTTGAGAGTGACTCCCATACCAGGGAACACTTGTCAGGCAGCTCTGTGGAAATACAATGGCCAAATGATGACATGGACAGATGTTGCAGAGCGCACGCGTAAAAGACGTGCATGCATACACGCACGTATGCGCACATACACATACACACACACATGCAGGAAACATATTAGGCAATATCTGAGGAATGTTCCTAGTCCATTTAAGGCTATCTGTCTTTGGACACTACGGCGGTTCATTTAAAGGGCTGTTTTTTATGGGCCTTAAATGTTACTTCACAACAAGGAGAGATGCTTGTTTGCATGAGAAATCGTAAACAAAAAGACTGAAATGTTCTGGGATAAAAAAATAATGGTGTTCTCTCGTATTCTGTGGGTTGTAAATGATCCTTGCTTCCTGGTTAGGAGAGTAGAATATTGTAAGCAAAAAATAAATAAGGGTTTGAATGTTTTTCTTGATGCGGTTGTGAAATAAACACAAGATACACTATCACAGTTGCATTCATGTCCTTTCAAGTCCTGCACAGCTTTTAACTACGATGGATTGAACTGGTTTCTCGGTTATCCACAGTCACCACCACCGAATGTTCCTGGTCTGCTTATTGCTAGCAGACCACAGAATTGCATCTTGATGTTATCACTGACCTGGAAAGGTATTTGTTTTGCACAACGGAAATCACATTGATCCAGTGGAAATTTGGTATTAACCATCTTACCCAAAAGCGCCTTTGGTCTGGTTCACAACAATACAGCCTATTCATAGACTCGTCTGCAGCGCATGTTAGAAGGAATTAGCTGATTGAACAAAAAAAAAGTAAGCTGAGACCTGTATTATGTCACTTTTTCTGTGCAGATGTCAATTTAGGTAGAAATTTTTCAATCGTGAGCAGTATCCTCCTCATTCTTTGAACAATTGTGTTTTGTATCGTGTACTTATGTTGCCGTTATTTATATGTCTGTGTCCATATTAAAAAAATGCTCTTTAAAACAAATGTTTTTTGTCATAATTCATGACCATTTACTAAGGCACCCTTTTCATTGCTATCTCCTCAGATGTGTATATGTTCTCTGGATGAAATGGAGGTCGGCCATCTTTCTTTGCCGTGGGTCTTTGGTAGTGGGAACCCAATACCTTGATAGCAATCTAAATTGAAAGCGCCTGGTAACCCACTTCACCAGTCTAAACACTTCCTCTGTGAATTTCGGGGCCTGTGGCACACCAGACAAACTCTCATGTAGACAGAGAGAACTTTTTGTTCTTGTCCTTTAAAAGGTGATCGTTCACTGTTCTCCAGTCTCTTCTGCCATTCGTTAGTAATCCCAAGTTATATATTACATTAGGTCAAAATGGCAAATGGAGCCTGAACTCATTCTCTCACTAAAGTACTACCAGCTACGTATTCTCCCTTCTAACCGGAAATGGGAAACCGGACTGGTCGTCATGGCGGCGCGCATTGTTTAGCCTGGAATAAGGTGCATTCAGTTAATGAGGTAACCATAGTTACTATCTCCATCCTAGCATTTCATACATTGTCTCTCACTAGCATGAATTGAACTACAGTCAATGGATTCCAAGACTCGCCAGGGATATTGGATTGAAGCCACCAGTGGCTCACCATACTCCATGTGGTGATATGTCATAGTGCTTGGAACAGAGTGTTTTGGACCACAGGAGACAACACCTCCGCCCGGGATCTGGGTGGGGGCGGTGGGGGTGCAGGAGCATCTGAAATGTGTCAGCCACATGATCTGCGGACGTTTAAGTTAACATCGCAACAACTTTCGTTTTTTGCCGACAGTGTTTCAGGAAAAACAAATACAAAGGCGACGATGATGGAAGCCAAGATAGAATGAAAGATAGAGCATTTATGTAGAGAGAAGAAGCAGAGGCAGAACCAGTTGGCGGAGCTCAATTAGGTGTTGGCCACATCTGTTCGGATCCAGTCTGATGAGAATTCATTATGTGGTTGCTGGAAAACCCAGTCACTGCATCGGGTGGATACAGTGTGGTCAAACCCTTCTGTGTTCCCATACAACTCATCTGAAAACCTTTGAATAGGTCTCGAAAACTTTCCAAACCAGTGCATCATTCTCTCTTGGATTCAATAAGTCTTGCTGGGGTTTGTCAATACCCTGGTTCATGGGCCCAACAGAGGCCAAATACTCCGTAGGAAATGAATGGATGGGTGGGAAAGATAAATGTAACTTTAGGACGCCACATTCTTCGGCCCGGTCGGTTCTGGTCCAGTAGTGGTGTTGGACTGGTAGACATGGGCTTGGATATTTTCTTTTTATTGTTCTGGAGCCATCAATGGGCCGTGGGATCAGTGCGTTTCTGTTGGATCAGGTTGTGTTTGTCTTAGAGTCTACAAGCATTCGTTCCACATAGTTCACATTTCCAGTACCCAAGCTCGTGTTCCTTTATGCAGACTGTCCTCCCTTTGCAAAAGAGAGAGAAAGAGAGAGATTTAGAGAGAGAGGGGTGTGGTAAGTGCATCCACCCCACCTTCCTACTCACATCCCTAGGGTCCTGTAATATTTAGCAAATGGCAGCAACACCGACTTCCCGCACCTCGTAATTTGATGAATACAAAAAATAACTTTATTACTTAATACCTAGTAAGTGCACAGGCCCCCATTTTGAATAACACGGACAAAGGATTGGTGGGTGTGTATGTGAGGTAATTGGAACCACAACACAAACAGACGGTGACTTTATGTTCCATCAGTGGACACAACCCCGTCACACCCTCCCCTTCAATACACCAACCGATCGATCATTCTGGAACTTTAGCCTCAACAAAACAAATTACATTTTTTGCAACGTTTATTATTGTAACATTTTCTCGTTTCTCTTATTGTCTCTTAGCGGCCCCTCCGTGGCCAACTCGGCTGGCGCTCGCGCTGACTCCGACATGGGAGGCGATCCAAGGTCCGGAGCGTCCAGCAAAGTCTGGAGAAAGTTAACAAAGGCAGCGGTTTGTTAGAGCTGAGTCACCAGAGAGCATCTTGGTTTCATCACTGAAACCAAGATGGTTTGGTTCAGAGTCAACCCTAAAAACATAAACGCTGAACAATGTGTGCCGATTAGCTGTGCCAGAGGGCCAGAAAATCAATGCGTGTCAGTTCATAATACTTTCACCACCGTTATTTGTTAAAGTGATAGGAATGTATGAACCACTATCGGATAATTTAGCATGAAGCTGGAGAAGTCCCAGACACTTTGAGCAGGTTAACCGGTACATACTAGCCCTTTAGTAGCTCATATACACGCTACCAGCCCCGGGCATGCTGCGTGGCAAACGCATCAACAACAAAATGGAAAAACGTGTAAAAAAAAAAAAAAAAAAAAAGGTTGCACACAAAACCAATGTCTGATCAAATCCAAAGCAGGTGGTAGTGGGTGGGTTTGTCAAGCCGATGGCTCTGTTTCTCAGCATTGTTATTCGTTTTGGAACCATATTTCACTATTTTATTAATGACTTGGGAGAGAACCATATAACACTATTCCTGGAACAGAGACTGGAAAGAAATTGCTTGATTTGTTGGTTTTTTCATTCTTAACTCAAAACATGGCCTTAATGCCTTGGTGTGTAGGCCTACTAATATTTGATTTGATATTACAACGAAGAAAGACAATTCCCATGTTGGAAACCACAGCTGAGTTTAATCAGATGCTGTGTATTCTTGACGATAACCCTGTGTTGTGTTTCCTTGGCGGCAAAAAGGATCTCACCTCCTTCTGTGATTGGATATGGAGCACTAAAGATTCCGGGGATGTTGCCAGGCAACATTTCACCAATTAACTCTGAACACTTCTTCTGACCCAGTGCTCCCCGACAACGAGACAACAGCCACGTTTCACAGAGGCGGCATCGTCGGGCAAACACAGGTGCTGCTCATAACCCTCCTTTATTGGTCTGCACCTTTTTACGCTTCGGGGCAAGGTGTCACGAATCTGAGGGGTAACCATGACGACTCAAATGCATTCTAACCGCCACCTGGGTGGGGGAACGGAATGCACGCACAGAAATAACAGCATCCGTTGCCATGGTCTCCAAAGATTCTAGAAGGATTACCGATTCAACTGCATGTCCTATAATGTCTCCGGACAAAAAAATACAGAAATAGGTACCAGAGGTTGTTATGTGATGTTGCAAACGTTTTCATTTCAGGATTCTTCATTGGAAAGTGTGAGGGTGAGGGTGGTTTCAATTGCATTACATGAGCTGCTTCCTGATGTGAATTACATGTATTTTACTATATATAGTACAGAGATAATCATGTTAGTGTAGATGTAGTCGACCATAGTGGTGTGTAGGTATCTGTGTATGGTGTGCATGTGTGTGGGTGGGTTACTACACCGTCTAGACTTGTCTGCTTTTCATCAAAGTGCAACCCCCCCCCCCCCCCCCCCACACACACACACACACACACACACACACACACACACACACACACACACACACACACACACACACGCACACACGCCCTCCTCCATCATCACATCCGCCCTCCCCCACGTTTGAGCTCTGCCGGACAGCAGCGTTGGTGGACAGTCACATCCACCTGTAATTGTCACCCTCTTTATCGCTCCGGCCACTCCTTCTCGCTGTGTGTTATGTTTACAAGATGGAAATGAGAGAGCACAGCCTGGTAGCAAGAAGAGAGAGAGGGTGGGAGGGGGGGATAAGATGCAGTGTGTGTCAGTTCTGTCAGTGCATTCTGAGTCATGTTCAGTATTTATTTGTTTTGACAGATTTAAAAGTGAATTTGCTTACTCTGTAAAAAAGGGCCTTCTTTCCACAGTGGTGAACATTTCATTGTAGGTCCAGCTAGACCAGCAACTAGTTATTTCCTTTACTCTCTGTCTCGGTCTCTGCCTCACCCTCCTCTCTCACTTTCTTTCCCCCATGAGTTAGCTTGCTCTCTCGTCCGGTTGACATTCAACCCAGACGTGAGTAGAAAATGGGAGCGGGGGGGAAATAATTGCTTAGGTAATGTCTGCCGTTTAACTAAGAAAAACAAAACGACACCATGACACAGCGACAGACGCTATGACACACACATTTTTACTCCAGATTTCAATCATCAATCAATCTCTTTTTTTGCTTTTAATTGGTCGGTTGGCTGGCTGATTCACTCCCTGGGTCTCTGGCTTTGCTTTGATAGGCTTTGCTAGGCTTTTAGCATTTTGGTACTAGCCATGCGGTTATAGACAACCAGTCTCAATGTTGCCCTTGGTAACAGTCAAAACCGTAAGAATTGTAGAGTGGTTTCCAAACTGCGGGTCGCGGTCCATTGGCGGGCCCAGCAGGGGAATGAGTGGATTGTGGGATAGCTACAAATCCTCGCCAAAATAAATATGCATGCCATGTGTTTGAGGACTGCAAAGGAGAATACTGTATTGATGAACAACATACGTAGAAAAAGGTTAATTATTTGTTTTCACAATAAGGTAAATAAATGTAGGCCTAATATTTCCTGGGTCTACCGCGATGATTTAAGCTGATGTAATTTGACTCTGTTATCCTAAGGGATTTAGGGTGAATCCTGATGCAGATCTTCAAGAATAAGGTAGAGCATTAGTCTTGTTCCAAAGTATGTCACCAGTTTGTGGTTACAGAATAAATGTAAATATTGCACTCAAGACTAGTCACATATTTGCATCATTAGCCGTATATTGATTCGTACATGAAATGAGTGAATATAAATGAAAGACTTTGACAGGCTGGCTGCAGAGGAAGGATCAGGTATTGGGGTCAGTAAGAGATACTGCAAGCTGTTCCACAGATAGCTCTGTGAAAACCATCTCCAGCAGTAAGACGAGGAATGCCAGTAAAATCTGCCCATGGCATTCACTCTGACACCTGATGGCTTAAGGGTATTCAGATCGGCTTTTACTGACTAGACGGCCAGGAATTTAAAGGAAATAAAACTTTGGCATAATGAAATTCTACATTTTCTTCGGTTTTAACCAACAATGGTTATTAACAGGTGACTCTTGAGATTATTTTTTTATATATAAAACCTTCAAGAAACATTCGCCAGTCTATGTTTTTTTTTGGATGAGGAACGCAAAACCCAGCTTACCAGCCGTCACAAAGACTGGCATGGAATTGCCTCAACCTTTTTTTTTCTCTGTGTCATCTGCAGTGGATTTACCCAAGAACGTCCCAGGACCGAGAAGGAAATAAGACTTCCATACAAGGCTATTGAAAGAAATGAACGATGAACTCTTCTAATATGGAATGTGACATGTTTCCAACTCCACCACCCTGCGCCTGCTCCACCTATTCTCAGGGGAGCTAAAAAAAATAAAGGACAGAAAGTTGCCATTTCACAAGGGGATTCACAAGGGCAATTGCTTATCTTACCATCTGAGGAGCTTAACTTTATTATTACAAAATATAGTTTGTGTCTATAGTCTGCGCGGGGTTCTCAAGGAGTTGTGCCTCTACTCGTTTATCCACCACCACAAGTGCTAAGAGTGCTCCGTCTGGATGGAATTCAGAGCGAGGGCTCGGCGGAGGAACTCACGTCAGCCCCCTTGTGGAGACATAGAATACTGCATGTGTGTGTGCGTGTGCGCTCTTGACTCTGGCTCTGCCTGCTGTAGAGTTTGACGATACACAGTTATGCCCGTCTTCGTGCACGTGGCAAATCACCAGTCCTACTTTATGGAATATTTAACGTGTGAGTGCAGTTGGTTGCAAACTACTCTGTTTCAATACCTGTATCTAACGTGTGTGTCGATGCATTTGTGTGTGTGTGGGACTTGTCAGTGCAGATACAAGTCAGGAGCTGAAGATGGACTGAATGTGTGAGTGCGTGTCTGCGTGCGTGTGTGTATAGAGGTCCGTCTGGCTCCCATGGTTTCTACCTCTCTATCCCCTCCTCTCGCAATCCCTCCCCTCCTCCTTTACTTTTCTCGGCTTCTCCACTCCTCTCGACCTACTCAAGCGCCCCCTACCTGTTACAAATGCAAAAACACTTGACTTTTGCAACTGTGTGTGTGTGTGTGTGTGTGTGTGTGTGTGTGTGTGTGTGTGTGTGTGTGTGTGTGTGTGTGTGTGTGTGTGTGTGTGTGTGTGTGTGTGTGTTTGAACACGTAGTGCCCTGCAACTGGAAAATT
>NC_140288.1:8798423-8802441 GCF_964030765.1 Micromesistius poutassou
CCTCTCCTTCTGCCTGCCTGTCTCTCTCTTTCTCTCTCCCCCTCTTTCTCTCCTCCTGCCCCCCCCTCCCTCTCTGTCTCTCTCTCTCTCTCTCTCTCCTCCTGTCCCCCCCCTCTCTCTCTCTCTGTCTCTCTCTCTCTCCTCCTGCCCCCCCCCTCCCCCCCCCCCCCCCCTCTCTCTCTCTCTCTCTCTCTCTCTCTCTCACTCTCTCCAGCTGCGGTGCCACGTAGCTGAGTGAGGTTATTAGACTGAGGGAGAGATAGAGGGAAGAGAAGGAGAGGAGGGAAGAGGAGGAAAGAGGGGAAGGAGGAGGAGGAGGAGTGGGTGTGTGAGAGCTCCGAGCACCTCCACGTCTCCACCTCCACCTCTCTACTCCTCCTATTGGGAATAAAATCCTCATTTTAACCTTTCGCCTGCAGTGTTTTTCCAGGGTTTTCTCTGGGCTTCTCTTTCTAGAAATAAGCTCTGAACAATCTTTCTTTTTTGTGCATCTGTTTTAGTGTGCATTGATGCACATGTCTTACACACATCACTGACTGTGCAGTCTGGTGTGAGCCTGAATATACACTTTTTGCCGCAAGCTAGACTTTCAATAGCCAAAGGATTTAAATCGCAAGAATTTCCCATTTGTCCACTGAAGCTTTGCCAACTGGAAGCTTAAATGCTTAAAGATAAAAGCTACAATACCCCAGTCTAATACCTGAGGAAAACTGAGGTACAATGAAACTAGTTTAACCTATACTTTACCGCCATCTTGTGGCAAGTTTCTGAATAGCGTCTTAAATTGAATCACAGGCCTTTTCATTCCGTATTTACACCGGATTCCTGCGTCCGACCATGAGCTACCACAGGAATATCCTCTCGATTTCAACAAGCAAGTTCATTTTTGTCTCTAAAAGGTGCAAACATACATGTCAAATTGCAGACTTTATATAAGCAATGGCTATACTTAGTTCAACAGTGAGCCAAGAATAAGAGACTTGGGGATAATGCGGTTTTTGGCGGAGTCAGCGCTGCAGATTAAATTCACGTTTCTGTTGAACCTATGGACAGAAATTAAGTCTAATAATCAGAACACTAGTGTAGTTTGGGTTTGCATTGTTCTCGCTCCTCGATCAATCCTGGTTTAGCGGGCTGCATAAAGGGACCGTTTCTCTCTCCTGGGGCCGTTTGTGGACAAACTGGACCCCAAGGAACTCGGGGGCCCAATCCTGGGGCCATATGAGGTACATCACACATACACTCAAGCACGCACGCAGGTACGTCATATGCACGCAGACAAACAGGCAGACAGACACTGGCTACTGTAAGCTTTTCTTGTGACCATATTTATAGAAGAACCCATCATGAATTGTTTTCTTTCCTTCCCTTTCTCTTTTTGAAGACATTGACAAGGTTTAAAACATTCATCAATTAGAATCAAACCATTAATAAGGGATGAAGCACATTGACATTGACATTGGATCAACGAACAAAGGAATGATTTCAATGTGTTCCATCTGATCTTTTAGTTTTCTTTCTAATAAAATCCATCAAGCCTTTCGGGCATCACAATAAATAAACGCCTAAAACGTCCTTCCCTTCATAGTGCAGAGCGTCCCCTCCACCGGGGGGGGGGGGGGGAGCAGAGCTCAGTAGAACCTCACCACCTGGGACCCCCTCAGACACCGGAACGCCTGCACGTCCACGGCCCCCAGGTCTAAGAGGTTGTGCTCCAGCTGCACCCGCACCAGCCCACTGGGCCCCCCGGCCGCCTCCCCCCCGGCCGCCCCCCCACCGGCTGCCCCCCCACCGGCTGCCCCCCCACCGGCCGCCCCCTCCCAGCAGAAGGCGTCGCGGGGCACGGTGCGGATGTGGTTGTGGGTCAGCGTGGCCGAGTGCAGCCGGCGGGGCAGCCGGCGGGGGACCTGCCGCAGCGCGTTGTGGCTCAGGTCCAGCTGGTGCAGCGCGGCCAGGGGCCCGAAGGCCCCCGGCGCCACGCGCAGGATGCGGTTCCGGGCCAGGCCCAGGTGCTCCAGGTGGGGCAGCGCGCGGAAGGCGCCGAGGCCCACGGAGCCGATGAGGTTCCCCTCCAGGTTCAGGGTCCTGAGGGACGCGGGGAGGTGGCGGGGGACGCGGCCCAGGGCGTTGCCCTCCAGGTTGAGGCTCTCCAGGCGGGAGGCGTTCAGCAGGGAGTCCCGCGCCAGGCCCTCGGTGGTCAGCCGGTTCCCGCTGAGGTCCAGGACGACCAGCTGGGACGGCCCGGCGAAGACCCCGCCCCGGAAGAGCCGGATGCGGTTCCCCCGGAGGTAGAGCTCGCGGACGGACAGCGGCAGGCCCAGAGGGACCCCCGCCAGCCCGTTGCCGTCCAGGCTCAGCGTCCGCAGCCTCCCCAGGGGAGAGAGCGCTCCGCCGGGGAAGCCCTCCGACCCGTCGCCCAGGCTGTTGTTGCGGAGGCTGAGCACCAGGAGGCCCGGGCATCGGAGCCAGGCCGCCGCCGACATCACGCTCACCCGGTTGTTGTCCAGGCGGAGCTCCTCCAGGGAGGAGGGGAGGTCGGCGGGCACGCTCTCCAGGAGGTTGCTGTCGAGGTAGAGCCGCCTGAGCGCTGGGAGCCCCTGGAAGGCCCTCTGGACGGCCGCGTCGGTGAGCCGGTTGTTACTCAGCACCAGGAACTCCAGGAAGAAGTACTCACGGAACGGCCCCGACCGGAGGCTGTCGATGAGGTTGTTCATGAGCAGGATGTAGCGGGCATTGTACGGGATCCCGTAGGGGACGCTGTCCACTGCTTTGTCTGAACACTGGACCACTCTAGACAAACAAAAAACCATCATAAAATATACAGTTACACTTCGGGTAACAATATGGTTCATATATATATATAGATATATAGATAGATATAGATATAACGTATATCTTCAGAAATACTATCTTAGTTTTGGATGCTTACAAATCTTAGTCATATAGCACATTACTTTGATCCACGGTAACCTGGGATCCTAAATAATCGACAGTATTGGTAATGCTAGTGCTAGTTAGTTGCAGCCCTACAGTCAACAGATGGTCCTCACCCGCCATAGCAGGCACACTCCGGGGGGCAGTAGGCATCCTTAAAGTACGGGAAATACGGCGTTGTGGTTACCTCCGCCATCCTCGTCGGAGCCGCTGTTGTCCTGCCTCCGTTTTGACCGTTCTCAGGCTTGGCCTTCGTGGTTGAACCTTTGTTTTTGATTCTCTGGATATTTCGCACGTGATCCAGCTTTGCTTTTCTCAATGCAGTGGCGTTGGCGGCTGGTTGGGTCAGCACTGGCAAAGCGGTGGGTTTGGCCTGGAGCGCTTTATCCTGCTTCACTGCGGACTTCCTCTGTTCTGATGGAGTTGTACCTCTGGGTGGAGCCGTGGATTCAGCCGACCTGGCTGAGGGTCTCCGCGGCGCTGCGGCGGAGCGGGGCTCCGTCGGTCGCGGGGCAGGCTGCGTGGATGTAGAAGCAGGTGTCAGCTCTTCCACCGGGGGGTCTCCCCCCCCAGGCTGGTGTCTCCCCAGGGCCGCGGCGGGCCCGGCTGGGGGGACGACACTGACCTTCAACGTGCTCTGCTTCAGCCCGGGAGGTCGGGGGATTCCCCGCCGGGCCGCGGGCGCCACCGGACCAGGGCTTCCCCCCGACTCTACCCGACGCCCCCGCCGGGCCGTGATCTCCGGTGGCAGGGAGAAGGGTGGGCGCGGAAGAAGGAGTGAGCGCGGCGTGGAAGGACGGCAGGACGGGGACGCCGGAGTGCGAGGGCGTGAGTGAGTGATGGAGCGCTGGACGAGCCGCGTGGAGGTGGGGAGGAGAGGGCTTCAGACCGGCCCCTCCCCCGTCTTCGTCCCCGATCGGGGGGGCTGAGGACGGCCTCCAGGGGTCTCCAGGGGCCGCTCCGTCCACCTCCACCCCCCCCCACACCGCCCCTCGGTGCAGATGTCCTCCGGGTCGCTCCCGGAGGTGAATCCCGGCCACCAGGTTCCGGTCCTTCTCCTCACGCTGCAGGCGCCGCCGCTCCT
>NC_140288.1:8807641-8845141 GCF_964030765.1 Micromesistius poutassou
ACAAAGTGTTTCTTCAAAATGGTGCCTTCATGAAAATAAGGTGTTTTTCTTTGCTGTTCAAATGCCCCGCAGAAGGTGTGTGTCCTGCTGGCGCCCACAAAGCCTTTGAAGGCTCCTGGCCTTCTGGATACTACAAAGGAAAGGAGACGTTCAACAGATGCACATGACACACACACGCACATGCACACACATACACACACACACACACACACACACACACACACACACACACATATGTAACCAGACACATACACTGACACTCACAAAACACATATACACACACATGTAACCAGACACATACACTCACAGAACACACATACACACACATGTAACGAGACACATACACTCACAAAACACACATACACACTCACAAAAAGCCCACACACACACTTATGCTGGTTAGCACATTCGACAATTGGGTTCTAGGTCAACATAAGTTGCAAACAAAGGCAATAACCGGGCAGAGTGAGGGACAAGCAGCCATACAATGCCAGCAGAACACACACACACACACACACACGTATCTGTCCTTGGTCTCAGGAAACACATGTTCCCTGAATACCAGCGCTGTGTTCTAATATCCATTCTATCTACACTCATTATACTTAGTTTGAGTACGTAGGGCGTTCCAATTCAGATCGGGGAGAAAAGAAGTGTACTGAAAGGACCCGAATGGTGAACTCAAAACGGTCAAACTGCGGAGTGTGGCTCGATGCACACTTTTCGTACTTAACCGCAGCCATCTTAGCTACGGAGCGGAAGAGGCGGAGCCAGGCTGAGCCAACGTCAGTGCATTTTACACATAGCCTGCATTAATGGAGTTATTTTATAGCTTTTATAGCTTTTTAAAGCTATGTGTGAAGAGTTCACTGTTCAAAGCTGGATGTTTATTGCGGGGGAGGAGCCACGGCAGCAGTCGCGATCGTAATTTACGGTTAGTGCACCACGTAGTATTCGATTTGGAATGACACTGACATCTGAAAATCAGCGAACTTAGTCAGTGCGGATAGTGTACTACGATTAAGTGTACTCATGGGAGTATGGCTATTGGAACACAGCACTGGCATACTTAAAGCAGTGTTTAGTGGTGAACAAAAGCAGCAACAAAAGCTCCAATGGGAACTGCATTTGTTTTGTTGAAATGTAAAGAGTCATCAATCAGGACTTAATGATCCAACCGAAGACAATGAAGCATTTGTGTATTTGTTTCTGAACAATGGATATTATCGATATTGGAGAAACCCTACGTGTGAAAAAACGGAATCTTAGATTGTTCTTCTTGTTCCACCGCAAGCATCACAATGTTCCAATGTGATCAAGGAACACATTCACAAAGTTGTAGATGAGAATCAAGGAATCCTTTCCACGCGGTCACAGACAAGTGATCCTGTATCTCCACGATGACACGCTCTGTATCGGTTGGATGTGCTCCTTGTCCTATCTGCTTCATGTTGCTCTCGGTAGAAATGGTGCTTCTTCTCTCCTTTTGCGTCAGGATGGATAATCGTTGTATCAATATGACACCATGCCTGCTTGATTATCATGCATTCTTTGTCTGTATCAATCCGGACATGATTGCAAGCGTACACACACACACACACACACACACCGACACATGCACATACAGACACAGGCCGACACATGCACACACAAACACACACACACACACACACACACACACACACACACACACACACACACACACACACACACACACACACACACACAGGCCACCTGTTAAAGACTCTAGTAGAGCCTAAGTTGTCTGCTCAGCTCCACCAGCCACATGCACACACAAACAGACCCACCCACACACACACACACACAGACCAACACATACACACACACACACACACACACAAACAAACAGACCCACACACACACACACAGGCCACCTGTTAAAGACTCTAGTAGAGCCTAAGTTGTCTGCTCAGCTCCACCCACCCATCTGTCAATCATCTGTCAAATTCGGTGTCCCTAATAGCTGTTGGTATATGTCCCTTAATGCCGTCCATCACAACCAATAACAGTGTGCCTGAGTGAGCAGCTGACAGCCACTGTTAAAGAGGGAATATTAAACAACAACTTCATACGTTTATTTCAGGGTCTACTTCACTTTGTTAAGGGGAACACTTCTATGTTCCCAGACAACAGAGCACTGCTTTATACACGTAACACAATCTAAATAAAGCTAGATAATAAGCATAATTTCCCCAACTTTTCACGGGAACGATGTTGATGTTGCAGACCCCAATTTCAGGATGGGGTCCTTTATCAGTCAGGATGACCCAAGAAGGAACAGCAGAGATCACAGCGACCTTCGTCAAACAAAAAGAATGTGGGACGAAAATTCCTTACGGTCAAACCTTCTTGACCGGAGGAGCACGAGGTCAAAGCCATGCTCTGCCCTGCCCTCACGAACACACAGTCTGCTGGTTGCTGAGTCGGGTGAACGAGGCTGTAACCCATCCTTATACTTTATGTTTTTTATGAGGTTAGCATGTCGGTAAAGAATATTCTGCTTAATGAAATACCTAAATCAAATTGTCCTACAATTAGAAGTTGTATCCTTCCTGTTCTATTTCCGATGCCGGAGCCAAAACCCACCACTTAGAAGACAGCAGTGGTCTGGATTCCAGCGTTTCCAAGGAAGGCCAGCATTTTATGCGCCTGGTTCCGCATCATTTGGTGTACCTCGGAAAGTCGGGCGTTTTGGCAGAAAGTCGGCCTTGGCACCAGAAGTTAATATTGGGAGCCAGTGTTGGAGCCTACCATTTGCCTGTCAGAAGCTATAACTCCAGCTCGCTGTTTGCCCTCTAGCCTGTAGCGAACTCCTCCAGGGTGGACTGTAGGAGTCCTCCTGCTCACACGCTAACTCCTACACAGGCCTGGTTCCCCCAAGCCATCTCCGGGAATGGCTCGTCCAACCGAGCCCAGCCCACACCCTCTGTTCCAGGAGCGGCGGAGACAAAGACCTCAGGGTGAATGCGATGACAGACGGATTAAGAACACTTTTTAAAAGCATCTGGCAATTCTGATATGGCAAAGACTGAGGCATGGCAGGCGTACGACGCTAACTGGATGAACCTTTTCGTGACTTAACATGCTAAATATATTCTCAAACAACAACAACAGTCGTTGCGTAGGCATATGCCTCTAGCAACATAAACGGGATCCGAGAATATTGACGTTCATTGACCGATCCGGAATGATCTCTCAGGAATCGACAGACACCAGTGACATAAAGAAACCAGAGCCGCAATAAAATGCAAGTCTGCACCACATTTGGACATTCCTCCAGTCGATAAAAAGGGCATTATAAAATAAATTGGATCAAGAAAGGGTAGTTAGGGTAGGTAGTAGTGTGTTTCTGTTAATGGGCTGTGGAGCAGCTTTTTAATGAAATGCAAAGCCTTCTAGCCCAGTGGTTTTCAGTATCACTGCATCTCAAAAAAAACAAGCCCAGCTGCGGATGACTTATCGCCTTTAGAAAATTCCAGAAGGCTGAGGAACGCTGTGAATTTGTCAAATAAGGAGATTGGATTAGCCTTGGTAGAAATAGTGAGGAAAGAGAGTAAGAGCAGGAGACACAGGAACTAGTTGCCCTATTCCTCATGGGAAATATTTACATCTCTAGGAAGACAATCCAATAGATGTAAATACAGACCAACCTCCATGGTCAATGCAGTCCCATCGTGAGGACACTGGGAACAATGTTCACCTAAACCATCAACAGTTTGCATGTGCAATGGGAGCTTTGTATACTGTATATCTGTATGAACTGGAATGCATCAGTGTGTATGTCCTACCTTTGTGTACGTGCACGTGTGTTTGTGTGTGTACCTGAAACTCTGTGCCACACACAGCTACCTCGCCCCCTCACATCCTGCAACAAACGCTGTGTGCAGTGTGCGGATCATCCGTACACGCACATGTGCTTGTGTTTCAGACAGAAGTAGACCAACACCATGGCTTATATGGAGGATTCAGGCGAGGAATGCTCTGACAGAGGCCCAAATCCCAACCCAAACTGGTCCAACAGCGGAGGCGTCTCCCCCCCACACCCACCCTCCCTCCCTCTGAGACAGCTGCGAGGAGAAGGGGGAGTAGTGGAGGGTTTTGTCCTCCTCACACACCCACCTCTCTCTATCTCTCCCTCTGTCTCCTATCTCTGTGTGTCTCACCCGGATCCCTTCTTTCCTCACTCCCAGAGTCTCTCTCTCTCACTCACTCCCAGAGTCTCTCTCTCTTTCACTCTGTCTCATAGTCTTCCTCTCTCTCTCTCACTGTCTCATAGTCTATCTCTCTCTCTCTCTCTTTCTCTCTCTCACTCTCTCATGTCTCAGTCATCTTGTTCGTGTTTATTTGGCTCCTCCTCACCCTCCCCCACCACGACTTCCACATGGAGGGATTGTGGTTCTTCCCGTTCCATGCGAGGGATTCCCCCCAAGGAGAAGGCACAAACATAGCAGCATGATGTATGTGCTGCTGCCTCCCTATCCTTTCGGGAGGAGCTGGTGTCCTTGCTAAAGGAGAAAGCGCTAGTTGGCTCAGTCATCCCTGCCACTGTCTCTGCCTGTCATCCATTTTGTCTCTCTAGCCTCCTTCCTTACTGCTGGGTTTTCCTTTCAGAGCTGCAACTACACTAGGGGAGAGTGCAGCTGAGTATAAACGGCACAGATCGGGTCAGCTCTTCAATTTGCGATTTCTTATGTGAGCTGTGAACAGTCCCCTGCTTGTTTTTTGAGGTAGCTTTGTTGACGTTTTATTGTTTTTTTGACGTAGCTTTTGACTCATCCTGTGAATGAAAGAACATGTGTATATTAAGGCTGTACATAATACAAACATGCACAAGAAAGAAACATTAAACATAAAAAAAACTCCCTAGCTAACCCTAGCTCTCCACAAACGACTTTCATCCTACTCTATCCAATATGGCCTAACAAGAAAAAAGGACCCCACGTGTTATTTATCAGATTCCAAGTTATATGTATCACTGAGGGCACAGCAGTGTGTGTGTGTGTGTGTGTGTGTGTGTGTGTGTGTGTGTGTGTGTGTGTCTGTGTGTGTGTGTGTGTGTGTGTGTGTGTGTGCGCGCATGTGCGTGTGTGTGTGTGTGTGCAGCCTAACCTCATTAGTAAGCTACTGTTACTCATTAAGCCGACCGTCTTATGTAGGTCACGTCTGTTTTTGCGCACAAATGTTTTGGTGCTGCTCAGATCAGCGGTATCTCCCAGCAGGACAAACACAAGGGCTCCCAGTTCAGAGAAACAAACAAACTGAAATATAGCTGGGTGCTGGCAGTTCGAGAGAACTGGGAGTTTAACCAAAGTTGAAACCAAGGTTTAGCTTACTTGCTGTGTGTGCAGTTAACATTGTTTTGAGGTACCCTGTGTTAATCTAGTGTTGTTATTCAACACATCTAAACAATATTGTTAACATCTGGTAATGCAAATATTGTTGTACTTGCTTTGAAAACGAAGGCTGACTTTTGTTTTCTTTTTTTCACTAGGCCAGGTGTGTGTATGTGGTTTGCATACGTCTGCACATTTTAGCACCTTGCTGTGAGGTTTTTTCCACTGTAGCCGTACTTTCGTAGTACAAAGTGCTGTATCCTGTCAGCTGTTTTCATTCGATTTCTTTGTAACTCTCCGCCACACTTTTTACACCCACGCTAACTCAATAACAATTATTAGTTTATCAATGTTGTTGTACTTGAATTTGTTCCTAGCAACCTTATCTGCGGTTACCTTACTTAAACTACTTGATAACTTTATCTGAATTTCATAAAATTCTGATCTTTTTTTAATATATTCTATCTCCTTATCTTGATTGTCAATATGATTTGTCACCGACCTCAGCTGTGTCGTCGCCTTTTTTGCTAACTGGTGACATCCCGCCCCCGCACATCAACAGGAAACAGATGAAGGTTATTTCATGTTTTTTTTTTTTTATCGAGTTCTCAAAAGAATAAACCGTGTGGCTGGGAAATGGCTTGGGCCGTATCTTGCTAACTGCAGAATAACAGTGGGCCGATTGTGTGGTTTGGTGTAGCACGCTGTGCTGTGTTTACAAGCAGTGGGGCTTTAAACCTGCACGTGGTTGATTGCGTGTTAAAAAGCCCTTCCCTCCACAGAAAGAAAGCGCCTTTACTTCACGAAACATCCGGAAGAACCTGTTATTGCTGTTGCAGGCCTAACTGCAAACTGCATGCATGTTAAGGCACTTAACACTTTTTTTTTTTTTTTAACAGATGACAGTAAATTATAATTAAATTAATTTAATTATATCAAATTATTGTGTTTATTTTAGTCAAAATTCCCTAATTCTTTCTACAAAATGACTTCTGACACAACATCTCTACCGGGGTACGTCTCAATAATAGGTAGGTCAGCAGTAATCATAAGCCTTGAGCAAGTGCCATTTAATTGAAATGTGTGAGTGTCTATGTGCATGTGTGTGCGTGTGTATGTGTGTGCGTGTGGGTATCTGTGCATGCAGAGGGCCTCTTGATGAATCCCATGGCCAGGCTATAGTTAGCGCTCTCCCTCTGATTCTGAGGGGCTGACCACAGGACCCATGCAGCCTCTATGTCTGACCGCCAACCTACCCATGACCATATGTGGTTGTAGGCAAACCCTTGAAGACTGGGTGACGAGGTCACGCTCTGGGTCCCAGACCTCCATGATGGACACATGACATTAACCTTTGATCTTTCATATCTTTTATTCTGCCCTAATTCTTTGCATTTCCTCTTTCGTCGCAACAATGGCAGGCATACATCCATACGATAGAGTGGTTCACACAAGGCTCCTCTCCTTCTCCTACAGCTCTCTGTGTGTGGGCCTGTGAAGGACACACACTATGTTTATATTTTTTCCATTTACTGTGTGTGTATGCAGTATGTCTATATGTTGGTGTTAAATTATGTTTATTAATGTGTGCATTATTATTTGTGTGTGTGTGTGTGTGTGTGTGTGTGTGAAAGAGATAAACACGCACACATCTCAGGAGACCCTTAGATTTACTAAACAATGACTTCCTGGTTAAGAGGAAAGCGCATAAGTTGGAGAGGGGGGATTATTTATGTGTGTGTGTGTGTGTGTCGTGTGTGTGTGTGTGTGTGTGTGTGAGAGAGAGAGAGAGAAACTGAGCAAGAGGGAGACAGAGAAAGAGAGAGAGTTGATAAGAGTGGAGCCAAAGTAGATAGGAGAGAATAAAGATAAACAAGAAGATACAGACCGAGTGCATAAGGACAGTTTCACCCGAGCAGAATCGAGGAGACAGAATTAGAGGGTGTTTGGTTCAGCGTGAACCGTTGACAGGTATTGACAGTGATAGGACGAGTACGGGTGCCAGTTCCATAAAAAGAGCAGGGTGCTCCAGAAACAAGATGGGGCAAGACCTTGCTGCGCTCCAATTACACGTAGACACGAGAGAGAGAGAGAGAGAGAGAGAGAGAGAGAGAGAGAGAGAGAGAGAGAGAGAGAGAGAGAGAGAGAGAGAGAGACATACAGGCTGCCCAGAGTACACACCAGGACACACCGGAGGGGCACACACATAAGTATGCGTATGCACGCACAAGCACATACACACACACAGACAACTTTGTACTAATTATATTCTTTGACTTTGTCTGCATTTTCTTTCCAACACCTACGCCTTAAAGGCCTGGGGAGAAAAGGAGCCGTCTATGGGTTATGTGACACTGACACAAAACGCTGGCTCTTACATGTACAGCCCTACGCTCTGGCGGTGATACTGACTGATATAATAGTTAGTTACCCAACCAGCCAACCCTATTGGTCGATCCGCTCAGTGCTAAGTCCCGGCATTACATAGACGTCTTCATCTTTTCTATCAGCCCTATTGTTGTCCACGTTAGTACACAGAGTGTGTTTGTGTGTAGAAGCAGATGTAAAGAGTGAGTATCGTTCCCCGAGGAACGGAGAGAAATAGAGAGAGAGGAACTGAGAGCATGGAGCAGTGATTCCAAACCTTTTATGGAGAGCCCATTTCCAGCTCTGAAAATGTTGGCAACCCCAACTTTAACTATTATGCATCTGGTTACACACAAATCGTTTTTACCATCATCTGCTGGTAATATCAATGTCCGGTTGAACACAATTGTACCGCTCAACCTCACAATCAGTGATTCGTAGTAGTTTGCTTGTGGCCATTTTGTATATACAGGACGTCTATGAGACAATTTAAAAATAAATTGCTCAAATATGTATAATTTATGTAATGCAATCTCTTGTGACTATATCTATTTCGGGGGGGGGGGGGTAATTTGATACATTTTGCGGTTATAGTGATGCAACAATGTCTTGGTCGTCTGATGATTCTGTTTAAATAACAGAGCAGCTTATTATGGTAAGAGATGTGAGCCTAACTCTCTTGGTGGTTGTTAGCTTGCCATACCTTCCAGAAGTCTCTAATCACACCCTCTCTCTGAGGACTCGCCTCTGTTGCTATGCGAGAGCCGGGTTGAGATGGCAGAGCCTATTACACTGCTGTTTCATCAGGAGCAGAAGGAAACACAGGGCAATGGACTTATGGGTGATGGAGGTTTCTTGAGCAAGTCATTAAATATTGCAAATCAGTTACGGGGAAAGGGATATTTAAACCGTCGTATCTACATTCAGTGATAACTGAAAACTACAAACATTTATTGGATTCACAAATGTGCTCTTCAGATATTTTAATGTCAAAGAAGAATTCAGACATTTGTCGATGCATCAAAACCTTTTGACGAAACACAAAAGTCTTGTGGCAGTTTGGTGCCACATGCAACACACATTTTATTCCAAACAAACGGCAGGCCTAGGAGCCATGGGAATTTCCTTCACTAAAACATTTGGACAGAATACTGTGAGTTCCAGTTCCAGTTACTCTGGTCTGTTGAAAAAGTAGAACAAAGAAGGAGTAGAACATCGTATTCATACCCTAGTTTTACAACAATAAAATATAACGCATTTGACAAGCCCGCACATACTCCTCAGAGATTCTTTGTAAAGGTAAATCCTGCACGCAAGCACCAGTCCCTAAACTACCCTCACCCCCACTCCAACTCAAACCCACCCTTCTGGTTCTTACGTTTCGTCCAGCCCCCCTCAACACAGTGAGCCAATCGATGTCCTTCCTTTGTCCGCCTGCTGCTAAGCAACCTGGAGAAAGTCCTGGCCAGGATTGCAGTCTTTATCTGAGCTCTGGGCCGTGCGGAGTCAGCAGGTTTGTGGGAGAGCTACATTGTGCCTCGCTGCCCACCGCACCGTCACCAACAGTGGGGTGGGCATTCTATTGAGTCTGTGTGAGGCTGGCCCTCCCTCCCGTTGCCATCTGCCGTGTCCTTTCATGCAGTCGGTGGAGGCTTTCGCCCGGTCGTCTGAGTCTGCATTTGTTTGTGTTAACATCACTTTGGAACTTGGGATGGCAATGGTTTGTGAAAATACTTGAGCCAACATCTGTGTTTATAGTTGGCTTTGATTGAACGTGTTCAATTCCCAACAAATACACTAATGTACTTTGAAATAATAAAGCAAAATTGACACGTGAATAATTCTTTGCTTTTCATGGTTAAACACTGAGGTCATCGTCATCCAAGTGAAGCAGATGTGTTTAATGAAATCTGTGATGAGTTCTCCTAGAAGGACCTGGAAGCCTAGGAACCTGAAACAAGTTGGCAAGATGAGGTAGAATTCCTATTGTCTCCACTGACTGAAGGAGGGAGGCCTGGAGGTTTTCCTGTCGTCTGTGCATGGTGACTCATTTAATTTACTGGGATGAGGAACAGGTCAGAATTCCATGTGGCAACCACAAAAACATGTCTTTAGTGTGAAAGCAGTGGATTCTCTACAAGAAGCAAGGCTGTCATACAGTGCAGCATGGGAGACTATCTGAATACACTGCTTTTAAGTCATTATAGATTACAATTCTGCCTTAATAAACAAATAAATCTCAAACACTAGCTTACTGTCTAAGTAAGTCTTCTAATCCAGGCTGTAATTTTATGCAATCAATTAATCCTGTGATTTGTCTTCTACAGCACTTTGTATTTCATGCATCTCAAGTTAACAGCACACGACCAAATTTCAATGTCATTGTAAGGTGCTCTATAAATATACATTGATCTTTACTTCTGAAGTGTAAGGCTTGAGATATGACGCATGAAACGGTATATGTTGCCAAGATAGGAAATCTTTTTATTACAGAGAAAAAAAAAAGTTTTCTTCCAAAATATAGAAATCTGTACAACTTCCGCACAATCAATTTACATGAACTGTACAAATTTACAGCAGTTCATCACAATATACCCAAGGAAAAGAAAATGAACACAATAAAGATGTACTGACATGAGATCACAAGATAAACAACTTTTCATCTTGGGTAAGCTCAGTTTTTTTTCTATTTTCTGGTTTTGTACGTGAATAAAAACAAACAAAGGATAAGTCTATGAGTACAGATCATGGAAACCGATAGGTATATATAATTTTTTTTTAAACCAACAAAACTTTGGTCCTTGCTAACACTCCCGTCACAAATGGCTTCAATTACGAAAAAGAGTTCAGTGTTAAAAGATGAAATACAAAAAAGGAATACACCTTTAACACCTAACGATAGCAATTATTGGCACTTCCCATGTTGTAATGTTATGTACTCTACCATTTCTTGTACAATTACAATACATTCTACAATATGTAAAACACTTCAAATGTGAAAGTGGCAATAATTTAGCTCATGGATGACAAGATTGACAACTACAAAACAAAAAAAAGACTATTCCCTTCCCATTTCATGTCTTAACATACAACTTTCCATAAGAATATGAATGTCCGAGGCCTGAGTTTGGCAATACATTCCATGAGACCCCTTGCGTCTCTAGACAAATGTCACAACTTCCACTTGACATATTTTAGTGCATTTTTATGTGCTATTTTTTTTTTTACTTCTGACTATGCAAAAGGACTCTTGCAACCAGTCTGAAACCCATGTCCAAACCAGTTGAAAGGTTGCCATATTATTATTATGATAGAAGACTTAAAATAATGCCTTTTCTGGTTGCTATAGCCCCGAGTGGGCATTTGGATTAATTTCCATATTTGTTGGATTAAAGCGTGCTCAATTAAAAGTGGGCTAGATTACCGTGCTCAAAATCCTCTTAACAAAAACAGGGAAGGGGGGCGGGGTGGGGATGGGACATTTAGAATTAAAAATAATCTACCAGCGTGACCATGAAATACACTTAGAGAAGTTTGAGACCAGAGGACAATCTCACATTGAAAATATAGACCAATTTTAAAACACCTTGTTGAATATAGTAAAAGCTACAGTGGAGCAACGGGGTTTTAAAACCGAATCCACTGCTGAAACGAAACATCAGGGCTCCTGTCCCAGATCACCCCCATCCATCTGGCCAAATTCACTGCCTTTCACAGATCGCTGGAGGGAGGACCAGCCTAGGAGAGCAAAGGAGGGGGCCAAGGGTTGCAGTGTGTCTGACCATGGCTTTTACCCATGGTCCTCTTGGGCTTAGTGGAGCTTAAACACCCATTGGTCTGGCGATGACTCGCGACCAAAGCTGTCGAGACAGATAAACCCCCCCCCCACCCCCAGCGGCTACGGCCTTCAATGAAACCCCCTGCAGCCGCCCTGTCTAACGCCGGTAGCACGGAACTGGGACACCAACCCGGGACAGTCATCCTTTCATTTGTGTGTAAACAAGTTCGCTGCCTGAAACCTCAGTATTTAAAATGCAGCAAAATCCAGTGAGATGATGAAAGATTAACAAAGACCTAGTACCCTCTCTCTAAAACCACATTGTTACCCCGTGTTCACCCTTTACCTGCCCCCCCACCCGCAGTGCTGCCTGAGCGCGCCGGGCGCGTGTGCTGGTTAATACCCACCACTGCCCAGGGAGGGCAGAGGGCTTCTGGCCCGGGAGGGGGCGTTGGACCAGCTCAGAGAGGAGGCTGGAGGGATTGTAGCTGCCCTGGACGAGAACGTCCGGCCCCTGGCCCCGCCTCTGAGCCGCCGACCTCCCCTCCCCGCCTTCCTTACCCAGCTCCCTGGGGTGCTGGTAGATGATATGTGTCACATTAGGTCCACCTGTATCCACGTGAGGTGGGGTGGGTTGGCTAGCGGCATGCTGGCTGCTGATCGGCTGCCCAGGAGGTCTGGGTATTGGGGGGGAGGGTGATGTCATTTGAGGCACTCTTTAGCCCCACCAGGCTGGATCACAGGGGCCTGCGTGTTGAGGATCCAGACAGGCCCAAAAAATGATGATTACAATAGAGGTCAGCGTAAGGCAGTGAACCTCCACTGCACGAAAACAAATACAGGGCCTAGTTCTGCATCTAAACTACGAAACGGGGAGCTGACTTAGTCAGGCTAATCTCTGCACAGGCTGTGCCCCAGACCTCCTTTTGGCCGAACTCACGTTCACCACATCGTACAGAGCGTTCCGCCATCCCCTCGAAACCATCCGCGCGGGTTTGACTGGGAGGCGACGCAGCCTAGCCTATCAACCAAGACTATCAGCGCCATGCAACCAAAGGGATGACGAAAACTGTATGAACGGCACCGAAACCACTCGCCGCCGCAGGGATCTGAAATGTTCACAAATACAGTGTAAAAAAACCTCCAACCCCTTTCTGCTTAATACACATAACCCAACCCCAGCATAGTCGCTACAGTATGGGCGCATAGCTTACAAACGAGGGCAAGTAATACGGCATGAAAAGATGACATTCGAGTGAATGGAATGCAGGCGATTTCCTCTCAAAAAAGTACACATCCCACACAATCTAACGTCAAAGTGCATTCAATGTCAATTCAGACAGGGTCGTGTGACCAAAGACAGGATGGACCCAGATTTTCGTCAATAGGGGGGCCTCCCTTATGCTACACTTTGAAATTTGGTGAGGCAAGGACAAGGAACGCACGCGGCAAGAGAAGGGAGTAAATTAAAAATGGGTGGAATTTTGATTGTGGATTTCAACAACATTCTTGAAGCCATGGGGAAGCAGGGGGGTGTGGTGGAGCAGAGCCCTGACAGCCACCGCCCCACCACAAAGCTACGTTCAACACACACGACAGGTGACCATGCTGCACAGCGCGCTGGTATCCATAGGCACCGGTGCGCTGCAGAGCATCTCACTTGCACTTACATAGAGGCCGGCCGTGGTGCGTTTGACCGATGTTTCAGTAGGAGGGGGAGGAAGAGATGTTCAGACCGACACCTGTCACTCAGAACAACCACTGGTTAAAAAACAGCAAATGCCATGTGGTCCTAGGAAAGATTTATAGTTAAAAAAAAAATAAAAATAAAAACTGGTTCTTACAAAGGCATTTTTTGTCAACATTGGCTTACTCTGAGACAGTGCCGTGTCTAAAGATCCACTTCCTCCCCACACGAAAACACACCAAATAAAATCATTTTGGATTTGGAAATAAAAATTACTGATTTTATAACTCATGAGGGCATTTCATGACCGAAAGTCCTTAACAATTCAAAAGAAATAACAAACGAGTTTTGGCGATTTGTGGTGTTGGTGAAACATGGTACCCATAGTAACCACAAGTAAGAAAAGTGCAAAGTCAACGTTGATAGACCTCAGTGTTCAGGAAAAACCTAAAAACAGAAGGCTCATCAGCGTCAAGAGCCGATCACCGCGTCGCGTACAGAGGAGGGTGGCCCGAGCTGGTCTGTGGTGGTGTGTTGAATCGGTGGTTTAGCTGCCCCAACAGCCCAGCCTCCAAGCCTTTCAAGAAAAAACAAAATGGAGACCCGGCAGATCCAATGACAACAGAAGAGATGACGACGGGAGGTGGAGAAGGGTTGGGTTAAAAGAAACAACAACCAAATGTCAAAAAATTAACGAAACCATGGGGTGGTTTCCATCAAATGGACGATAGGCGAATCCTCCGCTTTCCTTTTCATTCACTTTTTTTTTCCTTTCATTATTTCATTTTCTTTAGCTTTAAAAACAAAAAAGACCCACCCCGTCCCCATGCCCGGTCCAGTCAAGTGATGGCGACTGGACGCAGCAACGACCTGAACGGGGGCAGGGGCTCCGGGCCGGCGGGGGCCACAGCCCTCCTAACTGGACACAGTCATCATGTTGTAGGCTTTGGAGGGGCTGGTCCTGCCCATCACCATCAGTTCCTCCTTGCAGCTGATGTGGCTGTCCACCATGGGGCCAGACGGGCCGCCCCCCGAGGGGGCCACCGTGACGGAGACGGGCGGCGGCGCGGCGACCGCGGGCGTGGACTCGTACAGGACGCAGATGGAGCCGTCCTCACCGATGCGGTAGGACACCTCGTAAGGGTCCACCCAGAGCGTGAGCTCGCTGGGCAGGAGAAGGTACAGCTGCTGGATGGTCAGGCCGATGCGTTGGCCGGCCTGCCACACCAGGGGGTCCATCTTGTGGTTGATGCGGATGCAGCGGTAGCCCGAGCCCTTGCAGGGCCTGTCTGGGAACCAGTGGTGCTTGTACTGCTCTGTTGGGGATACAGGGGAGGGGGAGAGGCGGACCAGGGATGCTTTAGTTTATGCGTGCAATGACTTAGGGTCAGAGTGGCAAAAGAGAAGTACTACCCAGGTAAACAAAGACCACCAATAACATCAGCTGTCATAAGAGACTCCATAATGCCGGTCTTTGATAACTATATAATTAACTGTTTCCAGACTCACCAAATATGGATATACATGGCACACCAGTAAATAATATCTTTAAAAAAAATGACTTTAGTAAATAAGGGTAGTATTTTAGTCTATCTGGTATTATTCGCCTCTGTCCAACTGTGCCTTTAAGTAAACCTTCCTTTATTCAGAATGTCGACCAAACATTATTTAATCTGTGAACCATCTGTGAATCTATCAAAGAGTCCACAGAGTACACGCTGCAAAAAAAACAGACAAATAAAACAGCAGTTTGTTTAAGGCCTGATAAGCAGCCATAAATAGTCTGGTTAGCCTTGTCCTGGGAAGGCGACGTGACTAATTTTCACGTACGGCCATTAAATTGCACAATGTCTTCTGGACTTCACAAAATCTTCCACGACTGAACCACAGCACCAGAAGCTGAGAGGCCTCAGCCACCCAGCTGGAAGTGGAGGAAACGACTCTTAAAGGGACAGCTGCCTATTTTTTTGTTCACAGACCACAGAGTTTCCTCGATCGTTGAGAATAAATCACCGTAGTTGAAACCAACATCATAATCCCGTACGGCCTTTAGAATTGCAGCACAATTTAATGGTTTTAAACTAGTTTCTTATTACAATTAGATGCATTTAAAATCCATCATTATTAAAGAAAAATGTTTGAAAATTCTGGCCTTTTGTGAAGCTACAAGCTTATTGTGAGATGCATCTTAGAAATATTGCACTAGTCAGAAACGTACAATTAATAATTTCATCCCTCCGTCCAAACTGAATGCATGTCCCCACTATGTGTACAAGAGCAAAGCATTTGTAAACTGAACACGCTGGAAAAGAGTAGTAGCCCTGCAGTAGGGCCGCAGCCTAAAGACCACCTCTGCACCCAAATGATATAACGTCGATAACCATCATGCATTATATGAAAAAGCAAAGTACTACCTGACTAACCATGAAGAACATTATATTATTTCGGACCACGGTAAGCCTCACAGAGAGCTAACGTTACCTCGAAGGTCACAAAGCAGCTGGCAGAGGGCTGAACTTAAGGTGGACGCATAGAGGAAAGAGGGGGTACAAAGTAAACAAGAGTGAAACTAAAGACGGCAAGTTCGTTTTTAGTGCGAAAACAATCTGAACCATTTTGTTAAAGGGGAAAACCCTGTGGACGGTTTGTGGTCCTCCGACCAAGTTGGGGAGGCTAAATACGAGAACAATTAACCCGTTTAGGCTTCCCTGGTCGAAAGTGAGGCGTCCTGATAACCACATTGCATAACTCTTTATCTGGACGTTTGGACCCGTCCCACCCACAAACCTCAACCAAACAAAACGAGACGCGTTTTTTTCTTTGCTAAGGAAAAAAAACTGCCCGTGCCTGAAGTTTACCAATTGCGCAACTGTATCGGTGAGAAAGGGGCACACTTTATTTAATGACTTAATTTTATACCCGTTTCCAATGAGATTATGTTATGCTGCAACCCGTGTTTCCTATGCAACCCGTGTTTCCTACCCGTGAAAGTGCCCTGGAACGATCCATATACTCCCCAAGTGTTCAAGTGTCACTTTTAGCCCGTAAGTTACGAGCTGGAACTGTGAGTTCATAGATCTGGTACGAGTTCACGGGTAGAAGGTTGTGAAAACACGGGTTAGATGGAACGCACCATTATACTAAACGCGCACGTACACAACAATGGGCCGTCCGCGAGACGGAGCCCCCACCCCTCCCCCAACCGCTGCGAGCCACGGCGGCCATTTTGCTCCGACGGGCTCCAACTGTCCGACTGTTTACAAACATTCTAATGGAAGTTCACCGTGTCCAAACTAATCATCTAAATCACCTAATCGATTAGACCAGGTTGGTTATGCGAGTCCTGGAGAAACATCACGAGTAGATAACTAGTCATGGTAAATAATACAAAAAAGGCGTATATCGACGGAGCATTGTTACAATGTGAGGAAATGTAGGTCACCCGTCGTGGTGAGGGTTTTACGTCTCAGGATCGATTATTGTTTATTCCAACAGGAATCGATTGGAAACTGAATATTGGAAACCACCTGCGACGTCGAGCTACACTAAAAATAGGTTCTGGAATATATAGTGTATGTAAATGAACCGTACAGCAAATACTGGTGGACCAAAACACTTGGTAAAAAAACGTGGTATAATACGTAAAGGACGTCGTCGAATTCATACATTAGTCTAAAAAACTATGGATATATTTTATCGTTGGCATTACGTAATGTGGAGGGACTCGAGCGGCCGAATGGTGCACGAGCCACTTCCTTGTTTGAAGGGAAATAAACAGCCCCCCCCCCCCCCCAACACATTCTGAACAAAGACATCCGCGAGCTCTTTCGACGATTCACGTTAAATAAACCCGAATTTCGCCCCTGCTCTCCGAAAGCTAACGTAATACGGGGCGATGGCGCAGCGCTCCGTGGAGAACAAAGGAGAGCCTTAACCTACAATTAAGGGCTGTTATTCTTATTTATCTGTATTATTTATCTGTATTTTGTATCCTTATTTTATTTTTTCTTGTTTGTCTGTATTAGATGTTTTACCTTTCTTGTATATTTAAAATGTTACATTTAGTGGTACCATGTGCAATGACAATAAAGAGGATTCTGATTGAAAGACTTCGTCTTCGTTCGGCGACGCCGTCCACTAAACCTTTTACAGACGACAAAAAACGTCAGTCAAACCCCTTTTACGGAGATTGCACAGAATTGTTCATGGCGCAAACTATGTTTGAGATTAAAATAAACTTTTTCGTTTACTCACCATTCAAAATATCCTGTAAACTTTGGCTGAAGGTCTGCAGCTGTCGGTCGTTTACGTGTCCTTTTATCCGCAGGAACCGGGACAGAAACCCGACGGCCGCGGTGATCTCAGCTTTCATCGTTCCTCTGGCGTAAAGGGTATGCATCGAGAAGGCCCACAAACACGACGTTCCGTGAGCTTTTTTCTTATGTATTTATCCGGATATAAACAATCTTCCTCCACTCTTTCGGATGGGTTCCCACGTGTTGTTGTAGTCTGGCGGCTGTTATGCGCATTTATGGGTCGAGGTAGGGGGGTTTCAGAGAGGTGCGGTATGCCAGGACGGTTCAGTGTTATTATGGACGCCTGTTGTTGGTAAATAGAGAGAGGGTGGTGGGGGTCTCGGTGCCACGACGCGGTACCCTCCCTGAAACTTCCCTCGGCCAGAATGAACCACACAAGGAAGGACGCCCCTTTTTATACCGCCCCAACAGTCACTGGCAGATACAGCAACAGCAGCCGACCAATCACAGCGCCGCATTGACCCACGAGGCACGAGGGAGGAGGGTGCTGTTTACGTCATCGCTCTGAAAATAAACAGAACACGTGAGACAGGCAGCTCTGCCTCTCAGTCCGTCTCACTGATGATGACAATATGCTATAGGAGGGTTTCATCACCCGATGCCATTCGAGAGACAATGCACTGTCTCGCTGCAGGTGTTTTTCGATAAGGAATATGCTAATTGTAATGCTCCATACGGATCTGTATGCAGACTGAAGTCCGGAGGATGACAAATTGTGTCCATATCGGGTGGCCTATAGAATGCGTGCGTAGGCTATGTCTTCTGCGTCCTTCTTCGGGCATCTATGCCACATTTTTGGTAAGAGTCCATTGTTAGTTTCGCCTGGGAATCATTGCCAATATTTCTAAAGAAAGACGTAATTTCTGTAGGAATTTGTGTTTTTACTTCTAAAAATAATCTAGAAATAAACATAAATAAGCAAATCTTTAAGCAACATTGAGTTACTTAATTTATTCATCTTTTATATATATTTTTTGCGTTATTGCTATAGAAGAATGAGCAGAATGTCCTGACAATATAGCTTGATTTCATGTTTCAAAACAAATAGAAAAGATATAAACAAAAATCCCAGTGGACTTGCCCTCCTCTCTCGCAGCTATGAGCAAGGAAATCTTCCACCATCCATAAACACGGCAGGTAACCATGTGTGTGTGTGTGTGTGTGTGTGTGTGTGTGTGTGTGTGTGTGTGTGTGTGTGTGTGTGTGCGCGTGTGTCAGTACAGAAGCTCAGTGGGATTCCGTACATACAGTAGTCAAAGAATCAAGCGCTCCTTGCCAGCGGTTACCCAGAAGGTGCAGAGACATGTGTGGACATGTAGCAGCTGGCAGGAACTGCATTGAATACAGGGGACTTCCCTCACTTCCATGTCCCTTAGTTGGAGGATACATATGTCCTTGTATATATGTTATTGATTGACTCTTTCAAGACCAAACCATTGAGTTATCAGTAAAAAAAAGTGTTGAAAATGAATGTTGGAAAATGTTGGTAAACACACACATAACTGCCAAACTACAGATACAGATCTAAACCAGACTTTATTGATCCCAGGGGAAGTTATTAGTTACAGTTGCTCAGCCCAAGCCAGAAACATCAAAGTTGAATAAACGCAGATGCGATATAAACACAAAAAACAGCTAAACTGTAATGGTAAGTGATGTTGACCCACTTTATTTAACAGCCAAACAGTGTGCTCTGAAAATACTTTACTCCTGCTTCACAACCATTCCCAATACTACGTTTGCACCAACCAGGTGTAGCATCCAGAAGTTGGGTTTCTATCAGAGCTAACACTATTGCGGTAGCTGGTAAAACATCCAAACATGCCCAACGTAAAGGGTGGGGTATCCTGTCGTTTTACTTCTGGGCCCAACGTGACCCTAATGAATGAGGGCTTTTATCGTGGAGAACCTGCATGTGAACTACAGTGGAAGGAGGAATGTCAGCCCTGGACACACAGGGAGATCTAGCCCGCTAGCCTGCTAGTAACGCACAGCAGCTCTGTCTGTCTGGCTGTGTAGCTTTTTCCAAACGTGCTGATTCATGCTGCTGACCGTGAGCACAGAGACTAAACACACACGACTGTGTATGTCGGAGTGTAGGTACGAACAAAACACACACACACAAACCTAAAGACCTAAACAGAACACGCATACACACAAAAAGAGCAAAGACACGCAACAAGAACAAAACATACACAACAAGAAAACATTTGAACACACACACACACACACACACACACACACACACACACAAGCGTTAGGAACAAAGCAAAACTCACACACAAACATAACAAAAAAAACATTTAAATTCACACAAAGGAAGCCAAATGCATACACAGACACACTCGGAATAAAACTAAAGAGACACAGACACACGGAACAGTTCAGATCAGTTCCTTCAGTCAAGGTTCTGGTGTCCATGTTACCATGTTCCTGTAAGTATGAGTGAAACTATGTGAGTGAAACCACCGTCCCTCAAAAAGAGACGCTTTCCATTATGGAAAGCGGGCTTCCTCTCCGCTGGTGAGTATCTGTGTGTGTTTGGGTTTGGGGTGTGGCGCAGACAGGGTTAATCACCTCAGAGCAAAAACAAGTCAGAGAAACTACAGCCCCTCCCCCCATCGTCACCACCCCCCTCCCTCTTCTACACCCCCCCCCCCCCTACGGCTCATTTGAGCAAGCCACAAACTTTCCATGACACTCTCCCTCCCTCTCTCTCTTTCGCTCACTCACTCTTGCCCCGCCTCCTACTCTGTTATTTTTTTGTAGTAATGTTGACTCTAGGAGGAAGCTGGAAGTTTTTCCTTCATCTCCTGCTCTGCGACTCGGCCTCGTCACACTATAGAAGCCATATATATATTTAACCCTAACCTTTGACGACTTCCACTGTATGAGAACCAGTTTGTGTGAGACACAGCAACCTTACTTTTGAACTCGAAGTTGATGTCTCTGTGGAAATTTGTTTTTTTTGTGGGTTTCTGTGGAATAGTTTTCAGTGGAAACCTGTTTGAATGCCCGCATCATTTCTAAAACATTAAAAAGGCTGGGGAAACTTCACCCGCACCATGAAGTCCTGGTTTTGTGCCTCTGCAAGGCAACGCTGCCCCAACACCTGCAAAGCAGCTGTAGAGGAAACTCATTTTCATTCATTATGGTTTACATTCTTTCTATTCTGAGCTTTGACTCATACACGTGGTATTCAAAATTCACACTCTGGTCAAGGATATGGACATAACTTTAATGATGAGGAGAACACTATTTTAAAATGTGTGTGTGTGTGTGTGTGTGTGTGTGTGTGTGTGTGTGTGCGCTTGTTAACACTTGTGTGTGCGTGTGTGTGGGTACTTTTAGAGGTGATATTTGAGACTCAGGGGTTCTGCCATGACCAGTTTGGACATTTTAGTTTTGAGCTACCAGAGTCTCCAACATGCTCTTCAAGATTGAGAATTAAAACGAAGAAAACAGTGAAGGATGTGCTATATTACCATGAATGATTTTAATAACAATGCTCCAACTTGCAAATACCTACAAAATGAGCTTCACCAAAATAAGATTAGATCACTGGATAACTGGTGTAATCCATGGTGCTTAGTGTGAACTGTTTTAACCATACGATAGGAATAACAAATTATAACATTTGGGGCAGGCTCTTGTTCAGCAGCCCCAGATTGTGGGGACCTTATGTGAGATTCACACAGACCATGTAAATCATGCTGACACAGCTCAAGGTAAAAACACCCCAGAAGGCCTTCTCTTCTGTTTTATTTTTAAGTATAATATATGGAAATTCATTGGCATTATTGCCATAATGAGTATTTCAAACTGTGTATTTCCTGGGTGAGCCTGTTCCTCAACATTTTACCAAATGCTGCCACATGTTGCACATGTGCCATGTGCAGTTATTAATGTGCATTGCGTGTGCATGTTGAGGATGCTGCTGCACAGAAACTAGACATGAGCAGTAGCTAACATGCCTTTTGGCTCACGTGTACATTTATAAAAGATAAATAACGGCCCCTTTTTTATTTACAACACACTTTTAATTTTGTTTAGTACCGAAGCTAAATGTGTGTGTGTGTGTGTGTGTGTGTGTGTGTGTATTTGTGTGTGTGTGTGTGTGTTTGTGCGTGTGGATAACCATTGATCTCTTGGAACGGCTCACTAAGTCTCCCTGGTGGATTGGTTTCACTGCCCGACGGCTGAGTCACCATTACACGCACGCACACACGCACAAAGACACAAATACACACACACGCACCCACCCACACAACCATTTGGCACACACGACACCACCCCCATATTCAATGCTGCATACATGCTTGACACACACATATTACACGTTACATACACTTATGCATATTCACGCCACACCCAGCAACCCAGCATGCATAAGAGCTTGCAATGCAGCTTGCAGTGCTGTCAGTAAGTCATAAATATGTAGAATTTCTATAAATATTGCATGCATATTCCACCCTCTCTTTCTATCTAATCTAGGACAGCCATTTCCCATAGGCTGCCTAACATAGCCTGGCTGACACGGGCACTAATTATTCCTCACCACCCAAGGTATAGACTCCCCCCTTGATGAGCGGCTGGACATTAATCACATTACGCTCCGACCCGTGTGGAATACTGCAGAGAGCATGTAATCCCAGTGCGGAAAGTCATCGCGCCGGTGGATGTGGTGCGGTGGGGTTCAAGTCGTATACTTTCATGAGTAGGCAACCTGGGATTACTACAGTGGTTGAAAAGTACAGCATGTGTTGAAGGGTTACGAAGTGACGAAGTGAAGACGAATGCAAGAATAAGTGGGTCAGTGATGTAGGGTTGACTTGTATACACACAAGCATATCATTTCCCTCAATGCTAGCAAAGAGAGAGAAAGAAATAGGACAGAGGGAAAGAGGGAGAGAAATAAAGAAAGAAAGAAAAATTCAAGTTAAAATAAGAGAGAGACAGAGAGAAAGAGAGACAGAAAGTAAGAAAGAAAGATAGAAAGAAAGAGAGAAAGAAAGAAAGAAAATCTTAAAAAATTTAAATAATAGAGAAAGAGAGAGAGCGAGAGAGATATGGATCTGACTGATTTTGTGACGCTTTTGCCAAAGCTCTTTAATGTGACTCATGCTTTTTAACAGCTGGGCTTCAAATCCAGTGTCGGCCTGGGCAAGCTGTCTGGTCAGCCTGAGTGGTTATCTCTGACACAATCTGTGGTTTCAGAGAGCAGGGGTAGCCGTTGATAGGCATCACTTTAGTCTCACTCTTCACACGATGGCCAAGACAGCCGTTTATAAAGCCAACAGGGGTGCGTTTTAGGGCCAGGCTCACGTTAATCACAGATGACTCACAGATTTGTTGGATTTTCCAAGCATTCTCTGTGCTGATGAAACACGTTGTTGGCTCTATGACTACGGACAGCAAACACACAGAAATGCACACACCGCATACACACACACAAACACACACACACACACACACACGCACACACACACACACACACACACACACACATTACACAAAGACACAAATCAGTCAGGGAGACAGACCTCATGTAATGGATTCAAGCCAATACTAATGCTTTTAAATGTTGCACTATCCTATATGACTCAAGTCTACCACATAGAGTTAGGGTTAAGGTCAACAATTAGACCTTTATATTACCTCACAATTCACATACTGCCCAGTAACAGTCAAAAGCATTGCAGTCATTCATAGTAAGTGTGTTCAATGAAGATCGAAGCCCATTGCGTAGCTTGTTGTTAAGGATATGCTTCACTCATGGCTATTGGGACAGCAAATCATTACGACGGCATTGCCTTTGTCCCGATATGACCCTTGACCTTACTGGGAAGGGCTGATGAGCCTATGGCCAACTGCCATAGAGTTTCATAAAGCACCTTCCATACCTGCATGCATTGGTGGTTATCCACTCACACAGGCCATACCCACCAGCCCTAGCTTCAATTAAATGCTGTGGTGGCAATCTTCACACATATCCCCCCTGGAACCTGTACTTCAGAGGGTATGCCTTCTGGGGAAGCCCTGCTTTAAGTCACAACATGCAAACACACAGAAACCACACCAAATGATTAAAATGAAAAAATAGTTGAAAAGGGGTAGCTGAACAGGTGTGTGTGTGTGTGTGTGTGTGTGTGTGTGTGTGTGTGTGTGCATGTGTGCATGTGTGTATGTGTGTGTGTGTGTGTGTGTGTGTGTGTGTGTGTGTGTGTGTGTGTGTGTGTGTGTGTGTGCGCCTGCATGTGTAGCGTTGACACCTTAAATCATACTCTAGTCTATATTAAGTTCAAGAGAAGCTATTTGCGGTGGATCCTCAGTGGGGGGACATGCCGGGACATGCTATGTAATGGAGCCTGCATCAGACAGGTCTCTCCACCAGAGGAGGGGGGAGGCCCTGTTACGGGAAGGGGCTAACTGGGACTCCAGAGGTTGAGCGGGGGGCTGAGATATGGCATATGGCATAGATGAGTTAATAGGAGATTATCTCATGAAATATACGTTATACAAATTATACTATTGGAGAGACCAGCAGTGTGCGCGTGTGTGTGTGTTTGTCAGTGAGAGAGAGAGAGCGATAGAGAGAGAGAGAGAGAGAGCGAGCGTGTAAGGATAAGCTCCGGTATGCATTTAAGCTAGGTATAATTAATAAACCTTAACTCGATACGCAGTTCATATAGAGTTTCTCAAATTAAAGGTGCAGTGGTTATGGAGGCACAAAGTAGGCCACTACATTAAGACCCGTTGAGCTTGAGTTTGGAACTGTGAGTCAACACAGGATCTGTCAGGTTGTTAAATAACACCAACTTGTCAAAACCCCAGGGGTGGGAGGAGCATAAAGTATGAAATATCACAGAGACGTTACTATGCAAACTCTGACGGGAAGAAAGTGCTAGTGTGATGTGTGTTAGGCCAGCATTAGAAGAAATATAGAATCATTTTGTCTGTTGTTTTCCATTAACCCCGCGTTCAGAGACAACGGTGTGCTAACACAGCGCATTAGAACAACATCCGGCTTGACGTCTCTTTTTGCTTTCATTGCCACAGAAAATAACAGAGGGGACTCAGCACAACAACCCAACAAACCCAAAAACATCAAACGGGATTCACACGGGCGGAAGGGTTAGTTGGCATCAACTGTTGCCATGGGGATGGAAACAGATTGGCCCACTTGTTGCCATATGAGTGGGTGCGCTCAATCATTGTGTATTTCATTTATTTATATGAATAAATACATTAAAGAAAGATCTGAGGAAAACACGATGCAAAGTGAACGGGGGGCATGTTTTCCGTGTGCCAGGCCTGTTTACACGTTCCCTAACCAAGTCAAAAACGTAATGATCTTAAGGTTGGTAAAAGCCCAAATAATGTCCTATAATAATAGCACTATGAAATATACACGATTCATTCAGTGGGTTCCGTCCTGTGTGTCAGACAAATCTTTTATCTTTTTTAAGCCTCTGGTTCAAATTGTGTTCTCTAATTCGTATATTCTTATTTATCTGAAATGCTAAAACAATCTGAAAAACTGAACCTACAGAAAGTATGTTTTCAATAACATCTAATTTTGTTGGCTAGAACGGTTTCCCCAGGCACGGTTAAAATAGAAAACAGGAATTGGTTGTATAACGTGAGTGATGTCGCACATGTGCACATGTGTCTTGTTCTTGCGTTTATCTGTGTGTGTATGTGCGTGCGTGGGTGTGTGTGAGCCTTTTAAGAATCATTGCCATATGGCTCCCAAGGCTAATCTCTGTGCTCAGATACACTGTATAGAACACGCCAGGTTCTCCCCCCTCTCCCCCCCCTCCCCCCTCTCTCCTCCCCCTCTCTCCTCCCCCCCCTCCCCCCTCTCTCCTCCCCCTCTAGACATCAGGAGTCACACCAAACCACTGTGCTTCAGACTCAAAAACAACCCACATCCACCTCCACATCCAACTCACCCACCTCTGTCCCATTACCTCCTCCACCTCCAACGACACAGCCACATCCGCCTGCATCCCCACCACCTCCATATTCACCTCCACATCCACCACCTCTGCCCAAGCACCTCCTCCACCACCACCACCACCTCCACCACATCAACCTCCCCAAGCACCACCAACACCTCCACCACATCCACCTCCCCCAAGCACCACCACCACTGCCACTACATCCACCTCCCCAAGCACCTTACTCGCTTCACACTAATTAAATGAGCACTGTAGGTAAGCTGCACTCAGGGAATTGACCCTGTGCATGCAGGGTCTATATGGGAGGTGTGTGTGGAATGGCCTCATAAAAGAGAAGGAGACAGGGGAGAGGCAGAAGAAGAGGAGGTATGGGAGAGAGAGAGAGAGAGAGAGAGAGAGAGAGATATGGTTAACAGAGAAAGCAATAGAGAGAAAGAGAGTGATGAAGGGGATAGAGCGAGGGAGATAGCGAGAGAGAGAGAGAGAGAGAGAGAGAGAGATGATGGAGAGAGATAGCAGCATAGAGAGCAATAAAGTGATGCAGAGGGAGAGAGAGAGTGAGATGAGGGAGAGA
This sequence comes from Micromesistius poutassou, assembly GCF_964030765.1. NCBI lineage: Eukaryota > Metazoa > Chordata > Actinopteri > Gadiformes > Gadidae > Micromesistius > Micromesistius poutassou. The sequence goes on from NC_140288.1 coordinate 8,833,682, forward strand.
GAGCGATAAAGAGGGAGAGGGTGAGAGGGCTGGTCCTAGTGTTAAAACAGATAAAGACGGCTGGAAGACAAAGGGAATGGAAAGACACAGGAGGAAAGGAATTAAAACAGGTAATAGAGAGAGAGAGGGAGAGAGAGAGAGAGAGAGAGAGAGAGAGAGAGAATGGGTCATAAAGAGTGCCGCGTCCCGCTCGCCCTCAAGCCCGTATGGCCGGGTGAAGGTGTGTGATGTCACCTCTGGGCGGAGTGCTTGCTGGGCGTGTTGTCTTGTGTTCTGTCCCCTCTGCCTGTGAGGACGGCAGGGAGGTGAACATTGCGTAACGGTGAGCAGGACTCATTGCCGCTGCCTCATCCGGCTGGGGAGCGCCTGCAGCGCGGAGAGGCCGTGGAGCCCGCGGCAGGATGTGATAGAGAGAGAGAGAGAGAGAGAGAGAGAGAGGAGAGAGAGAGAGAGAGAGAAGAGAGAATACAGATTTTTTTATTCTTTACAGAGAAAAGTAATGTAAGATGTACGTGTGTGTGTGTGTGTGTGTGTTTTCTGTGCAGCTAACTTGATCTTTTGTATTTATGTGGACAAAAACAAAGTAATTCAAATGTGTTAGTGTGTGAGTATACGTGTGTGCACACACAAAAACCCACCCACGCACGCACGCACGCACACACACAGATAAACATGTATGCAAGTATGTTCATATGTACATATATATTTCTCATAAACACACTACTGACGCAGGAACACAAACACACACCCACACACACACTTGTGAAGAGCAGCAGCGGATATGTTTATGGCACATACGTATGTGTGACCTAGCCGCAGCCTTTCACACTTTGTTCCATAAAAGTCCCAGGGCTGTGCTCTAAGTGTTACCCAGGGCCCAGGGGCCATCGCCCCACCTCACCCTGGCTGTTGACCTACCTAGCACCCAGCAGCTCAACCAAGTCATAAGAAGCATTTATTAATGAGCCAATACAACAAATGATTCATATTATATAATATAATATTTTGATCATGTTGTATTTTTTGTGACTTAAGACTATAATTCATTTGTATTTATATATCTGTTTATTCATCCATTTATTGGGATTCCTCGCAGCCATCTGTATGACCTCTAGCAAACGGATCCACTCAGCTGGGAAGGTGACTGGGGAGCTAATTGCAGAACCCCCTTTTATTTCACCGCTGATCAAGTCTTGGCATGCTTGCACGCCCTGGGAGAGAGTGGAGCGAAAGTCCCCCCTCACTCTCTCTCTCATAGCTCAGAAGTCTTGCTGACGGTGCCAGATATCGGCTTCTCTCTGCCAGGTGTTACGATACGCTTGGTTATGGAAAAATTAATGAAACAGAACCAAATTCAATCAAAACGTTCAATCTAGTCAAGGAATGGAGGTTTACGTCGGTATCAGGTCAGGATCAGGTGTAAGGGCGGCTCCAAACGATGACTGATGAGGACGATGACCGATGAGTAAAGACTCGATCGGTCTGGAAAAACAAAGAGTCTACCTGTCTCTTTTATTGGTTCTGCTGACAAGAGAATATGTGGTACCACACACAGAGGGCAATGGAGATACAGAGAACGAGAGAGAGAGGGGGATACAGAGGGAGGGATATACAGAGAGAGAGAGAGAGGGAGAGAGAGAGAGAAGAGAGAGAGAGAGAGAGAGCCGAGACAGAGAGGAATGGATACCACAAACAAAAACGGTAATGTGGGAGTTTTATTAGAGGTCAAAAAACAGAGAGAGAGAGAAGACAAAGACAGAGAGAGAGAGAGAGAGAGAGATGAGAGAGAGAGAGGAGAGAGAGAGAGAGAGAGAGAGAGAGAGAGAGAGAGGAGAGAGAGAGAGAGAGAGAGGAGAGAGAGAGAGAGAGAAACAAAGACGCAAGACTGGTAAATAGGTGGAGAGGAGAGGAGGGTGACGTAAGATGACAGATGACGAGGGGCAAACTATGTCAACAGGAAATACATAAGTGTGTTAAGAAGACCCCTTGACGTTGGGACATGGCACCATTGTCACCATCATGACAAAAATAGAGAAGGGTGTGGGGGGGGGGGGGGGGGGGGGGGGGGCGGGGGGGGGGGCTACAGACGGTCACATGGCACCGGCACAACACCCACGCCATGTTTGAACACCAGCCCCCATTCTTTCTACTGGTTTGAGCTTTGTCCTCATATCCGGATTCAATGAGTCATCTGTGATTGCAAAGTGTGTTGGGTGCGTCATGGCATGCTCCGTCTGTGTCATGTATGTAGGATGCATGCGTGACGTGTTGAGTGTACTTGAGTGTCGTTTTATAAAAACCAGTAGTCCCAATTATTTTACTAGACATTTAGTGAAACCGTAAGACATGACATGTTTATTGCACAACTACAGTGCCCCTTTTCAAAGAAACTTCACTTCATTGAACCTGAAGAAGCAGAAGATGAGCAGATATGCAACAGACTGTGTTTCTAAAGCTAGATTTTACTGCATTTCATCGTAACCCACAGTTTGCAGGACATCAGCACCCCTGATGTGGAGGTAGATTCAAGCACTGAGGCAGAAAGAGAGAGCATTCAACCAAAGAGGGAGAAGATGAATGGTCATAGGCCTTGGGTCAGTTGGCCAGGCGCAGCAGAATGTAGGACATGGGAAGATGTTAATAGTGATCTGGTTAGCATTCTGGATCAGCTTAAAGGGACGGCTGAAAGCAAATTAGAGAAAATGGGGGACATTATCTACAGCTACGGTAAAGAAAGATTTGGGATTTTTGTCAGAAAATGGCGTCCCACGCTGCCTAAGCAGCGTAGCCTTGTATGGGAAGGGCATTGTAAAGTTGCCAATATTGTAGTCTGACAGAAGAATTTAAATGTGCTAAGGTTAGACTGGAAATTACTCTTACTCAGTCCAAGGATCCAGTGGTGAGGAGGGTTGCACCCACAGTTAACGCAGGGAGGAAATGGAAACCAAAACAAGCGGTTCAGCAAGCTTAATTGGCACTTAGGCATAGGGATATCATGGGCCATGTTCAGCATGGGCGGGGGGGGCTTAGGGAGGGACGCAGGTAAACCCTCGTGGGGTAAGGCTTCTGCAGGAGAAAAGAGGAAATGGTAGTGGAGGAAATACATAGACAGGAGGAGACTGTAAGATGTACTAATGCAGTGTTGCAGGCAAAACAAGGGCAGTGGGTGAACTGGGAGGGAGTGGAGAATAAGATAAAATGGAGAGATCTATGGAGCATGGAGGCTAGCAGGATCAGATTCATGATAGGTGCTACATATGATGTGCTCCCATCTCCCCAGGACTTAAATCATTGGTGAGGATGAGACATACACACTATGTTCCTGTGTGTGCAGCCTCCGCCATATCCTATCAGGATGCAAGGTCAGTCTCTCCCAGGGGCGGTATACGGTGAACTGGGCATTTGTGGACAAAGTCTGAGGCAGGGGGTTAGTAACATGTCCTTGGCAGCAGAACAAGCAAGTGAATGGCTGTGGGTAAGGAGAAAACATACTTCCTGGGGTGCAAGCTAAGGTAAGCCAGCTGACTAATGTGCTAACATGCTTGTTTGATCAGGGTTAGGGGTAGGGCTAGGGTAGGGCATTAAATGTGGCAATGTGGTGGTAGCATAGAGGGGGGTGACTCCAGGACACTGGTTTCATTGTTAAGCCCTCAGGAGGTGTCGTGGGCCTAATTTAACGAAACATCGGTGAAAGAGGGTGATAATCCCAATGAAATGCTGCATACTGCTGTTAGTTGGGCCATTTGTGTTTTCCTTGGATTTTGGCACAAGGGATTATAACATCTGATCCTGTGTATTAATGAAATAGGGTTGTAGCTGATACCATGCCAATGCATCGACTTTTAAACTACTAGACTCAAACACAGAGACAGACAGACACACACACACACACACACACACACACACACACACACACACACACACACACACACACACACTGACTGAACAGTCAGCCAACCAAGCTAGCCATGTCCCGCCTACCACAGGCACATCAACACAAACACCCACTCACACACGTTGACATTTGTGTCCGCACTTTAGCACACCTTTACAGAGTCACCAGCTTCACACGCAACCAGGCGCAGTCTAGACACAATCTGTCAGCAGCCACAATAGGCCGCCTTGTTCCAGGGCATCTAGCCAGAGTTCAGCCCCCATGTGTTTATGAGGCCACCTTCTCCCTCCCTGCTCCCCACCACTGTGGGATCCAAGATGGAGAGGAGCCCTGTGGGAGAGACTTAGAACAAGTTACTGTGGGATCCAAGATGGAGAGGAGCCCTGTGGGAGAGACTTAGAACCAGTCTGCCAGGGTTAAGGTCTTTGAAGGCTGGAGGTTCACTGTTGATGTTGGTGCCGCCGATGGTTCCCTCAGTGGATGTGTGTGTGCTTCGATGTATGCGTGTGAACCTGTTGAACTAGTGTGTGTGGTTTATTGGTTGATGACTCGGGGGTTGGGTGACGTCCCCGTTCTTCCATGGACTGTCCCATTCCAGGGACAGAACCCATTTCCAGGTACTATCCCAGTTTTTCCAGGGTGTATCCCCATTTTGGTTCTAACACTGAGCTGTGTATATACACGGAGATGTGGCTGGGAATGTAGGTTTTAAAGGGGACATATTATACCACCAGATGTGAGCGTGATTAGCCATTACAAGCCGTTTTGAAAATGTGGTGGACACGCCCACCTGTGATGTCAGAAGCGGCACATTTTCAAAACGGCTTGTAATGGCTAATCACACTCACACCTGGTATAATATGTCCCCTTTAAAAATATATGATTGATTTTGGAATGGCAAAGGTTCTATCATGCTCATGCATATTCATTTTGAGACAGTTGGTGATTAGCAGTGACTAACTGGCTGTGAAACATGTATCTAGCGCCCTTATACCATTAGCAGGCGTGACCGACCATAAACAATAAATTATCAATACAATATTAAAAATATATAAGAATAGTCAAAACATAAATGTGTCCCTTCATTTTTACTTTCAGAAGAAATATCTATTCATAATTATTGACTTATTGCACCTCAACTATTTTAATCTGTTATCCTCTTAGGTTTGGAAATAAGATCCACAGCAACAGTCTGTAACTCATATCAGCAGTCTGCTTTTCAGAAAGAACCGCTGACTGTTTGACGTCTGAATGCCTTAACTGACCCACCGGAAACATGCATTAGACAAAGCGGTGTCATAAATATATTAAAATCTCCTGCGCAAACAGACTTTTTAAGCAGAACTCGGCTAGAAACATCATTAGTAACTGTCAGTTTCGATGCCCCACACTCATCTCTGCATGCTAGTATAAAGCGGGCTATAGTAGCATCTAGCATTGAATTGTATCATTATGTATGAAGAGAAACACACACGTTTCTCTCCCCGTACAAGTTTCTACATGGAGAGAAACGTGTGAAAATCCTTTTATCCTCTAATTTACTTAAATGTGTTGTTTTTTCTGCAATTCATGTTTGCAAATCAAGTACTCCTGGTCCTGTGGTAAACAATCTTTATTCCTTGAGTACAATTAATTTGGGCACATTTAATACAGTCATCTATCAGGTAAGGATCGATCGCACAGAAGAATTTCACTGATTGCACAGACTCATGCCATGGAAAAAAGGACCTGCTAGGGAGTTGAGTTAATATCCCCTCAAGGATATATACGAGAAATACTTTGCTGAGTTGAGAGAGGCCATTGTTGGCGTGTTTAGAGAAAAGGTAACCCGTGTCTATCACACAGATATGCCTACACAAAGATTACACATGCTTGGTGAAGATAAAAGCCTAAACAACCCCTAGCGGAGTGCAATGCAGCAATGTGGGCACACCATCAAAGAGTGAGACAGAAGACAAACTGAAGTGGCACAGAATACAAGACACAAATTCCTTTTTGTAATTGTTCCAAGTCTCAACTGGAAATGCCACATTTCAGAGACACACAGACCAGAATAACAACACAGGCAACCAAACTAACAACGAACATGAAATCATATTGCAAGATGTTATGTATGACTCACACAGTGCAGCTCTGAAACTATGCACACTTTCATTCCTTTTTTCAGCTGAACTGAATCTGGTGGTTTTAAAACATTCCTCCTAAGTCCCATTGCTGTGGCACCTTGTTGTTTTGCTGGCTCAACCTGCTCCTTGTTTTGCCGGCTCAACCTCGGGTGCTGACCATATCATCGCCTTTGTGGCGATCCTCCTTCGAGGATGGGACCCACAGTGCTACACACTCCTTTGACGTTCCCTCTCTTATTCAATGAAATCTCCTGTCTGTCCTCACTGGCCTGGGCATGAATTCACAAAGCGCGATGGGGTTGAAAGGATGCAGGAAAGGACTCGCCCTGTCCAGTTCAACCACCAGAGGAGGAAAGTCCCCCGTCACCTTGAGAAAGAAGATTGTTTGGTGCTTTTACTGCTGTAATTAAAACTGATTATCTGGAGGAAGGGGGGCGGCGGGTTTCTTTCCAACAAAGGTAATTAAGCAACCCTTCTGCGTTGAGCCGTCCATGATGGCCATGGTTGATTAGAGGAGAAAACAAAGAAAATGACTTGAGAGAAGGAGAGAGAGAGAAAGAGAGATAAAGATAGATTAACAGAGAGGATGAGAGAACGAAGAGAAAGTATGTGTGATGTAGAAAGATAAAATGAGAGATGAAGAGAAAGAAAGAGAGCTAAAGAGAGGAAATGGAAGAGAGAGACAGTGTAAGCACATTGGCCGCATCACACATTTTTATTTATTAAAGCTTCAGTCTATTAATTATTAACGCTCAAAGCCATCAGTCATAATGACCCAATACCATTAAAACCCGAGCAGGGGTAATTTCAGAGAGGGCCGGCATTAAAGAACAGCCAGGAAAACGTACGTGACGGGAAGTCCGGCTACGGGAAATATCTCATGCCTGACGATATTAATGAATGACATGACAATCCTTCCTTTCATTTATTTTCATCAAGGGGAGATGGACTGCTTTCATTAGAAGGAATCAATACGTCTGGGCAGGAGGTCATGTGTTGTCAATCAGAAGATCGAGAGAAAGATGAGACGTTCTCAGATAAAGAGATGCATACATTTATGCATCTCAGTGGCTCTGCAAGCTAGCCAGGCCAGCCCGCTGAACAAGCTAGCTGTTTCATATGCATATGCATGTTGTGAGAAAAACGAGGTCCGCAACATATCTGTTATCTCTCGTATTTTGGAAAATAGCAGAGCATGACCCCCCTTTTAAGATCAGGTGAGTAGAGGTTAGGTCAGGTCAAGACAGTTGTCTCCCTGACAAGAAATATCTTTAGTTTTTAGTTTGTTTTACATGCTTAAAGTGTCAAATGGTTACACGGTTAAATTGTTAACTGGCCTCATTTTGTCTTGGAAATACTGAAAAACGAAACATTTTCTCATTGGTATTCAAAGTGGCAATCGGGAAGATTTGCAAGCAAAGAAATTTAAGTCTTTAAGTCACAATCTATTGCCCAATGAGGGAACACAAGGGTCATTGAGCGAGTTGCCCATTGATGTTAGCCCTTGAATTAGCAGCAACATGAGTTTTACGAACTGGGTGTCGGTGGCGACACAGTTGGGCTCTGGAACGAAACGTAAATGTTTGAGATGGCCACTTTAGGTTTAAATATCAGAATTAAGAACCAACGTACCTGAAGGCTCCCAGAGATGGTCTCAGGGTCCATGAGAAGAAAAGAATAAACAGATTTGAATTGGAAGTAGGAGATGAGGTATTTGTGTGAAGTTAAAGGCACAATGGTTTATTGCGGAGTCACTAGACATGAAAACCATGATGGATACCTCAAGATTAGAGAGGAGGAGATTTCCAAAAGTGTTTCAGTTGAAATTAAGAGAAAAAGAACAGATGGTTACAAAGAGCGACTAGGAAAAGGGCACCCAGCGTCTAAGAGGAAGGAGAACTGAGCTTGGATCAAAAAGGAATCAAAGCAGCCATGTAGCATCCCTCAGACATGGTTCCTAGCAGGGTCTTTGGAGAAGGATCAGGGAAAGAGAGCCAGATATGACAGAGCAAAGAAGAGATAGAGACAAGATAGATATACAAGAGGGAAACTTTGTAAAAGAGAGAGAGAGAGCAGGAGCTATAAAGAGAAAACAGAGAGAGAGAGGGAGAGGGGAAAAGCTGACCTACTTTGAACTGAAATTATAATTCTGCGGCTGGATCCCAAAAATAACGGGGAATGAAAAGAGAAAAGGAGGACGATGGGATATTGGTTTTGTGTCATTTTTGAACAATAATCTCAACCACAGGAGGCCATTATGCACTGGAATGAAAGCCCGCCCTGTCTTACGCAGTCCACAGACCCATATTCACTGAGTGGCCATATTGATTAGCTGGAAGGCCAAACCTTCTGGAATCTTCTGAAACCATGACAATTCAATGCATTACTTTTAGTTCTGCATTCCATTTCCCCGGCCAGGCATTTGGAATGCGCCGAGATGAAGTTGTCATGGTTTCGCCATAGATCCACCAAGGTTTCCAGCTGACCAATACGGTCGCAGTAGGTAAATCACCGCAGGGCGTGAGAGTGACCAGAGCCATCGAGGGCCTCGTCTAATCAACGATCCCTCAACGTATTAATTCAGGCTTGGAGAATTGTGCCATGATAATGAAGCGTAGGTGCCCCGTGACAAAAATAATCAGAGCTTCAAACGTCAGTGGTGAAGGCTAGTGTCCGCCTAGGACTTACTCATCAATGAGGACCTCATTCACATTGACTGTTTTAATGTACAGAGAGACCGTTTGTTAGGGCCGCTGAGGGATGTGACCCAACATTCTCTGTGGTACCTGAGGTTGGGTCTATTGTGTTTCTGCTGTTGGTTCTGATTCTTCAGGAACCATGTGACTCTGACAGCCAATAGCATTCAGTCATAACAAAGCTCATTCAGCGCCTGGCTCAGGTTTGGCCTGTGTGTGTGCCCGGCGAGGAGGAGGTGTGTGTGTGTGTGTGTGTGTGTGTGGGGGGGGGGGGGGGTCTTTGTTACATTTGATGGATGTGAGTGGCTGAGAGACCGAGGCGGATTTCATTCTAAGACAAGCGCACACACACACACACACACACACACACACACACACACACACACACACGCTCTAGCTTTCTCCCTCTTGCTGTACTGCCAGGACTGAAATATCATCGTAAACAATGGTCAGTGTTTGAAACAGATGATAAAGCTGTAATGGAATATAGCAGTGAAACGTCCAAGGAGATGGTCCACACTGCAGGCTCAGTACCATTCAACGGGCCTCGTATTTACCCAGCGCCATCTTAATCTAAACACTAGCCGGGTAGAGGGAACTGAATTCAGAGTTAGAAACACTATCTGGGTGGGGGAGCTGTGAATAGCATTAAGAACCAAGATGGAATAAAGATGGCCACTAGCTCCAATAGGTAATACATTTTTTTAACGACGTAGCAATCTCCCGACCATTACCCTCTGCTGTGTATCTGCTGGTCAGCAATTCCCACTTCTGGGACGCGATGACGTGGTTAGAAAGCATTGGTCCCTCAGGAGAATAAACAGATTAGCATGTGGTAGCTAAGCATCATGTCACAAAGTATAAATCACACAGATAAGGAAACAAGGTAAAAAAAAAAAAGGGCTTGACTGTGACAGGGAGCAGGAAAAGAGAAGAGATATCGTACAAAGCTAAACCAAGAGTTGAACCATCACGTAGGGGTCTTGAATCTGGACGGATAAACCCAATGAGCGGATGGATGGGAGCTGTGTAGGCAGTGGTGAACTTTGTGTTGATCAAAGTGTTTAAGGAGAAGGCAGGCAAGAAGAAGTGTGTGATCCCGTTGATAACGCTGTGGCGCTCAACATAAACAGAGGAGGGTGAACATAAGTATATAAACACAGAGGGCAAAGCTGGGGTAAACAAAGTGAAAATAGATGGTAATCACATGCAAGAGGCTTCATTAGTGACACGATAGTGGGCGCGTGTTAGCGCACAACTTCTGCCACGCACATACACCCTCAAATCCATTACGTAATGCACACACACACACACACACACACACACTCAGACCTGTCTATTGTCTGGCCATTCTTTAAGAAGGCTACTGTGGGAACTTTGAGATGGGAACAAAACCACAAATGCTATTAAGGCTCACACGTGTGCATGTGAATATCCACTTGCAAGTCTCAAGTCCTCTGCGTGGAGGTGTGTGTGTGTGTGTGTGTGTGTGTGTGTGTGTGTGCGTGAGTGTGTCTTTGCAAACAAAATCCAAATCGACAGCCTTCGCTCCACCTGAAAGATGATCTCTGAGTATAAGAGATTGCAGCCCACCCCTCCTCTCTCCTCCCTCCTCCAAATCCACTTTGCCCTGGTCTGGAGCAGGAGGAGGAGGAGGAGGAGGGGGAGGGGGCGGAGGGCTGGGGTATACTCGAGGAAAAGGGAGATGATGTCATCTCTGCAATCGATGGCACGGTGAGTGCACTTGATATGATTTTCATCAAGCCACAGGGTTAAGACAGTGTGTGTGTGTGTGTGTGTGTGTGTGTGTGTGTGTGTGTGCGTGCCTGTGTGTTTGTGCCTGTGTGTGTGTGTGTGTGTGTGTGTGTGTGTATGTGTGTGCGTGTGTGGGTGTGTGTGTGGCTGTGTGATTTGATTGTGTCTGCGTATGGGGTAGTGTGTGTGTGTGTGTGAGTTTGATTGTATCTGTGTATGGGGTAGTGTGTGTGTGCGTTACTTGGCCTAGCATTATCCTGTGTGTGTGTGTGTGTGCGTGTGTGTGTGCGTGTGTCTGTTTCAATGTGTTTTCACATGCACATATGTTTACATGTTTTTGTGATTGTGTAACATGTATACACGGCACGCAAATACACTCATAAAACTACCTTGACAAACACACGCACACACACAAACACAATGAAACACACACTCCATGTGTACATGTGCACTTCTTGGTTTGTTCTTGTGCAAGCAAATGAATGCGTGCATGTCTGTGTGTGTGTGCGCGTGTGTGTGTTTGTGGGTACATTGCGCACTTGCCACCACCAGCACCAGGCCAGCATGTGTTGGTACGTGTCTATATTTAAACGAGAGGGTGGGGAGGGATAGACTGAGAACTATGTGGCAGTTTTACAATGGGCTCGGCCTTGGTAAGGGAGAACTGTGATTACAATGAGGCTTTGCAGTCCGACCAGATTCTCCCAATGTCACACTAATCTTAGCCCACTGACCAGCAGACGCTTTGCCGGGAAAGAGATGGTTGAAATGATACAGGATTTACATGAGGGAGAGAGAGAGAGAGAGAGAGAGAGAGAGAGAGAGAGAGAGAGAGAGAGAGAGAGATCTCATTGTTTTCGATCCTATGTCTCTGAAGAAGGCAACGTGAAACGACCATGTAAGACCATCTGAGAGCTAAATGTGTGCGTGTGTGTGTGTGTGCACACGTACGTATTCTCTGGTGCATGCTGTGTATAAAAAAACATAC
>NC_140288.1:8850141-8855141 GCF_964030765.1 Micromesistius poutassou
CACACACACACACACACACACACACACAATCCTTACCATTCAAAAGCACAAATCACAAACCTAATAAATGACAAAGGAGTCAGACACCTTGTGTGTATATTATTTTTATTTCACATTTTATATTTTATATCACATGAGGGCACTTCAATTAGGCTTTCATATAAAAGCTGTCTGAGCTTCAATCAAACCTCACCTCACCTTTGAACAGTAGAGCCCTTTTTCATCTAGTAAGACCCTTATGTGATCTTTAATTCAGTTTGGTTTTACTGCAAAAGCCATAAGCATGCCACAGACTTTTTCAACAATTCATTATCAAATCCAAAACACAAACAGACTGGAATACCAATGTTAGAAATATACTTCAAATGCTTTTCAGTAAAATCAGTTTGCATTCGTATGCCTTTAAATGGTTTGACTAGAAGGTACTGTAGGTGACCACATCTAATTCTGTTGGGAGTCACATACCACCTGTTAGCAGCCTTGGCCGAAACAAGTTGCTCTGTGCAGGCTCACAAGCCTAACCTTTGACCTTTGGGAGGCATTGAAACCCAGCACCGGGCAAACCCCTCATGCAAAGCTAAAGCCCCACTGTTTGACTGTCGAACAAAAAAGAGCACAAAAAACAGCACCCCCTCATTAGCATATCATGATTGGCTCTGGCGCTGAGGCTAAAGATGCTATCAGTAGAGTCACGGTCTGTGGTAGCTGAAGCTAGGTCCACAGCAGGCGATAGCTAGCTCATGATGTTTTGAATGCACGCTTAATAGACCATTTATCCAAGATTTACAGAACGTTCCACCTCTGGTTCAAAAGGAGTTGATAGGGAACAAAAATAGAAGTAACAACATGAAGAAATGTTTTTATTTATGTTATATTATATCATAAATGTACATTTATTTTGTGCCTCACTTACATAAGCCCCTGTTCCGTGAGTCACCTTTCAGCTGTCATTTCAGCTCATCACCATTCCACTTTAAATCGAACTTTCACACACCGACCGGGTGACCTTTGCACTGAAACATGTTTGGGACGGTTGTAGTCTCTTTAGTTTGGGACTAGCTGTAGCAACCTCTTGTTTTCAGTACAGAATTATTCTATTTTGCTTATTGAAAATGCTCATTTCCAGCAGTATTGTGCATGAACTAGTTCTGTTTATTAAATAGAGTTACTGCCTTAGTTGTGATGAATGAAACAGGTGTACAAATAATATCCACAACAATTTGAGATTGTAGTGATGGGCAGCAGGTAATGGAGAGGATTCATTTTAAAAGATAAGCACAGAATACTCACTCCAACAGTTTTTCTTTGGTTTCTAAAAAAACTGTTAATGAACTAGTTCATTTCAATCTAGTTGAAAACTGAATTGGTGAACTATGAACATGAATTTATTCATTTTCTTTTGTATGAACTGAACATTGAACTAGTTCATGTGAAGTGTGAACTTGCACAACACTGATGTCCAGTAACTAACTAACCCCATTTTCCGAAAAATCTATTTGACACCGCAATCCGATGATTCAAGAAAGCAAAACATTGTTAAAAGGGGAAGTAGCATTGTGGTTGGCATTGCATGATGGCGTCACAGTCTGTGCCGCGTGTTCTCTAAAAAGAACGCTGACCAGGGAGAAAAAACACCTTGCTTTCACAATACATATTCCCCAGCTCGCACATGAAACAGGCCATTATAACCTCAACCGGTCCTGTGGGGACAGCAAACAGAATCAGTTTGTCACTTTAAAAAATTATCTACGTAAACAGACCTCATAGTGGACGGGACATACTACGATGCTAACCTTATAACAGCCTGGCCTACATCACAAAGCTAATTCACCTGCTAAGGAAGGGCGAAGCTAATTATAACCAGCTCATTAGGGTCACGTTGTAAAGCTGTGTGAGGTAAACAATTGTAAAGGAAAAATACACTATAACGTACAAAACTATTTAGAGTATTAGTTTATATCTCCTCAGAAAAACTAGGCCTATTCAGATAGTGATCTTCTTTGTTTTTATAGACTGTACAAATATACAATTTCAAAGGTTGTTCATGTCAGTAACAGGGACAGTGTTGTTATGGTATGGAACAAACAGATGATTTCATCCCCCCGTGTCATTGTCTATGGGTGAGTGGTTCCATATGTAAAGTGATGTATGTGAACGGCCACATAACACTGGAACCAGGCAGTGAAACATGAACTGTGAAATTGGTTCATAGTCAATGAGGCTTCAAGCTAGATATTGCCGTCCAGAATGCTGTGCTTATATGTTGTTTTTCAAGGACAATGGTTCATTGTTTTGTATTGGAAAAGCCTTCTGTATTTCCACCAGGAGGTGGCGTGGTTTTTGCCAAAGATTTACCTTAAAAAGCAGCCATTGTCTTTGTTTTGTCCTCCACGGTAGACTAAAGTCTGAAATCTTGACAGCAAAATACTAATTCAAGGTGTAATTTATGTAAATCTAGAAGCCTAATTTCATTCACCATTGATTAGTAGTATTAAGGGCAAGGTAAAGTTTCATTGTTAACGTTATATTTCATGATCTATCCCACCGGAGCTAAAGTTATAATAAAATTACATGAATGTCAAGGTTGACTCATCAACTTCATATTCATCTCAAGAGAATCATCTGATTGATGCACTGGCTTTGAGGTGTGCGTGTGCATGTGTGTGATGTGTGTGTGTGTGTGTCAGTGTGTGTGTGTGTGTGTGTGTGTGTGTGTGTTTGAGAGTGAGTGAGATTCTCTTTGTGCAACAGACTCATCTGACGTATGCACTGGCTTTGAAAAATATGTGTTTGTGTGCCCTTGCATGTGTGTGTGTGTGTGTGTGTGTGTGTGTGTGTGACATGCATGTCTGTGTGTGCTGCACACTTGATTGTTTTTAGCATGTTGAAGCAGTGCCTCACAAATCAACACATCTGATAGGTGGGAGAAGTACGTTGCCACACACACACACACACACACACACGCACACACACACACACACACACACACACACACACACACACACACACACACACACACACACACACACACACACACACACACACACACACACACACGTCTATTCATGAGCGAGTACAAACAGCAGGGCGGTGCCAGGAGGGTCACTCTAACCTGATTTGTGATATTTAAATCTCCTCCTCTCTCTCCTCACATGAGACGCAAATTACATTCAGGATCAATTGGATTTCCATCCATTGTCTCACCAGCAATCAGCCTCACTCTTCAGCCTCACTCCTCAGCCTCACTCCTCAGCCTTTCTCTTTGAGCACACACATGCACACGCACACACATGTACACACACACACACACACACACACACACACACACACACACACACACACATGTACGCATGCACACGCACACACACACACTTTTTAAAGCTAGTTTGTCCTTTGGAAGAATCGGTTGCGCAAAGAGAATCTTACACACATGCACACACACACACACACACACACACACACACACACACACACTCAGACACACAACATCAAAGACACACACACACACACAAATACACACTCTTAAAGCCAGTCAGATGAGTGTTGCACAATGATATTCGTACAAACACACACACACAAACACATAAAAACACACACACACACACACACACACACACACACACACACACACACACACACACATAAACTCTATTTAAACCAGTGTGTCCATCAGATGAGTCTCTTGTACAAAGGAAATCTAACAAACACACACACACACACACACACACACACAGACCATAAGGCAATTCCTACCTATATCTTCACCTTGCCACAAGGACTCTCTGTCTGGGAGTTTTACATACATTAGAATATAGAACGCCTCACAGCAGCGGCATATCTGTAATGAGAGCTGATGTTTGCCATCAAGACTATTGCATGTGACTCGAATAGTCATCGTCTTCGCTTACTCCTCCTGCCTCTTGGTACACAATGTCGTATAGATGACATTAACATATGTCCCTTAAGTTATATATATATATATATATATATATAGTTTGTCATGTGTGTGTCGTTTTGGGATACACAAGAGCATGTTTTTTACCATGATGTGGATATATACTTAAGCTGTTTCTTTCATTTATACCCCCACTGATATAAGTTATGGTTATTAAATGTAGAAGGGTTACTTTCCACGCATGACCCTGAGAATGCTCAACCTCAGCAACAATCTGAGTGATTCACTCTGCGTTACGCATAATACTAGTGGGCACTTGTAAAGCTTTTATAACACACCTCAAATCCAAATATTTCCCATGAAGCCTTGCAAACAGCCATCTCCGTCTTGACTCAGAGAGCCAGGAGGCACAACACTCAGTACGTTTACATGCACAGCTTAATTCTATTAAAGCCATAGCTCGATTATGCTCCTCAATTGGACAACTGCAATTGTCTGCGTATACATGGCGGTGAGTAAATCGATTCATTGGCCGAAGCGTGTCATGCCCCGGTACGATAGGTGGCGCTGTGCCCATTTCAACTAGTGGTAATAGAGCCACCGGTTGACCTCTTTACGTCACCAGCAACAACAAACTCATTTGAGAAAGCGATGTTTCAGCAGACAGCTGTCAGTTCACTTCGGGTCTATATCATTTCTCCGACGCTCCATTGTTCCGACCTCTCGGTCGTATGCCGACTCCTCCGGCTGCTCTGCCGGCGGAGCAGTCCGCATATGACCGAGATTCGATTGGCTACATGCACGCTTAGCTCGACTATGAATCGCATTATATAGGGGTCTTAACTCGACTATGAGTAAGCCAATTCGATTCGAGTATAGCTCGACTAAGGTGTATACATGCATCTTAGTAATCCAATCATATGCCACTTTTCCACCGCCAGTACCAGCTCGACTCCTTTTTTGAGTTTCCATTGGCAAAAAAAATACCTGGTACCTAGTACCGGGTACTTTTTTTTAGTACTACCTCCGTCAAGGTTCCAAGTGAGCGGAGTAGGTACTTTTGTGTGACGTAAACAGGCTGCTGGTAACTGATTGGCCAGCGGCT
>NC_140288.1:8860141-8942641 GCF_964030765.1 Micromesistius poutassou
TTAATAAATCACACACACCCTCAAACCACACCTTCTGCCACACATTCTTGCCCACACACACACACACACACACACAGTATTTGTTTTAACAGGACCGGGCCTCTCCCAACTCTGATTCCCCTATGATGTGTGTGAGTATTCTTATTGGTCAACCAAGTGAAACTTTGATTAGCCCCCTTCATATGTTCCCTGCTGTGTTCTCTGAGGGAGCTGCACGCCCCAGCCTGTCTCAGGTGCTTTGAGGAAACAGGGCATAACCAGCCCATAATCCCTCTGTTATTCTACTGGATCAGCTGTTTATTCACGGATATATGGCCGTCTGTGTGTGTGTGTGTGTGTGTGTGTGTGAGGGATGTTTACCTTTGAGGGTCCCTCACAGCAAAGGTTATTTTGGGCCGAAAGCCTCAACACTTTGTGTGAAAGTCAACGGGACATTTACCAAGTGTGTGTGTGTGTGTGTATTTCCATATGTGTTTGCAGCTCTACGTGTGAATGTCTATGCACTTTGGTGTGTGCACATGTCTGCATATGTCTACTTGTGTATGCGTGTGTGTGTGTGTGTGTGTGTGTGCGTGCGTGCGTGCGTGCATGTGTGAGTGCGTGTGGGGGCGAGGGTGTCAGGACATTCCTGCCGGGTGTTGGGTTAAACCTACACACCTGCAGCCTTTTTATGGAAGCAAAAATACAAGCAGCACAGAAAGGGCTTTGTTTGTCCAGGAGGCGACCAGGGCTGGTTACCTAACGCACACGGCCCGCTCCACCACCCCAACCAGCCCCAAATGGTTCCACAGTTTGTTACCAACAGAAACAGGTTCATGTTGTTCAGACGCCCACAAACGAAGAGAAAGGTGATTGGGTAAGAACAGGTTTCACCTCGTCAGGCTGGGCGGCTGTAGACTCTGTGTTATCTTACGTTGTTATTGATCGGTCAACTGCCAGTGTGAGCTAGCAACAGAGTGACAGCTGATTGGTTGAAGCGAGGCGATGTCACCACATATCACAAGGAAAGTCAACAATCCTTAAAATCTCAGGTTTCAACTGAAAACACAGGTACACTCTGGCTGGGATGGCTGTGTTTGTGCCTATAGGCAGTTCTCATGATGCATGGTTTTAGTGATGACCATGACGGATCCGTTTAAGAAAGCCTAAAGTAGATCACCTCTAATGAACAGTAAAGTTTTTGGCTTGTGCGTGTTCACATCTGTAGCCCATGTGCATTCCATATACAGTACATGCTCCATATACACAGTTTATATATATATATATATATATCTCTATATGTATAAATATAAATGTGAACATTGTGTTCCTGCACTGTGTTTAATATTTACATTCTATGTGTCAAAGTGACATATATATACAGGATGGGTCTTTGGTCTGTGAGTGGGTGCGTGCGTGGGTGTGTGCGTGCGCATGTGTGTATTTGTGTGGGCCACTGGTAGCCCACAGGGTGTTGTGTCTCCCTGTGCTGACATCAGCTGCAACTGCCCCCGGCCGCCTGAGCGTAAACACAGCTGTCGGCTAGGGCAGGGGGGCGGGAGGGTGAGGGGTGAAAGGTCACGGTGGAGAAGGGCCCAGAGGAGACGGGAAATCAAGTGGGTTCATGGGAAATTCTGGTGACAAACTAGACTCAATTCGAGTTTGTGAGTGATCGACAAAAACAGAAAGCAAAAATTTTTTTTTGGATAAATTGCCATCTTGTACAAACATCTCAGTGATCCTGCATAGTTATGCAATCTGCGTTTCAAAGAGAATTCACCAAACCAATGGATGTCTGATAACTTGCTCTGCCACTTTGGCATTGGGGAAGATCCAAAGAGATAGTTCGGGAGGAGAAACGTGAAACAAAGCTATGTTTGTGTTACTCAGAGCTGCACAATCCGTGCCGTGGTTTGTGTTGTCTACAGCGGTCGCTGGGAGAGATAAAGCAGGTAGGTTGGCTGGGAGGACAATAACAGAGCGGCTGCTTGTTGTGAGAACGCGTCTGGGACCAACCCAAGTCCCTGGGTATGATTGGGTCCAGATATGGGAAGTGGGGGGGGAGGGTCAAAGGTCAATGAGGGGCGGGCTGAACAAATAAGCGATCAGAAGTCAGGGGTCATCAGGGTTGCTTTATGAGTCAGGTGTGTGCGTGAGTGTGTGACTTTGTATGCTTAAGTGTGTGAGTGTGTTTGTGGAGGGGGTGTCTTTGTTTAATAGACACCCAGTTAGGGAAGCTGGGCAAGGGCAACGAGAGAAAGGAAAACACACAGAGGCGTTGTGTTTTTGGACAAAACAGACATAAAACAGGAACCCACCTGGTGTGTTTCCTGAGGGCTGGTTCCACAACACCGCCCTTTGCAGGGCTTATAGGAACAGGCCTCACAGAGAGGCCTTGTCCTCGTAGATATATCAGATGGTTATAAGATGGGTTGTCTATCATGCTTCTACATAATGCATTAATAGTGCAGGTCTTAGACATGCACTATTAAACTCCCACGTCTCCACCTCTCAGGGGTGCTGGGGTGAGCAGCAGATCAAAATCAGTCAGCCAGCACACAAACAATCAATATAAATTACAAACCGCAAACTACAAAAAACGACAACGAGTGTTGAGCTGGACCGTTCACTTCAGATGCCAGCCAGATCGGCTATTAGGTGGACACCGTATGTCGTATATATATTGTATAGATTGTATATATATCTTGTATTGTATCATAAGAGCACACAGAAGAAATGAAAAGGAAGAAACTCCTGGCAGGGAATGTGGGAGGTGATGGTCAGGTGATGCGTGGGGATCCCGGTAGATCAGAGGGGAGCGGGCGCAAAAGGGTCGGTGTTCATTTCCGGAGAACAATGGAGCACTCTGTGTCAAAGACTCTAAAGGTCACCCGACTGGCGGATAGAGAGAGAGGGGTTCGGGAAGGATGAGTGTGTGTGTATCATGTCCACGACGATGAACCCAGGAGATAACATTTCACTATTCAATCACACACTACGTTGGAGTGAATAGTGAAATGTCATCTGTTTTGTTGGGTCTTTTATGGGTAGAAGATATGATCCGGCTTGGCTGATTCCTGGAGCACGGAGGAAACAAAAAGGAAAGAAGGAAGAAAACACAGATGGGTGTAGTTATCATATGCTCTTCAAAGGAAGTGCACTGTGAGTACCTCCAGATCCTCTGGACGGTTGCCTCTGCTCAACAGATTAGTGAATATAAATATTGGGTGTCACACAAGACAAGCTGTACCCCTTGAGGATAGTGGGTTGGAAATCGAACAAACAATTTTTCTGACGGTGAAATTAATTCACACCAACAATCACCAGAGTAGAAACTCCATGAGATAGGAGATCAACTTGTGTCATGCTTTGGTCCAAACAGGCCAACACATTTGCACTTTTAAAACACCTCAAGTATGACAGCCTTTGCCCTTGGTAATTTGTCTACGTAGATTTTCCCAAACACATTTTCCTTCCCAGAAAGGAGCATGTTCTTTATTGGTTGTTAAACTTCCTCCACTGGGCGTTCCAAGTGACAGTATAAACAGCAATTTCCAAAGTGTTGGCAGATAAGCTTTTTGCACCATGTTGCGGTTCTCTCACCCTGTAGTTCAGAAGTAAAGGTCCTCCTTAGATGTGTGACGGTTCAACTCAGAGGTTCCTTTGGCAGTTTAAAATTTGGGTATTAAACATTCTGTAAGAGAGGACCACACAGAATGTTGACTAGTTTGTTTGTCTGAATGAAAAACCCATACAACAAGTCCTTTTCAATTTCATTGTTTATCATCATCCATTGTGTATCTTGAATTGATCGACGGTTTATCATGACAAGATGTCCATGTTCTCGTTCAACCATGACATCCTATTGGTGGTAGAACAGCAAAAGGCTGTAGCGGGATTCTTTATCATCTACACCTTCTAGTTTTAATAGCATACCCGGGCGTGGGCCTTCCATAAAAAACAAATTGATAAAATTCTGTTAGCAGCAGCGATTTGATTTTCATCGACCAGGTTTTTCTTGTAACCGACAAATTGTTCGAAGAAATACAAGCCATCTTTGCCTCAATTGATTGTTTAAAATCTCCAATGAATGGGTTATATTCTAGGGGTTTTCACCTAGGGAATTACCAGCACACACAGACGGTAAGGTAGCAGGTGTTGATTGAACAGGCAGTGCAGAGGCATCATACTGTAGAAGAATGTTAATGTCCTGATTAGCTTGGCAGGTCTTTTTTAACAAGCATCACTTTGAACTGCTGAGTGACAAGGAACCAAAAAACAGCTACACCTGAAACTTGTTCCAACGTGACTTGACTTAGATCAAATTACAAAATATACACTGTTCTTGATCACGGTGGTGTAAAAAATGGACTGATGAACAGAGCTGTAGCATCTTTAGCAAAGCGAAAATAAAACTAATTATGCAAAAGTACTAGCTTTTAAATATAATCCTCTTGCAGCAATTATTAATTTCTCGATGAGTATCAGTAGGCACGATTAGTATGTAAGAATAGTTATTACACACGCCTTGCTGATGTTATGTCGGTTTCATGAATGTGTATATCCTTTTCTTACCTCTTTCTCTTGACCTTGATGGAAATCGTCATGGGGTCAAGGAAAGACGTTAAGTAAAATTAATAAGGACTTAGGAAAAGAGAATCAGACTGCACTTACACTAGCTTACGTCATCATGCGACGGCAGATGTAATGGACGTGTTCTGCCGCGATGAAAACTACAAATATGGACGACTTAATGCACATCTAAAGATAGGCCTACTTTCCCCCGTGCTGTTTAACGCAGGCTAAATATTAATTTATTAACGAGGACCATACGCCTAGAATTATACTTTTTTAACTCCAACAAATTATACTTTTGTTAAGATACAAAATGATAAAAGGGAGGTAGGTCCCCAATCACAAAAGGGAAATAATTTGTTGTCATATCGATAATGGTTACTCATGTCAACGCTCCTGTCAGCTCATAATTATAGAAAAAGATCCGAATTAGTATGATTGTGTAAATAATTGTCGGTCCTGTTGATCGTTTGCGTTAATGGACGAACGGTGCGTCTCTTTAAATGTTCCGCCGCAATTCGGGGGACGGCATTATCCACTTTCCTTTCGTAGAGGATGGTTCAGCATCATCTATTTTAAAGGAGATAAAAAGGGAAGCATTGAATACATTTTCTTCAGCCGAAGGATAGATGGACCAGCTCTTATCATGGCAGCCAACGGTTCACTCAGTCAGTAGGAACCTTCCTCAGTATATATCTATGAACCTTCCTAAGCAAAAGACTATCCGACCGCAGCTAAAGGATGTTAGTAAGTGAGGCAAGGGCGCCTCCTGCTGTTCACTTTTAGACTACACTTCACAGAACATACAGGGTTGTGTTTGAGATGACGGAATAGAGTAACTGATAATCGGGTTAGAACTGGAACAACTGAACTATAGCAATAGAAAAAGTACCAGTACAGATTTTTATTTGGAAGATTTGTCATTTGGAATAATAAAATAATAGGCCTAATCAAAATCAGTGTTATAGATTGAATAAGCATCCATCAACTATAATCTGAAACCCTATCAAATCTTATCAAATGTTTGTGCTGATAAGACACATTTTTAAGCAAATAATGTTTTTGGCACCATACGATTTCCCTGTTTCCCTTGAAAAATCTGGCAAAGTCAACTGTATCGTATTGCGCATTCATCACACAAACAGACAAAAATGGACGCCACGGTGATATTAGGACAAGGCACACTGGTTCGACATCAAAGACACATTTGTAGGCATACTATAATACAAGGGAGCAGATGATGGGGGAGTTAAGTAGAAGTTGTGTAGGAAAATGTATAAAGGGAGAAAGGTAAACATTGAATATAATGTAATCTGATAATAGTTATCATCTTTCAGGTCTCTTGCGTAAGAAGAAAGGAAAAGTGCGATCACATTACCTATTGCATACAATGTACTCATAGGAACGATCAAATATTCACCATAAGAATGCGAAAGGTACTCTCTATATTGTAACCTGTGACTATGCACTCTTCATTTCAAAACGACAAACTACAATACAAATAATTTAAAACTTTAAAAATCACTTTACAATTTAAATGGATCATGGAAATTGGACCCTCCTTTGTAAAATATTTACAGATTTCACAGTGGATTTTTTTCTTGAACTTAGGATGTAATATCAATGTAGTTTTCATCCCACAAAAAACAATGACAATGGATGGTTCTGGTTGTGTACAAAATAAACAGAAGAGAAAAGGAAGATGTAAAGGAGTGGCCATTGGTCCAAAAAATACAGAAATAATATAAACAAATAGTAATCTTCTGAACTGTATGTGGACATCAATCATCGTCCCGGACATGTGCAATGTTACAGTGAACTACCAGTCGGGTTTCCCTGATGATACAGCACGCGACAGACCAGCAAAACCTCTCCCTTTAAGTTAAGTAATTAGCCGTTACCTTTGAGGAAAATCGAACAGAAGGAAGGATGGAAGGATGGAAGTTTAACACACTTGCAATCAACATGGAAGTGGGTCAAGAAGATGAGTCAACAAAAGCTGTGACCTATTCAAAAAAAGGCATTAAAACTTGCTTGGAGATCCCCCAAAAGAGTGTGAAAACCAGCACCCTTTCCAGGTCCCAAACATAACTTTATATTAAACAAAAACCAACATCCCAGGCAGCAGTGAAGGGTTAATGCCAGAGTTCAAAGGTCAATCGCGCCGCTGGGGTATACAGCCCTCCATCTCCAGGACCTCGGGCCAGCCCTCGTACTTGTTGGTCTCTGCGCTGTTCTTTATGTGCTGCCCAGGTAAACACACAACACAGAGAGATATTGACCAATAGGATCAGCTGCTGCCACCTGACCCTGCTGCGTTCCTTTATCAAACGGGGCCAGTGGGAACCTTCCGTACATTGCACATGGTGAATGGTCATTTGTTCTGAGCCCAGGTTAATGGTTGACGCTGTGTATCGTGTCGAGATGTAAATCAGCGTTCACTGCCTGCCATCGATTGACATCCATTATATCCCAAAGAGCAGATTGTGTAGCAGCTCCAATACCTGTATCTTTGTTTTTTGTCCAACCCAATAGTACCCACACACTGACAAATCCACAAGTTAGGATTCTATGTTTATTCGCCACTGCACATGATCAGAGTTAGAGTCTAAAGCACGCAGTCCGAGTTCTATGCAGCGACAATGTCTGCGTCATAGGCAGTGATAATCATTCTGCTTTCATGCAATCTAGCTCCCGTCCGTTGGCCTGCGCAGTGGGGTTTAAACACCACATGGTTCAGAGGTGAACCATGTGGATTTGTCCTGCGGGGGGCGCTATTGAAGAAGGCTGCCAAGCCAGGGCAGTTCGTATTGGCTTACCTCAGTTGGACAAAACAAAGATACATCTATAGGAACTGCTAAACACTCCTTTGGGATATGATGGATGTGAATTTCAGAACGCTTCTCCAGTGCGAGTGGAGGCGAGTTGAACCAAACCATGGCTGATTTACAATATAAACATTCAATGTAATGCAAGTTCTTGGAAAACCTCCTCTGTACTACAATTTATTCTAGCACATGTTGAACCAATATATTGGAGCAAATTTAAAAAAGCTAATTTACAGCCAGCAAGACTATTTTTCTAGGATCGTCAAATAGCATTCTCCCTGTTTAAAGGGATATGACCATTATAAAGGCCTAAATATATACTTATACTTTATATAATGTTCCATCAATGCAACCAGAAAAATAGCTAATTCATAGAGATGTGCTAATAGTTAATTTTTGTATTACCACAAAAGCCAGAAGTATATGTATATATCTTGTATCTCATTGTAATTATATTCTGCTTGCTTTGCTTCTGTTGTATTTGGTTCTTTAACACCAAAATTCTAGATGTGCATTAGTAGCGCGAATGTTTAGTCAATGGCTAAGGAGGAAGAGTGGGTTGACTTGTTACCGGAAGGTTGCTAGATTGATCCCCAGCTCCTCCTAGCTGAGTGTGGAGGTGTCCCTGAACGAGACGCCTCACCCTGACTGCTCCTGACGAGCTGGCTGTCACCTTGCGATGGTTGACTCCGCCGTCGGTGTTTGACTATGTCCATAAGTCGATTCGGATAAAAGTATCAGCTAAATGCCCTAAATGTGAATCTAAATGTTTAAGGTGGACTGATTATCAGTGCTGCTTTTCAACAGTCACTTCAAATTTCTATAAATGGCTGAAAAGTTGAACTTGCTCTTATTAATCTTGCGGCCCAACCAACCATTGGTCCTGAGATGGACTCTCCCTGAACTCTTCTGAAGCTATCGGGGGAGCCTGATCTCCCGGTGTTAGCCCTACAGTGTGTCTCCTCTCACCTGCTCAAAGGGAGTTTTGGTCTTGATGCCTTTTCCTCCGACAAAGATCCAGTTGTCTCGGAATTTCAGGCTGTTGACGACGGAGCTGCCCAGCTCCGAGATGAGCTTCCTGGCCTCTTCGTTGAGTCTGTGTGCATAGAAGCAGCCGGTCAGTGGTTCGGCCGACCGCACCACAGAAGCAGGGCCGCAGAATACACGTACAGGGTAGAGGCTAAAGGCTGATTATGGTTCCACGTCGACACAACGCAAGGACCACACAGACACTCTGACGCAGTCGTGAACCTGTTTTGGTTCTGCGTCGGGTTTTAGTGAGTGGACCAATCACAGCCCTTGCTGCTGTGTCGCCTTGACGCAAGGTTACAATTTTTGGGAGGCGCACGTCAGGTCCTTGTGGTGGACGCAAGGAGGGTCCGCAAGGAAGTAAAGGGTCCGTAAACCCCCTTGGGTTGCGTCGACGTGGAACCATAATCAGGCCTTTACCCGCTGACCACTCAGGCAATACAAGATGGAGGGGATACTGTCGTATCGTTAAGGATTAAGAGAGGGTATGCCATACAACAAGGTCTACAGAAAACAATACGTTTCCATTGTAGGTTGCCTTTATTTATACGTATTTTTTGTCTGTAATAATTTTGTGTTTGTTGGTGTTGTTGTGAACCAACGTTACGTAATGTGCCTCGTATTCTGGTGCTGTTGTCATAGATGCTTTGTCGTGGTCTCAATGTGATCGGTTTCTGGGGTGTAGTCTTGTACCGGTCTTCTGAATAGATGCTAAAAACTCAAGTACAAAATAGTAGTTATAACCATGTCTCCAATACGCCTTGTGGCAACCCAGGTTTGATTCCGACCTGTGGTCCTATTCCACATGTCATACCCTCTCTCCTCCTCTCTCTCTTCACTGTCCTGTCCATAAAGGCCCAATATTAATAAGATAATTAATAAAAGAGGGGGGGCTCTTTACTTTGTGGCGGGGTCGTCAAAGGTGGCCATCATCACCACAGTGCCGTCGGGAATCTCCTTCAGGAACTTGATGAACGGAGCGACGTCTGGAAGGAGGAGATCAGAGGAGGGCTGGTTTAAAGGCTGCATATTACACCACCGCTGGATAGATTAGTCTACCAGCCTAGCCAGTGGACCGTAGCAAACGTTGCTCATCTATCCATCACACATCTAGGTGGACATGCCCACTTGTGATGTCAGAAGAGGCTTCAAAACGGCTTGTAAGGGCTAATCACACTCACACACCTGGTGGTAGAATATGTCACCTTTAATGTCCGCTGAACGGATTGATAGATTTTAATTGGATGGGACTAAAACAAACAAGGCTCACCTCCTGCCCACATGTCATAGAAGTCTGTCTTGATGAGGGCTCCGGTTTCCCCTATGGAAAAGATCATTTACATATAAGGTATATACACATGACATATGAGAGAGGTGTTCCTTATGCAACACCAATGGTACTCAAACAGGTGGGGGCCGTAATGCATCATCATGGACAAAGGACTTTGGCTGGGCTTTATTTGCCTAAGCTGTTTGTCATGTACCATTAACCAGGACAATGTTGATGCCTCTCCCCACGTTATTCTTCACACCGCTCATCAATCTGAAACACAAAACCATTGGATCCTGTCGTTACAGACGCAGTGACAAGCCTCATCGCTGTCACTACAGCCGCCGGTACAAATTGGTACCACATCCACTTTAAAACAGACCTCGTAGAGGACTCATGGCTCATGGCTTTTATTAAGCAGGGGAATTACGTTATTACACGTGGACTAGCGTGGGCGGTAAACAGACAGACAGCTCTGTGACAGTTTGCATTGTGTGTCTGCGTGGCCACGTGGACATGCTGCGTGTATCAGTAGCGTATGAAGTGGGGGACAGAGGTGTGTCTTACATGTTGTCCTCCAGACAGATCTTGGGTCCCACCACGCTGGCCGCTCCGCTGGCGATCTTAAAGGAGAAGTGGGCAGCAGGACAGGCCTTGGAGAGTCCACACTTGTACCTTGACGGCACAGTAGCTGTAGAGGGTAAGGTTACTCGGTCACTTCCTTGTTTGCCAAACTGCTTGAACATTTCTATGCAAATACGTGTGGGGGTGTGGGGTGGGGTTTTTATTTTAATCATTTGTTTGCTATGCAATGAGAATAGGATGAATGGATGAAACTATGGATGAATAGTGTCTATTTCTGACGTTTTCTTTCATGGAGGTAGTTACTGTGCGTTTGACATGAAAGAAATAGCTTTTTATGTTTGGGAACAAATAACATTTATAGAACACTAAAATTAAGAAAAAATTATGTTGGTGGAAAAAACTGAAGGTGTACTTACAGGCATCTTCTGCGGGCATAGATCTCTCTGGAAAAGACAAAAACAAATAAATGTTGTTTCCACAGAGACTTTGTTTTAAAACTACACATTTGGGACATTCCACATCAGTAAAGGGAACACAAGGGGTGGTGCCAGTTCGATATGTTTTCTGATACTCACCAAAAATGCTGGCAATATTAAAATCTTTATTAATATCCAGTAATTGAAAAGCCAAAAAGATGGCCATAAAAAAAGCAGATAGGACTGCCACCAACTTCAGAACACCTGAGGAGCCAGAGAGAAGAGAGGTTAGATTAACTGGTCAACTCACTGCTACACCTCAGTCTCCTCTTACTACGGCAGGAAATTCCTAAGTATCTATTTCACAAAACAATGATACTCTATCCATACACGTGAATTACCTCCTGCTCTTAACATCTTCTAAGACCTCTGCTTCACAAGTATGAACCTATAAGGACAAAAAACATCCATGGATCAGACCTTCTCCAATAACACAAAGGACTTCAGATCTATAGTATAGTATAGTATATAGTATCTATAGTACATCAGTAATATGCACAACACACATATGGACATTGACATTACTGAAAAACAACACCATTCCCTTTGTTCCTAGCAGTAACTACCTAATATTAGTATTACATTAATAACTGGTGCCTGTTGCAGAGGCTGGTTAGTGGTTAGGTATTGGTGTATTGATCTGGTTGTATTGGGACACGTTGACACATTATTGTCAGACGAATGGGTGGTAATCTAATACAGAGGAATTGAATTTGAATTGAATTGAATTTCTTGAATTTAACATGTTGCCCAGTGATAACAGCCTGGAGAACTGAATAACCTTAAATTAGATACTAGTAATAACCTTAAATGAGGTACTAATAACCTTAAATTAGGCACTAGTAATAACCTTAAATTAGGTTCTATAACCTTAAATGAGGTACTAGTAACCTTAAATGAGGTACTAATAACTAATACTGTAATCACCAGTGTCCAACTTATCAGTGGGTAGGAAGTCAACGATACGAATGAGAGTAGAAAGCCGCATACCATAATGTGTTAATAAGTGATTGCATTTATATGTTTAAGTGTTGCAAAGTGAGGCAGCCTTATAATACATATCAGAAGTTATATAACGAATGGCACGTACCGCTGATAAGCCCCGAGGAACGGCCGGAGTAGATGAAGATATACCAGTCTACAGTGATATACGGGATCCGATGTAAGAACGTCCTTTTGATTACGATCAATCGGTGAACGGTAACCGGACGTAGCCTTGCGGTTCGTCCCGTCTCAACAACATCCGCCTTCTTCGTCTGGGTTTCGTTTCCTTGTGTATTATGACCGGGAGGTCACACCGCCCCCTGTCGGACTCTCCGAGTCAGGACTAGTGAATACCATGGATCATGTTCATGTTCAAAATAACACAATGTGTTTTAATTACAGATGTATAAATTATAAAGAAATAAACCACCGACAAATATGTTACACATAATAAAATGTGATATTTCTTAATGAGAGAGCAAATATATATATATACATATATATATATATATATATATTATTATATTATATTATGTGATATATATATATATATATAATGAAATGCAATTGAATTAGGGAACTATATACAACTGAATTATATTGTATTGTTGAAATAAGTGGGCGTGCATTTATTTTTGCTGTGGAACGTGATGGAGGGGAGGAGATGGGTTCAAGTTGGAAGTCTTGGATTTATATTTGCTAGACATTATGTGATAGCATTATTAGGATATATACAATTCCAAATGTTTTCTTCACCTTTTTAGGGGGGTATCTATAATTTCCTATGTGATTGCTGACATTATTTTTAACCAATAATTGTGATACAGACCGAAATAGAAGAAAATCACAAAACAGATTTGCTACCACGGGTTGATTACTTTAAAGATATGTTATTAAAAAAAACATTTTATGCAAGTAATGTACAATAATTAAACTGCTTAGGAAAATGCAAGAAATAGCACACAAATACACCAAAACTGTTAAATATAATTATGAATGAATATTTTCAGCAAAGTCACATTGTCTTTCCTTTACAGTTTAAAGTGGACAGGGTGCAAAAATAAAAAATGAAATACTGTACACATCAGAAAAACACATCAGAAAATTGAGGATCAGAAGTATGTTAGACCTGCACTAAGTCGCTGAATTACTGCACAGATTACTTACTGATGTATAACAAAACAACCAATTACAATGCTTCTGTGTGATTGTATGTCGAATAAAGGTTAGATTAACATCCTCTCTGTGATTAAACACTTACACTTTACCACCATGATTATCCACAGATGTTACATATGGATTTGGTCAATGGGGAACAGTTTGTAATAAGTAAAACATAATATGGTTATTATGTTATGTAATAACATAACATAATAACATATTAACAACAGTGATGGCAGCGAAATAGTTACACAGCCAAGTTTTTAAGATCAATAAATAAACACATGTCATTATTCACACATTCCATTTTAAAAAATGGATGTACCCACAAAATAGCATTAATAAATCTATGAAATACAATATAGGCCAAAATCCTCCCTGGTGCAGAACTGAACCGATATCGAAGCTTCATATCTGGAATACTTCCTCATTCAAGATTCAAGAGATCCTACAAAACAAAGATCAGGAGATGTAAAGGGTAAACACAGGACATATGAACATGAACCATCTCATTACACAAATGGTAAACAAGTGATAAATAAACAGTGAATGTTGAAAAAGCAGTTACAATTGATATAATGCACTTTTTACACAAAATCATCAGTGTACTTTAAGTCATAACTATTCACCAAACACAGTTGTGATTTTATATATTAGTCATCATATATATGTCCACAAATTATATATCAAATTAATATCATTGTCAATTCAGCTACTTTTGGGAGAGCTTTCCTGCGGACCACAGGGAGGTGGGGACCAGACTAGGGTGTGCACTAACATCGTCCGAGTCGTGGAGGTGGAACGGGGCTCCGTAGCTGCTGGCCGTGCCGTCCGGCTCGGGGGGGACGCCGTTGCCCTCGTCCTGGACCCGCAGGTTGGAGAAGCGGTACGTGGGCGTCCTGCAGAAGACAGCAGAACCATAAGGGCCTCTTAATGACACAGTGATCAAGCAGGGCAGCTGTGGGATTGTGGGCAGTGTGCAGCTCACAGTGGTGACTGTAGCCGTGTGGCTTTAGCCTAGATAGCCACAGTTGTAAAATGGGAGTTCAAAGGAGGGTTGAATATAAAAGAATATGAATTTCAGTTAAACCTGTGCTATGGGACTTTTCTACGTTTCTAATTAGTCCATCAAAAAGTATCAGTACTAGAACATTTCTGAAGTATGAAAAGTGCCCATCTAGGAGTCAGCTTTAACTGTAGCTACAGCTAATGGGAAAATGTACATAGTGTAGTTTAAATTGAATGAGGACCCTAATAACAATTAATAATGTTCCCTTTGAGCATCTTGCATTAAATCCCATGCAGACTTTACCAAATTGAGATACGGCTAAATACAAAAACATACAGCAGGCCTAAAGCAGCCTGTGAAAGGTACCTGTTCCTATAGAGCACCCTCCGCACGGTGAGGGAGGCTGAAACCACGGCAACCAGGACAATGAACGCAGCTCCGGCCACCACCAGGATCAGCACCATCTTCTCCCACTGGAACACACAGCAGAGATGATACACGGCGTACATGTAGTGCGCTTCATCGTCAGCATACAGAGCTACACGCGTACGAAGGTTCCCACTGACCAGTGTGTCAAAATGGGTCACTGGAGACATTTGGATGGCTGGCGATGCCTCGCTGGGCTTGGCTCCGCAGGGTCGGATGATCTCCGACATGGGCTGAGGAGTGAATCCCCCCTCGCACTTATCCCCAGGGACCTTTCGGTACCTTCAGCACAGAGCACACACTCCGTCATTGCGGACGATGGGCAGGAAACATTTGTATTTATTTATTTTGTTTCAATCATAGTGTTACAACATGTTTTTGTAACATAGCGCTTTACAGTGAGTGTGTGTGACGTGTTACCCGAAGGTCTGGATCTCCTCATCCTCTCCGTTGAGGCACACCTCTGGGTTGGGGTCTCCAGTGTTGGGCTGCCTCACACACTCGGAGCTGTCGTTACGACGGAGGTAGCCATAGTCACTGTTGGAAGGAGAAGTTATAGCCTTGTATATAACCATGTTCCATTACACCATACACAGCATCGAAAGGCTGCCATACTTTTACTAGACCAGAGGTTCCCAACATTTTTTGACTCAAGCCCCACTTCAACTCAAAAGTGTTTGTGGCTCACAGTTGAGGTATTTCAGACCCCAAACATGACGCATTATCAAAAGAAGAAATATACAATTAACTTTGATTTTATAATAAATACTATGAACAATTGTTTACTTTGAGTGAACACCTCCATGTAGACACAGCCCACAGGTTGGGCCAAATGTATTTTCTTTAAGTAATGAATCATCATTGCACAAATTAAACCTTTCTATGCGTGTGTGACGAAATTCATGTCTGTGCTTCCCAGAAGCCCACCCTCTTGGGCGCAGACGCGCCTGCCACACCCCAGGGTGACTCATGAGTCTCCTCACCATAGGTAGTCTTCTCTGGTACACAGGCAGGGGCTTTGCTTCTTGCGAACACCGTAGTCCCGCCCATTCCGACAGACGGACAGCTTCTTCAGCCTCCTATAGGTCTCCTTGTAGCCCATGACACACCCGTTGGTCTCTGGATCCCCACCGGGAGTAGAGTGAGACAACCATTCCTCATAGTCCCTGCTGTTACCTAGACAATTAAATGTGGACCAATGAGAAAACGCTTCAGAAACAATAAAAACAATAAAAACACAACCACAATAACGACAAAACAGATAAATTCAAACTGTTTGCAAACTATGTCCATAAAAAAAAGCTACGCTTGTACTGATCATATTCTTTTCAATAGGTCAAGAGACTGGTTATGTTGCAATTTGAGGTGAGTCAAACTATACACAGCTTGCAGTTAGTTAGTTGCGTAATTGCGTGATTGTGTGATATAAAGAAATACAAATCCTCTTATATTAACAATTAATGCAAGCTTCCATTTAACTGTTAACATCAACTGGTGTGCATGTCTGGATCTACCCGTGTTTACTTTAGCATGTTCACCTTAGTTAGTCAAAAATGAGGTGCCAAGCGATAGCATGGTGTCCTACACTGTCAGCTAATCAGTCAGTCAACATTAGTAAGCTAGCGCTGGCCACCCATTTCACCTACAGTAAGCTAACATTAGTTAGCAAGTGTTAGCATCACAACCTACACTGTCTGTTGAGAATGCCCTTGGGAGTCGATGGTGACGGCCACACAAGTTAACTTTAGTGAGCTAACATTAGCTCCATTAGCATCAGGACCTACACTGTCGGCTGAGGATGCCGGTGGAGTCGATGGTGACGGCCACACTTAGCTCAGTATGCTAAGCTAACATTAGCTCCATTAGCATCAGGACCTACACTGTCGGCTGAGGATGCTGGTGAAGTCGATGGTGACAGCGACCCACATGGGCTGCCCGTCGTCCTCGGGCCGGTAGCCCCACACGCTGATGTTCATGGCCTTGGTGCCCGGCTCCGACGTCAGGCCGGCGAAGAACAGCGGGTGGTCTGTGAAGTTGTACGCCTTCCAGCACTGCCCCTCGTCCGTGGAGAACCTGGAGAGCATAGGGCCTAATTCTGAAAAGAATCATAGCAATGTGGGAACATAGGGCTGTGGGATCATAGGCACGCTCCCAGGAGCATTTACAATAAGCACTTGTTTGATATTGTTGATATTGTTGTTTCATATTGTTTGAGCTGCGGGAATGCCTGGCGTGTTCCAAAACACTGGGCGTTTGTTCTGTGTGTTCATTTGCATTTGCTCAGGTACAATGAAGCAGTGTAATGTCTGAGTCAACAGGCGCAGACACGGCCCAACCCTCTTTAAGTGTCTAGTTGAGAGACAACTCATCACTTCCTTAACTGCACTGGTATTAAATATTACAATTAGTAATGCGATAATAGCAGCAGAAGCATTAGCATGAACGCTACAATATTTTCGGCACAAATAATATAATGATGAAACCGTTATAACGTTGGACTACAATAATAACAAATCCACTGAAGACCTCAATATGTCTCCTCGTTTTTTTTGCTGGCTGATATAGATTGATAGATAGACAGACAGACAGACAGACAGACGGAGAGAGAGAGAGAGAGAGAGAGAGAGAGAGAGATAGATAGATAGACACAGACAGACAGACGGAGAGAGAGAGAGAGAGATAGATAGATAGATACAACTTCATTGTTTGTGTTTGTCGCAGCAGCCCAGCAGCAGTGGAAAAACACAGGATAAAAATACAATACAATAAGAATAATAAATAAAGTACAGACAAGACAAGACAAACAGAACAAACAACAACAAACAAAACAGACTGTACAAACAATATCAATTATCAATTATAAAGTGAACAATTATAAATAGGACGCTGTACTTGATGGTCTTGACCTGGCCCTCACGCTGGGCCTCTACGGCCACCACCAGGCCCCCAGAGTCCAGGATGCTGTAGTGGTGCGGGCCCTCCAGGGCCCCCCGCCACCGGTACCCCCCGTCTGAGGAGATGAACACGTCAGCGGGCTGGGTGGACGAGAGAGAGTCCCCCACACCACCTGGGAGAGAGAGAGAGGGGGGGGGGGGAGAGAGAGAGCGAGAGAGAGAGAGACGGAGAGAGGGAGAGGGAGAGGGAGAGAGAGCGAGCGAGAGAGAGCGAGCGAGAGAGAGCGGGCGAGAGAGAGCGAGAGGGAGAGAGAGTGTGGGGAGATGGAGAGAGAGAGAGAGAGAGGGAATGAGAGAGAGGGAGAGAGAGAGAGGGGGAGAGGGAGAGAGAGAGAGGGAATGAGAGAGGGAGAGAGAGAGAGTCAGAGAGAAATGTATTAATACTGTCACATTATAAATAATGTCATAAATGCAATTTTAAATAAAATAGCACAATTAACTGTAGTTACTATGAATCGCACTACTATATTACTTCATTAAAGAATGTAAAAAGACATTGCGACTAGCCATTGCCATTTAAACAGAATCACACGTGAACTGCTCCAACTGCCATTACCGTGGGCGATGAGCAGACCAATGGCAGAGGGCTCTGACAGGGGCAGCATGGGAACTATATGATTGTAGCGGCTGTGTTCTCCATGGATGTGGAGGTTACACTGAAAAGAGCACACACAAACACACACACACGCACACACACACACACACACACACAGTTCACACACTGAGACATAGACAGCGATGATGATTCTATTGCCAATAATATGAACCTCAGCGGTAGGGATTAGCCGACACGTTACGTACATTTCGGACGTCTCCGCAGTCCACGTTCTCAGGCTTTCCCATTAGCCCCCACTGGCCTCCTCTGTTGAAGGAGATGACCGTTCTGATCCGGCCGTCTGTGGGCAACAGAGAGACTCAAAGGTTGAGGCAATAAAGCAGTGGACTGGATGGTGGGTGGGTGGATGGATGGATGAAGAAATGGATGGTTCTGATGGACGGATGGATGCATGGATGATCTAGATGTTAATAAATGGAGGGAGGGGTGAATCAATGATAGAAATAGATTGGTAAATGAATGGATGGATCTAAACAACGGGTGGATAGATGGTCGTATTGATAGATAGATGCGCGGGTGAATGATAGAGCTATAAATGGGTGGATTGATGGATGGACGATCAAATGGATGGAACGATGTCTGATGGAGGCATGACCTGATGGGTGGATGTGATGAATGGATGAGTAGTGAGCGGAGGGGTGAGCGTACCCTCCTCCAGTTTGTTGGTGAGGTACACCCCTCTGAGCGAGGTGATGTTGGTGAAGTCGCTCTTGCGCTGACCCCCAAACAGGTGGCGCTCCAGGGACCGCGAGTACAGGGTACCGCGGTCGTCCGACGTGTACATGGTCCCGAAGTTAGTGTCTGGGGAGCAACAGAGACAAGGTGTGGCGCAAACATTAAAGGTGACATATTCTACCACCAGGTGGGCGTGTCCACCTATATGCATGGCGGACAGATGACCAACGTCTGCTACGGTCCACTGGGCAAGCTGGTAGACTGATCTATCCGTCGTACATCTAGGTGGACACGCCGACTTGTGATGTCAGAAGAGGCAGATTTTCAAAACGGCTTGTAACGGCTAATCGCACTCACACCTGGTGGTATAATATGTCCCCTTTAACCGAAATACAAGCTCTGTGCGCTTTGGTTTTAGAGTTACGGAATGAAGAAGAGAGTCGTGAAAACCATCCACTGGGAACAAGGTCAATGCCTGCACCACGCACTGATATCCATAATACTGAGCACGAGAGAGAAGGCGGGGTTATGTTGGCATCGGGGCCTCTCAGTGTCAGCAGAAAGGGGCAGGTCCTCATCAATCATTTGTCTGTGTTGCGCTCATGCAAGTTTTGCATTTCCTAGAAAAAATTGCTTTGCTCAGGTTGTGATTAACATGATAAGTAAACAGAGTGGTGTGTGTGTGTGTGTGTGTGTGTGTGTGTGTGTGTGTGTGTTTGTGTGTTTGTGTGTTTTTGTGTGTGTGTGTGTGTGTGTGTGTGTGTGCGCTACGTCTACCCTGATCCTGAGTTCTGTTTTGCGTTTCAGCTTTTGCTGTTAATCTATGTGGTGGTCCGTCCAGTCGGCACAGATAAGGACCGCTCATCCCACATGGCCTCTATTATGTCTTGGGGAGAGGCCCCCAGAGCCAGGGGCCAATATAAATGGCTGACTGCAAAGAGGAAAATATGCATCCATGTGTGACTGTCTGAACTGGAATCTGAATGCAGGGTGAATGAAAAGTGGATTAAAGAAACAGAGGGTTAATAGAGAAAATAAGAAATACAAAGAAAGAAAGAGGAGCAAAAGATAAAGAACAAAGAAAAGAATGTGGAAAGAGAACGGTAGAGAGAGAGAGAGAGAGAGAGAGAGAGAGAGAGAGAGAGAGAGAGAGAGAGAGAGAGAGAGAGAGAGAGAGAGAACTGGTAACAGAAAAATAAACAAACACGCAGAGCCTAAACACACAAGGACACACAAGGAGTATGAAGGCATGATGCGTCAGCAACACAAAGAGCTTGTGAAACTTGTAGCTGAGCTTTTCCATTACAAACAGAAAGCTACAGAGAGGGGAAGTGTGTCTGCCAGGGTTGGTTAAAGTACTTGAGCTGTTTTCTCTAGAAGCTTTTATGACAACTAATGTTGTGAATTCTGTGAATTCAGGAAATAGTTTGAGAAAGAGATACAGAGACAGACATGACTGATTTACAAGGGGCGTGTGTGCATGAGTATGAGTATGTGTACGTGTGTGTGTGTGTGTGTGTGTGTGTGTGTGTGTGTGTGTGTGTGTGTGCGACACATTACCTCCTGGATTGTCCACATGAATGAAGATCATGACCTCGTCTCCGTCCAGAATAGAGTAGAACTGAACCAACACACACACACACACACACACACACACACACACACACACACACACGCACACAAGCACACATGCACACACACGCACGCACGCACACAAGCACACACACGCACGCACGCACGCACACACACACACACACACACACACACGCAGGTACAAAGTGTGTAATTATAGCACAAGCCAATGTGACAACTTCTGTATCATTAGCATCGACTAATCTCCGTGAGAGAGACTATCTTTTTGTTCAGTCAGCAGGATGGTATGTGTGTGTGTGTGTGTGTTTTTCTTGATGAACCAGATGTGTGTTGTGAGGTGGATGGCAAAACAGTGTTGACTGAGATAAGCCAAGAGCCCAACCACTTTTATGAGAACCTCATTTCACTGAGTGTGTGTGTGTGTGTGTGTGTGTTTGTGTGTGCATGTGATAAAATTGTAAATGTGTGTGTGTGTGTGTGTGTGTGTGTGTGTGTGTGTGTGTGTGTGTGTGTGCACACGTCTAGTACTAACACCATAAAAGGATAACTTGCAAACATTTGCAACAACACTGATGAAGAAGTGCAAACACTGACGCACAACACACAATATTAATGGACAAAAAGGCTGCCTTTGACCTTTGACGATAACCAAGGCTATTAAAGTTTCCATAAACTTCCTGGTGTAAACACAATATGTCAGATCTTTCTTCTTTCTTCATTCCTTTGTATTTTTTCCTCTGTCCTTTCTCTCTCGCTTCCTTCCTATGTATTATTTCCTTTTTTCCACCTCTCACCATTCCTTCTCTCTCTCTTTCTCTTTCTCTCTCTCTCCCGCTCCCTCTCAGTCTCCCTGTGTGTGTGTGTGTGTGTGTGTGTGTGTGTGTGTGTGTGTGTGTCTCACCTGCTCGGTAGAGGCGGAGGGCAGCTGTGCGCGGTTGAAGCTGCTGCCCTGGTCTGAGGAGACGTAGATGACTCGGGGCAACCACTAGAGGGCCAAACACCTTTCAACCTTCAACTTTCACCTTACATCATAATAGTTGTGTACAAATGTGATTTATTTATTGTAATACAAACGCAATACATGTTAATATATTCGGTTAGGACCTAAGGACTGAAGCCTGCTGATGTCATAAGGACTGAAGCCTGCTGATGCCTGCTGCAGCCATTCCAGCCCCCCCTCCAGGATGTGCCCATATATGGCTTGTTTCAGTCGCTGGTGGCAACGATTTTAACAAAATGGTGACGCTCTGTGAAAGGCTTATATTCACCCTCGGGGGACATCACATACTATGTCAAACAGTCTATGCTTGAATGCTCCAATTTCAGAATAGTGTTTCCATGTGTGCTGACATGGCAGAAAACAACAAAATCTAAATAGCTCTAAATGGTGGTAATTATAATGTTACCACTATTTATTCTGACGTCTGTTCCAGAGGAAAACAAACATAGAACTGGATGCATGGTGGTAGGAGTGGCGGCGATGGGGGACGACTATAGGAGGGTTTCACATGTCCTCACTCGCACTCCAATATAATAATAAGCATAACAACAAGACGTTGCATTGGTCGATTATTCTAGAACTGTGGGCCATAAAGTACCACGATGGAGGAACAGGGCCTTTGGAACCTCAGACCACATGACTAAAGGCTCACTTATGGTTCCATGTTGACGCAACGACCACTCAGACGCTTCGACGCAGTCGTGAACCTGTTTTGGTTCTGCGTCGGGTTTACGTCAGCGGACCAATCACAGCCCTTGCTGCTGCGTCGCCTCAACGCAAGGTAACGCTTTTTGGGAGGCGCACGTCAGGCCCCTTGCGGTGGACGCAAGGAGGGTCCGCGAGGACGTAAGGGGTCCGTAACCGCCTTGCGTTGCGTCGCCGTGGAACCATAACTGAGCCTTGAGAGCGTCCTATCCCAGTGGGGCGTGTCTCTCACCAGCTCGTCCATCACCGAGGTGATGAGGAAGCCCCCGATGTAGCCGAAGGAGAAGATCTCCTCAGCGATGGTGGTGAAGGTCATCCCAAGGTCCTCCGTCCGCTTGAGGAGCAGCTCACCCCGTCTGTCCGCCTCCACTAGAGACACACACACACACACACACACAAAGAAAAACACACACACACACACACACACACACACACATACAGACACACACATACACACACACACACACACACACACACACACACACACGCACACACACACACACACACACACACACACACACACACACACACACACACACACACACAAACAATGAAACACACACACACACACACACGCACACACACACATACATTCAGACAGGGTTAGGTGGTAAGAGAGTGACTGAGTTCTTCTAAGGTGAGAGAATACAATGTTTGAATAGTTAACGTGTCAAACTGACAGTAGAAACTACATTGCAGAGGCTGACATTCACAAAGTGAAACAGATGGTTGGTAAACAGAGACTGAGGCAAACGTCATAACAAAGCCTGACAAACACATTGCTATAGCCCTTTACTCTTTTCATAGATAGATAAACTAGTAAAATACCCATGGATGTTAACCTCATGACCTTCCCTTCCTTACCGGTGATTGGTGGTTAATGAAGATTTCTACCATTTTGTAACCGTGGCCACATTGAGGATTCTTTCAGAGTGGTGTCCAGGTGTATGGCTGTACATACCTGTCCCTATGGGGCTGTAGCTGAAGAACAGAGTGACGCCAGCACCCCTACATGAAGAGAGAAAGGAGGGTTTCACCACAACAACATTTTGTACAAATTCACAAATGCTTTCCTCACATTCTCTTTTTTTCTACACACCACAACGAAGCAAAAATCCTCATATTATATGATATTATAGACTGGTATACTGTGGAACCAATTTGGTAGCAGGCATCCTTTGATCATAAATCAGGACTCCTTTAGTTTTTTTACAGTGGTATGCGTGAGAGACATTATGGTTAGCATGTTAGTGAGCCTGCTTCATGCACGGCTTGGGGTTAGGTCTGTGCCTTGTTTATCTGTTCTGGTTGGTGTTCGCCCTCACCACATGAAGAAGTAAGCTCCATCGTGAACCTTTCTCCAGTTCGCCCCAAAGTCCACAGAGAGCCAGAGCCCGCCCTGTTGTGAAGAGAGCCACACACACAGGGAAAGAAAGAAAAGGTTTACCCTTTTGAACAGTAATGTCAAGTGTGTGTGTGTGTGTGTGTGCACGTGTGTGTGTGTGTGTGTGTGTGTGTGTGTGTGTGTGTGTGTGTAGAAGTATTACAAATGATTGTAATACAAATTCAAGTTCATGTGACAATGGGAGAAAATTAGGGGAAAGAGAAAGAGAAAGGACATCACAACACGACAAATACTTTCTAAAAGACAGGCTTGTATCAGTGTGCGTGTGCCGTTGTTAAAGCCTGCACTGTGCTGCCATTGTTAAAGTCTGTAACGTTATACATGCGGCCGGGTGAGGTGTGTTTGTATAACCCTACGCTCTCCCAGAAAGGGCGAGGGGCGAAGCTCACGTCGATGCTGATCACCACCAGGTAGTCGGGGTTGAGGAAGTGGAAGGTGATTGGCTGAGCCAGGTGGAAGGGCAGCCGGACGGAGCGGAAGGTGACGCCGGCGTCTGAGGAGGTGAAGATGATCCCCCCCGAGGTATCCACCATGGGCGTGTCCGCGGTCAGGATCACCTGGGGGAAGGTCAGTCCAGGGCCAATCAGAGGAGAGTATGTGGGGTTAGGGTGGCAGGCAGGTAGGGACTTCATTCAATCCCGATGGGAAATTAAGGCTTTGCAACCGCCCACATCGAAAACACAACAGTAATAATACACAATAAAGTAAGTGACAATCTAATCAAATAAACATCTGTCTCCAAAATGCACATACATTCAAATACTAGTTAGTATAGACTGATTCTGACCTTTTTTTTAATATTTTGTTCATACCTAAAACATTTCACAAAGAATGAAATGTAATCTTGTTTCTCTGTTTCCCTGGGTTTGGCAGACACACCCACAACATAAATCTGAAACGTCACTTTCTCTACCAAACATGTTGGTTTCATGCGTAAGTGATTTGGTTGGAAAGTCTGACAAGCATGCAGGCAAGGTGAACTTGACTTGCTTTGCTGTCCTTGAAAACAGCCCACACTAGAAAACACTAGAGAACAAGAAATACATCAATCAAACCCAACCTCTGAACACTGGACATTAGTAATGTGAACTCACTTGAATTTCTCTGCTCTGATTATGAGGCCGACAAGAAAACTCTCTTAACATTTGTGAACTTGTCTGTTTGTGATGGCACAGGGTCCCATGGAAAGCACACACACACACACACACACACACACACGAACACACACACACACACACACACACACACACACACACACACACACACACACACACACACACACACACACACACACACACACACACACACACACACAAATGCCAGATGCTTACATGAAAAGAATTGCCCGGTCCAGTAGCAACACCAAACTCCTTCCTGATGAACGTGTTGCCGATCCGGTGGGAGATGTCACGGAATGACTTGCCATAGTCCATACTGACAGACAAGAACATGTCTTATCTTCTATGTCTCTCACACAGACACACACGTATGCACGACACACACACGCGGTTAGGGGGTAAGAGACTGAGGTTTATGGAATTCTATTAACAGGCTGCCCCACACTACACGATTTTTTTATCTTATGCGATTTTTGAGTCGGAGTACACCCCACACTTAACGAGAATCGCAGCCGATTTTTGCTCTCCGATCCGACATAAGATTAGAACACAAGACGGAACACCCCACACTACAGGATAATCTTATCCGATTCTCGGCCGTGTAGGCTACGTCATCCAGCACGAGACAAGAGATCGAGAGACAAGAGATGGTAGATCTAGAGCAGCGGTTCCCAAACTTTTTTTCCTGCGCACCCCCTTTACGTCCCAACCGGGTTGGCGCACCCCCGATCCCCACTTCAAAAAGAAGGAAAAAAAACGCAACAAAGCTTTGTTTTATCGCCATATAAAGACTCATGTTTAATCATGCGCAAATAACCAGAACACGCATGACAATAACAACATCAACAAATATTATATAGTTTATGAGATTCTATCTTAGAACACTACGGCAGACAGGATAATCTTGGCCGATTTTCGTCCCGATTCGGCTGCCATGGGAACGCCACCCCGATTCTCGTAAGGGGCAAATCGGCCCCGATATCGGGACATTTATCTTGTAGTGTGGGGTCAGCATTATGCTGACCCCACACTACAAGATAAATGTCAAAGACAATGCAATGACAAGGCAAAAGACAAGGCAAGACAAGGCAATGTTAGAACGATTAATCTCAGAAGTTATTTGTAGAAAGGAAACGTGGAAACGTGGGATTTATTCACACACACGCACACGCACACACAAACACACACACACACAGGCGATATAATAACACTACTAGTGTAACATTAATCAGGTCACCTGCGGTAGAGACGGGAGGAGCCCCCCTCCAGGAAGGAGTCAATGGGAGCACTGATGGTGGACAATACCAGGATGACCTGGGTGGAATTCAACAACAGACTCAGCATTCCGTTCACATACCAATGAGCAGGTTAAGAACCGGGTATCCAGAGCCCACAGGACTATAGAATCCTTGTTAACTCCAACGTTTATCATAGAATCAAAGATCATTTTACAGTTTAAATTTTTACTTTTGACCTAAATGTATAAAGTTGTTCAATGAGTGAAGCTCGAGGGTACTTTCTAGAAGACTGCTCCCTCAGCTAAAATGCTTGCGCAGAGGGGTAGTTCTTTTTGGCTGCAAACTCTGCTCAAGAGAGTGTAACGTGGGTTTTTGACAATGTTTTGACACTTCTATAACTGCTCACATCACATGATGAAACTCAGACATAGACAGAAGTTCTCCTGCTAAAACAGGGGTTTACTTAGCCTTTAATATAATATAAGGAGATGTTGTTTCTTTACTCTTACTTATTTTACTCTTACTCGTTACTCACACTGATATGAACGGTGGGAATGTACCAATATAACTTTAAGGTGTGACTGACGCCAACATTCTGTGCCTTCTGTGTAAAGTTAGAGTAAACTGTAATTAAAGCTGCAGTAGGTAAGATTTGAGCGTCGTAAACAGAGAAAGCAGAAAAGAGGCAAGATGCAAGATTTGAAAATACATATCCGAAACAATGTCCCATGCCTCTCTGCTCCCTCCATTCCTATGTAATATGTATAACATTGACAGTGTTTAATCGTAAAATGACCTTATGCCATCAAAGATTAAGAAAACACGGTGAAAGATGGAGGCAGCTTACAGCTTACATCATAGTCTGCCTTCAAGCAGAAACTTAACAATGTTTTAGTAGACCCCTCCTACTGCTGTTGATTCCCCAGTTTCTCACTTGCACACACCCTTCACACACAATATAACATTGTCACATCTTAATTAATTTTTTCCACCCAGACACACTCATCTGCTCGCACACGCACACGCACACACACACGAACATGCATGCACACACACACAAATCCCTTCATTTTTGTATTTGTTATTTGTTATTTGTACCTGTACTCCTGTTGGGGCCTCTTGGA
Source organism: Micromesistius poutassou (assembly GCF_964030765.1). Lineage (NCBI taxonomy): Eukaryota > Metazoa > Chordata > Actinopteri > Gadiformes > Gadidae > Micromesistius > Micromesistius poutassou. The sequence goes on from NC_140288.1 coordinate 8,886,892, forward strand.
CCAGATCAACATTGAAAATAAGAAACTGTTCTTAATTGTTTTTATCTGGAAAAATAAAACAGCCAAGAAGGATTTCAAAACGGATGCCACATGAGCTGGTTTGTAATTTGGATACAATAAATAAACAACAACGGTATACATTAGCTGATCAACTTACAGTGTAGGACTCCTCATTGCATGAAATTGTTGAAAATATAAAAATTGTGCTTGGCTCGTTTGCGCTCGTGTTCGTTCGTGCTCGTGTTCGTTCGCGCTCGTGTTCGTTCAGTGTCCTCAACCTCGCAATGAGCGTGAATTTTAAGTATATGGGCGGAGACATCTCTCGCATAAATTGGGAATTTGGGCTGCAATACTAATTCAAAACGCTTGGTGTCCATGTTACATTATAGCACCTTTAAATCTGAAATGAGCTCATACAAAGACAAGTCAAAGTCAACTCGAAAAGGATATTCTAACGAGGTATATCCTTCTCTCAATTCATTGCTCTTGAATCTTAAATGTTATTATCGTTATGAATTTTTATGTAATGGCAAATTAAAAAAAAGTGCTGATGATTGCATTAATCATGATGAGGAGATAACATTTGAGACAATTTCAATCCATTTCAGGCCTACTCACCCCTGTTCCATCACCCACCCAGGTCAAAATAAAACTGGAACCATCATCGCCATTGAAACCGGTCTAAGAGAGAGAAAGTTTTGGTTGTCTGAAGCAATACATTGCTATACATAGGTTTCACAGATGACATTGCATACATTTATGTAGCCTATATATTTGGGCTACTATGGAATAATTTCATTCAAAAACTCACCTCATGCGTATTGTCATCCAAAATCTCATGTTCGGTTCGGGACAGTGCGAGTCGACAGGACGTGAAGGTGGGACCTTGAGAGCCCTTGGAGGAGGTGGTGGTGGTGGAGGCAGTGGTGTTGTGGTCGGTGCCCGCGGTGTCCCTCCTGGGACGGGAGCGCACCTGGCGCAGCTCGCTTTCATCCTGCTGACTTCGGTGGAAAGTCACCGTCCTGCGGTCCCTGTGATCTCTGCACCAAATTCCCGAGCATAGAAAAATTACCGATATAACGACACTGATGACAGATCTCCAAGCCATGACCTTTTTTCCCGGGTGGTTAATTGGGGGGTACCGGGTAGGAGCGCTTCAGGTTCTGTTCTTGGACTTTGCCAACCTGCTCTAGTGCGTTGGTTAAGTGGGATTGAAGTTGAAAGGCAGTGGGCGGGACGGCTTTAACGCTTCATTACCATAGAAAGTGCTGTCTAAAGTAACCTCGTTCGCAGGCGTTCTCATCTTGCCTGTAACGGATGCTCCAAATGAGCGATAGTGGTGAGGGGCGGGACTTTACGTTAAATGGGTTTAGCGGCGAGAGAGGGAGGGACTTCCGATAGAGATATATCTGCTTCGGATATGTTTCGTCAAATCTTTCGTCACAACTCCATATTTTTGCTCCTTGTTGTTGTTGATATTCGTATCTTGTTCTAATTAATATCGCTCCGGGGACTGGTAACAGGCGTACACAGCTCACAAGGAGCTGTGAGACCGGAGCTTACGTTGAAGTAAACCGGAAAAACTCTTCAACTAAGGATCCTCGCTCTGTCTTATCTCAAAGCGGACAGGTGGTTCTGTCCGCATCCAGGGAACCAGAACTTGTTATAACAAAACTTTCCCTACCATAGAGCATACATTTTCAATAAATCAGTGAAATATGAAATTATAACACACATGTAGGTTGTTATACAACTTTTATATGTTAAATATCAACAATAAGGAACAATGTTGGGTATAGAAAACAGATTATTTGATAGGGTTGCAAAAACATCTTGAAAGTCAAAACAGTGTTTCACACATTTAACATCAATTATAGGACTAAACACACATAATTTACAGCACCAACATTGCACTTGGTCATTCTGATCCATACAATAAGAAAGAAATTAAGGTAAAAATACCAATATACAAGTAATAACAGATTCAGTGCAGGTAACAATGTGTTTCTCTAGTGACAGTAGTGTGATACAAATGCGCCATCTGACACCTGCTCTTCATCCACTGCATACAATCCGCTCCATGTGGAACGGATCGTTAAGTGTCAACGTCTTTCGCTCCTCTCGGTCCTGCTGTCCTGTGGCTGGTGGCGGTGAGTGGTCTCTGGGGGGCCTGGGGGTCCTGGGCCCACGCCCTCAGGTCATCCTGGGCGTACATGAGTCCCCCGAAGGAGTCCATCAGGGAGAGGAAGACCGCGAAGGCGCTCAATGCCGATCCGATCAGATACAACTTCACGAAGGACGACATGGCTTCCAGCTGAGATGAGATTCATGCAATTCTGTTGTAGACGCACAAAAACATTGTGTTTTATTTCAAATTAAGAATTATTTGGATAAAAGGCACGCATAGGTGTATAGCATTGGACTGGTCACAGTGGTCACCCATCAAACGACCGCGCATGGGAACCAATAACAAAGCGGGGGCTTACCCAATGCTTACCCAGGCAGTGCTTTCGAATCCACAACAGCAATGTGGATGGCGACAATCTTTGCGGTATAGCGGTCTATGCGTGAAAGACCAAACTTATCAAGAGCTTCTCGCGTCTTCTGTGTGTTTCTCAGAAAGTACGTGTGGACCGCTGTCTGCGGAGTGAAGATGTAGCTACAACCCTCCTAAATGCTCAGCACCACGTGGCGCGGTGACGACACGGGAGGGGAAGTTCCCGTAGTGGAATTTCCGAAACAGCGCTGAATGCGACCAAATGCGAGGGCAGCCATCATAGGCCTAATAATAATAATAACTTGGATTTTTATAGTGCCTTTCAAGATACCCAAGGTCACTTAACAGAATAAGGGCGAGGGGAAGGGGTCAAAAGGACTTAGTGAAGAGGAATGTTTTGAGGTGTTTTTAAATCATGGGCAGGGATGGGGCAGAGTGGATGAGTGGTCATTAGATGAATCATAAGTCTAGACACTTTTAGTAAGATCGAGTAATGCGCCACGGCATAATGTTTGGTTTATTTCAGATCCTCGGTCGAGCCATAACATTTTTTGCGCTGTAGTTACAGCAACAATACTTGGAAGTAAATCGTGGACTCCAGATGGCGCCTTCGTCAACTGGCCTGCTGAACGTAACCCTTCATTTAGGAGGGACAATAGTTGAACGTTCACACAAGCCAAAGATCCTCATCCTCATCGTCATCCAGGGTCGGGTCGCGGGGGCAGCAGCTCAAGCAGGGGGCCCCAGACTTCCCTTTCCCACATTGACCAGCTCTGACGGGAGGATCCCGAGGCGTTCCCAGGCCAGTGTTGAGATATAATCTCTCCACCTAGTCCTGGGTCTTCCCCGGGGTCTCCTCCCCACTGGTCGTGCCTGGAACACCTCCCAAGGGAGGCGTCCAGTGGGCATCCTCACCAGATGCCCAAACCTCAACTGACTCCTTTCTAAGCAGAGGAGCAGCGGCTCTAATCCGAGTTCCTCTCGGATGACTGAACTTCTCACTCTATCCCTAAGAGAGAAGCCAGCCACCCTCCTGAGAAAACTCGGCCGCTTGTATCCGAGATCTCGTCCTTTCGGTCATTACCCATCCCTCATGACCATAGGTGAGGATAGGAATAGGATAGGAGGATAGGAACTGCTCTCCAAACTTAAATCATCATGGAATTGATCAAATGGTCTCTCAACGCTATTGACACCGTCTTTTCGACGAAACACCCGGGTTCGGGGGAACCTGATTGTCCTGCCGGAACGTTCGCAGCTGGATACACGAGGGATGCCTGGGGGGGGTGGCAGCTTGTGTGCCTGGCGCCTCTTTCCGTGGAGGACGTGGAAGACATCTACATATTTGGAATCGTATTCTTGGGTCTTTTGCTGATTGGAATAGGCATGGCCTGGATGCATCGGGTGAATAAAGGTACGCGGTCAGCTGTTCAAAGCCCCTTAGGGCTGCCCGTCATGATTGATACGGTGGGCAGAGCCGTCGGCACTCTGAATATGACTATGAAAAGCAATACGGATAACATCTCGATCATGATGGAGAAGCTCACGGCTTTGCAAAGGCAAGGGGATCGTTCTGGAGACCGGCATGGACTTGGAGTGTAGTCGCGCAAATTGGAATGCGGCTACTCGCCCTAAAACCAAACAACCCTAATCTTATCTTTTGGCCCCCCCCGACCAGCACCGGCCTCGGCCAAGGCCACTGCTGGAACAACATCTCCCGGATGAGCACTGCTGCGAGACGCTCTCTTCGTGCCTCCCTCCCCCCCACCCCACCGACACCTGCTGATTGACTCTGTCTGGGACATGATCAAGGCTGTCTCCATGGCAACTTGCTGTGTTATCGCGATGACATCCTGTGGCTGAGACACCATGGTTGTGACGCCAGGCGAAGCGACTCTTCAGGCCTACGCATACACAAACTCTTACACGGATACAGATACGCAATCACCCCCCTCTACCCCATCCCACGCCTTCGCCGCTTCGGTTTTCCCCCCAGTGTGACAAGACATGCCTGTGTCCAGCGCCTTGATGGCTGCAGGACCGATGGCTGCTTGCCTGCACTGGTGTCCCCCCCCCCCCCCCCCCCTCCCCTGTTGCAGGTCTTGTGTTTTTCATGTTGTAGGTTTATGTGCTTATGTGTGCTGAGGTGTTTTTTTTCCGGTCCCCACACTGTACTCCCCACAGGAGCATAGTCTGGGGGTTGCCTTTTTTTCCCCCTCCCCTCTCCTCATGTTGTTATGCTGTTTTTTATTTTTTCCCTCAAGTTGGCGCCATCCATGGCTGCCACGACGCACTCGAACGTCAAGACAAATTCCTACTATGTTCTGCATAATTGGTCAATAAAACTATTCTGATTCTGATTCTGATTCTGAATGAAGGTCGACCGGTAGATCAGAGAGCTTTGCCTTGCGGCTCAGCTCTCTTTTCGTCACAACGGTGCGGTAAAGCGAACGCAATACCACCCCCACTGCTCCGATTCTCCAGCCAATCTCACGCTCCATCGTACCCTCACTCGCGAACAAGACCCCGAGGTACTTGAACTCCTTCACTTGGGATAAGGACTCATTTCCTACCCGGAGAAGGCAATCCACCGGTTTCCTACTAAGAGTCATGGCCTCAGATTTAGTGGTGCTGATCCTCATCCCAGCCGCTTCACACTCGGCTGCCAGCCAATCCAGTGAGTGCTGAAGGTCACAGGCCGATGATGCCAAACCAAAGCCAAAGAACCCATTGAGCCCTAACCCTAAGTAAGTTAAGTTATCCATTATTGTCCCTTTTTGGGGGAAATTCTTTCTCTGCTTTTGACCCATCCGGGAGCCAGTGAACACAGGGGGGACACTGGCACACCCGGAGCAGTGGGCAGCCGCAGTGCAGCGCCCGGGGAGCAGAACAAATTCTGTATCAATGCTGTGTGTGTGGTGACAGGGGAATCACCAGAGATATATGAGGGCTAAGCCTTGGGGGTCTGCCTGTATACTAGGAGAGAAAGGTAGTTAAAGCCCTTATCTGTCGGGCAATGTATGACTTCCATTGACATTGTTTACAGTGCTAGTTTGCAGTGGTCTAATTTCTCAACGCAGAAACAAATGCTAAATTCCTGTGATAATATTTATATTTATTGATAGCCCGTATTGGACACCCGATCGAACCGGACTCCAAACCCTTCAAAATGTAAAAAAAAAAAAAAAGTGTTTAAAAAAAAGGGACGTTGTGAAAGTGAAATAAAAAGTGCAGTAAAACAATTGATCCACCAGATGGCAGTGTCTGATATTGAAAAGGAGTTTTAGCACTATAAATCCCGGTGATTTATTGTTTAAAATCACAACTCACATGATAATTGTCATTCCAAATTAATATTCAGAAAGCAATAAGAGTTGTTAATCAAGCATACATTTGATCTCTTCCAAAAGCAAACACACACACACACACACACACACACACACACACACACACACACACACACACACACACACACACACACACACACACACAGTCAAGTGGGGGTTAGTGACAGAGAAAAGATGCTTAGATTTAGGCACATATTCCTACAGATATGCCTGATACCTGATAATTTGGCGTTTATGTCCCATGCCCTGATGACGGCATTATGGTCTCCCTGACGATATCTCCTGCCTGCCCATGGATACCAGAACCAGACAATAAACCTCAAATAACCACAGAAAATGATTACAACTTCAACAGGAAAATCAGCACCGGTTCTCTTGGTAATTATGTACAAGGAGACAATACAATAACCTCAAAATACTAGTAACATTTTTAATAAATAAACTTCTAAACACCAGGACATCTATTACCCCCTTGTGGTGAAGTTGTACAGAATTGCAGAGACCTTTTTCTTTCTTTTGTTTTAGTGAGAAGCAACATTTTAGCCCCCTTTTTAGTCATTCAATGTGAGGGGAATTAGAAAGTAAATTCTAGATTCAGGTCAACTGATAGTTGTCTGGAGCAACCATCAATTTAACCTTGCACACACACACACACACACACACACACCACAGAGGAATGTTCTGTTATGGGTGGGTGCCCTTAGTTTGAATCTCATGACTCATGTTTAACTCAGTCAATGAGTTTCCATGCTGTGCGCATTAGATGCATTAGGCGTATACGAACTGAGTGAGAGAGGATGGACTGTGTGATTATTTTTTCACATGTGGATACACTCACAATTCCTGTGCAATGATATGGGGGTATAACCCCTCCCATACCCCCCACCCCCCACCCCAAACTGATATACTTAAAGGTGTAGTTTGTGGGATTTAGTGGCATCTAGCGGTGAGGTTGCTTCGAACTGATTCGGTCGCAAACGACCCATCAATAACGGTGGCCTGTACTCGCCTGTAAGATGCCAGCAGCCACTAGAGCATTAAGTGGCCAAGGGTCAAGTGATGAGTTTCCTTCAATGATTAAAAATATTGTTTTTAGTTAATTAGTCTGTAAAACTATCACATAGCACATAACATACGTAATAATAAGTAAGATAGCGATGATGATCAATAATTTAGAACATCACTAGAGCAGTTTGTCCTTGGCTACTGTAGAAACATGTCGGTTCAGCATAGCAGGCTCCGTGGAAGAGGACTCCTAGGGGATCCCTACCGGACGTACCCTCCCTCGAGGGATTGGCACACGGGGGCTCCAGGTCCCCGGCTATCCTCCGGTAGTCCTCCTGGTAGGTCTCCTTCTCGCCGCCCGGCCCAAGGAGCTCGTACCCGTGGCCTTCCATGCTTGGTGTGGTTGTGATGCTGATCGTAGCACTTTATATTAGATATAAAGTGCTCATTTTAAGTCTATTAAAAAACGTGGGGGAGACCCACCAATGTTTACACCAAAAAATACATGAATGCCTTAATTTTGAAGATTCCACACTGACATGAATTCAGGTTGGTCAGGAATCTGTGTGTTAGCTACATGTGGCCCAGCATGTGAAGGCTGAGTGTATTTCCAAAGTGGGGGACTTCTTCCATCCTAAAAAAAGGATAAGAGGATTTTCCATCTTAAGGTCTTTGCAACATGTCACCAACAGGCATCCACCTGGAGGTGAATCCACGGAGGGGGGGCTGGAGTGGTGGTGGTGGTGGTGGTGGTGGTGGTGGTGGGGTTGCTTAGAGGGGAATTCCTCCTGGAGCCATGTTTCATGTAAACAAAGAGTGCCCATGTCACTCAATTCATTATTGAGTGACACGCCCACATTCCATACGTGAAGCCCATGGAAGATGAAACAAGACACGCACTCATTGGTGTTCTTGACCTCAATCTGGAGGGCTTTGAACTCTTCCACTACATTGAAAGCAATGCATTACTAATTACAATGGAAATGTCACTGAATGCGGACCGTTGTACTGAATATTCCTTTAGCTTTATGAACGTGGTCACAAGGCCATAATGTTGTTTAAATATACAGAAAGGGATTCAAAATCAGAATGAGTCATAACCATCGCACGGCCACTCTCCACCACATTTTACAAGAGTAATGTGAGGTCCTTTAGGTCTAGTTGTAGGGCTCAGTGTTTAGTTGTGTGTATTGCAATGCAAAAACACGAAAACCACGGCATATCCTCCTCTAATGGCTGGTTTTGAATAACCTTTGCATGTCCATCTGCCCGGCGCACCACACTCTGCTCTTATGCTGCTTCCTCAGTAAACACGCAGCTTTTCTACACCACAGCCTTCGTTCCCATTCTAATTCTTAAATCCTCTTTGTGAAAATCAAGCACCGCCAATGATGACCAGCAGCCGGATTAAAGCCCAGTATACTTAGAGAGAGAGAAGAGGAAGATGAGAGAGAGAGAAGGAGAGAGAGAGAGAGAGAGAGAGAGAGAGAGAGAGAGAGAGAGAGAGAGAGAGAGAGAGAGAGAGCAGAAGAGAAAGAGATGAGTGAGATGGGTCAAAAAAGTGTGAGTGCTTCATCGAATACCCACTAGGACAAAAGCTCACACTCCATTAACTTCCAGAGGAGCTCCCCCTCCCCTGGGCACTGACTCTTTCCTATAAAAAGAACCCATCTATACAACAACATATTCCATTCCATGATTGTATGGAGGCTTTCTCCTCCCCAACCCCCCCCCCCCCCCCCCACCACTATACGTCTATGACCGCAGAGCCCCAAGTGAATGACAAGAGACTTCAGATGCTTGTTGGAAGAACCCACTATAGGACAGCAGAGCATCATCTCCCGGCAACCTCTCCACCGCTCTCCACCCCGACAACAAGGCAGCGCTCCTGGCATCATTCCACCCGGCAGCCTCTCAGCGGGTGAGTCTCCTTGGCGACGCCCTGCCACGCCACGCCTCACAGGGGGCCTGTTGCCGGAGTCCTTATCTTTGTTTGGCGCAGGTGCTCACCTGCTCGCGACCGAGACACTCTGTTCTGCGTCTTCTCCCCGAGGGTCTGTGGGAGAGAGTCCTTCTGAGGGCAACGCTGGTGCATCAGGGCTTGATGAACCTGGTCTGGGGAGCCAACAGGGATCTGCACCTGCGGTAGAGACCTGCAAACAAGGAGGAAGAGAGAAGACGGGGAGGGGGGGAGAGGGGATTCAGATAAGGATTGTTTTAAGAGACACAAGAGGATTGCCTGTGACGCGTCGCCAGCCCGCTGCTCTGCTGCTTTGCAAACCAAGTCTGCTTAGTTTGTTTGAGCTCCACCGCGGGGGCATCATTCAGGAGAGCCAGCGGGTGAATGGAGGAGTCATTCCATCGGCATCTTCTGTCTTTTCTTTTGGGCGGGGGGGGGGGGTGGGGGGGGGGGGTGAGACTTCCTTGTGAAACCAAAACAAACTTCACCATTGCGTGGTGGTGGTGGTGAAGGGGTGGGCCAAAGGTGGTGGAGAGGAGTGCAGCCTGCGAGGCGACGACCGGCACCACAACAACAACAACACGCATGGAAGGCCACGGGTACGAGCACTTTGGGCCGGCCGGCGAGGAGGAGACCTACCAGGTGGACTACCGGAGGATTGTGGGGGACCTGGAGCCCTCCCGGGCCAACCCCTCGCCCCAGGTAGGGGAGGGGTACGTCCGGCAGGGCTCCACCAGTCATGGCCACGAGACGGCCGCGCAGAGATACAGCGCCACGAGAATCCAGGTTGGATTGGGACCTGTGAGGTGAGGTTATAGGTTATAAGGACAAAAGTGACCATTTGTAGACTAGAATCCCATAGACTCTGTTCTGATGTTGCCAACGAGTAGTTTGGTACGGAAACAAACAACACATGAATTAAATGGAAACCTGAATATTACAATGTCATTGGAGAGTATAAATATAATATCACCTGCTCATCTATTTCACGAATTGCAATGTAACTTTATGCTTGTGCCTTCTCTAACCACCACATCACTTCCTTTACATGGGAAAATACGCTGTGAGAACAACGTGGCAGAAGACCTTGAGGTCAGATTTATATCTCGGAAGGAATCAGTGAACAAGGTGGCTGACAGCCAGATGAGAATACAACAGAGATGGCTTAACGTGTCACTTGCTATGTTAAGATAGCTAAAGGCATTCTCTTCACACAAACACACACACACACCCACACACACACACACACACACACACACACACACGCATGCATGCACGCATGCACTCACACAGACACACACACACACACACACCAGATATACACACACACACACACACAAACAAGTTTGGCTGGTAATGGTCTATCAAGGCAAGTGGGTAGCATTGCTATGGGGCAAGCAGAGGACACGTTTTACCAAGAACTCAAAATAGCACGGAGGAACCACCATATTTGCAATGACCCACTTTTGATTTCAAAGGGAATACAGTAGAGCTGCCAGGATACTACTTTGGGGAAAAGGAAAGGGACCTAAACACAAAACAAGTGAAACCCTAACTGATATTAGTCTGAACATCATATGCCTAGTCAGCATAGCAACACAGGAAAGATTAAAATGTAGAAAGGTTTGCTCTCAAAGATTTTATGTAGATGTGATGTAGATATGATATATCCCAGGCATTCACAACCTCTTAAAAGATACAATATACATCACATGTACTCCCCTAAATTAATGTATTAATCAATAAATTAAATAAAAATACAAATAGATAATAAAATAAATACCTAAAGGAAATAAATATAGATTTTTGTCAAAGTTAAAATAGAAAACTAAAATTACAAAAAGCAACACAAATATGTAGAAAATGTAGGCCTGTAATCAATATCGACAAATATACAGTGGCTCAAGAAACTTATTTTGTGTAATCATTTTATATCCTGCTGTTTGCTGAAGAAACAGTACTATACTACTCCATATCACTTTCTGTTTAGTCTTGTCACAGTAATTGTGTCAGTTGATCAGGATGTTTGCTGTGCCAAAGGTTAATGTGTAGCATCATGTCTTAGCAATCCTACAGTCTGTGTCAATTTGCTGGACATTAGACTAGTAGACCACATTAGTGAAAGACAAAACGAATCAATATACAAAATAGATGCATAGATGGAAAGATTTAGATAAATGCTAACTTTGAATGTCACTTTCAATAAAACAAATAATGAGCTGGTTGATTCATTTATTTGTTCGGTTGGGCTACCCTAATCAGCTATAATATGATACTTTACTAAACTTTATACTCCTTTTTTCCAAAGGTAAAATACTAAAACAAATACAAAATAAAATAAATAGGCAAAGGAAATAAATATTTTTTATCTAAGTCAAATTTTAAAACATGAAAGTACAGCAAAGCAATACAAATACATAGAAAATGTAGGCCTATAACAGATGTCGACAATAAAAAATACAAAGGCGTACCTCAATGGCATACCTCTTGTGTAATCCTTTAGTCTCCTGCGGTCTTGCTGAAGAAACAGTAGTAGGCTACTGTATCAATACACTTTCTCTTTATAGCCTTCGGAATGCCACAGGTATTGTGTCAGTTTATCTGGATGTTTGCTGTTCCAAATGTAAACATCTAACATCATGTCTTAGCAAACCTAGCGTGTGTCAAGTTCCTGGAAATGAATAGTCCACATTAGTGAAAGACAGAAGTAATAAATAAACTAAATAGATGAGTAAATTGATAGATGGGCGGCTGTAGAGAAATGCGAACTTTGAATGTTTGTACACTTTGGTTAAAAGTCCTAATTGTTTAGATAATTTTTTGCAAACACCTTACAGGATGACTCCAAGCTTCGTAATTCGCTATGCAGCTAGATTTCAATTTTTGAGTTTGTGGTCTGGGAAGAAGGAACACTTTATATTGAAATAGACCATGAAGGGCGTAGCAGCCATTATACGTGGAGGGGACGTGTCCCCTGCACATTTCAACATCTAGGTTTGGTCCCCCACACCTTTTCTAATCTCATATTATATTATATTTCACATTGCATGCCTGTCTCCGCCAGTAGAGCTCTATCGTAAACACGGTCTGGTCAGGGGAGCCTGATCCACTGGTGTAGCCTTGACATCAGCCAAGCATGTGTCGCTGCAAGGTAGAAAGGGACAAATCCTGGAGTGGATTTTCAAAGAGGTGGCTACTCTCGCTCAATGGAAGTGGAATGGATTAATTTGGCGACTCGTGAGGGGATGTAAAACCTGGTATGGATTTCTATTCTTCACAAGAAAAGAGGATTTGACGAGTAGTTTTTAGATTTACTTTAAGGAACATTAACACAAAACAAGTGGAACCATAACTGATGTTCTGCATAGTCTGAAATTGTATGCCTAAACTTAAAGTCATAATTCTGAAGTTAGCTCTAACAGACTTTCTAGACTTAACTTCGTTAATTATAGAATGTAGATAGGCCTATATCCCAGGCATTCAAAACCTATTTAAAAGCATATACATGACATTCACATCACATTTTCTCCCATACAAAATAATATAATCTAAAATTAAATTAAATAAATAGGTAAAGGAAATACATATAGATTTTTAGTCAGTCAAAATAGAAAAAAATAAAAGTGTGAATAGGCAGGTAGACCTATACAATGGCTGGGGAAACAGGGAATATTTTGTGTAATCATTTTGTCCCCTGCAAACATACACTTTCTCTGATAGCCTTCGGAATGCCAAAGTAATTGTGTCAGTTGATCTGGATGTTGGCTGTGCCAAAGATTAACATGATACATCATGTCTTAGAAAACCTACGGTGTGTCAATTGGCTGGACATGACTAGGAAAATACATTAGTGAAAGACAAAAGTAATGAATATATGGTGCATAGATGGATAGATAGGCAGCTGTAGAATAATGCTAACTTTTAATGTTTACACACTTTGAATAAAACAAATAATGTGGTGGTTGATTAATGTATTTGTTGGTCGGGCTACCCTATTAATATGACAGGGACCCTTAAGACGTTTTGTAATTCACATTTCATCTCTATTACTATATTATATTACTCTATTACTATATTACTACTATCTCTATTACTATGGCATGATTGACAGTGCAGTCCAGTTTATGGTCTGTGAGAAAGGAACTATATTATAACAGACCAATAAACAACGTCAGAATAGCAGCAAATTAACTGAAAAGTTAAATCCCCCAATGAAATGAAATAATTCAAAAAATTCATTATTTTTATCCTTCATAAGAAAAAGTGGTTTGACGAGTAGTTCTAATTCAATCGAGGCCTGATCTGTGATTGGCCACAGAGGGAGAGAGGGGATGTGACGCTGCTGCCAGTACAAAACACACATACACACACTGCTGCAACACATCAACACACACACACACACACACACACACACCCGGTGGAACAGGCGACAGGCAATCAACTCTGCTACCTAGTACCATCCAGCATCACTTTGACATCTGGGGAGCAACTCACCACCATTCATTTTGGATTTTTCTTTAAAGGTAAAGCCACTAGCAGACCTAAGAACGGGTCTCTGATCCGACTCGTCGGTCGCTCAGTTCTGCTCCACGTCTTCGCTAACGCTGCTATGCTAACTAGCGCCATGTGTGCTCATGTGTCAGCCCGGAGCAGGGAGCCATCCAGTGCATGTGGGGCTCATCTACCATATATGTGGCAGTCTTTGCTTCGAATCGTGGGGATAGATGTTTCTGTGTAAATATAGGGGGATAGACATTTGAATATTGCAATTATCCTGTTATTATTTGATATAGATCCAAACTTCTCTTGATGGCTGGGCACAATGCACGGCTCTAAATGTGTCTCAGATCGTCTTTTCTCATTGTGTTGGAGGACCAGGGGTGGCTGACGATGCTTTTAGCCCAGTGTCTCCTCATGGAGCTGCTCCACCTGAGCTGCTCCTCATGGAGCTGCTCCTCCTGGGGCTTAGTGAATAGAAGTGCCACATGTACCATTAGCCACTAGCCTAGCCTATGGTCGTATCCAACACAAGCATGCCTCAAGGAAAACGACTCTAATCGATGACCACCAGACAGCTGATCTATGGTCCTCAGTGGTCTGGAAGCTATAGCCCCTGTAGTCTGTAGGATCTGGGTCAGCAGACCGGGGAGACTCACAGCCTGGCAAGTGCGTCATTTTGATATACGTGTGCTGTGCTGTTGTGCTCGTCTGTCTGCTCCTGTCGCTTGTCATGCGTTGGACAAATGTGCTTAGATGACGCGAAGGCAAGTCTTAACGTGGTGCTCTTGTACTATCAGACCGAATAGAGCAAAGCGAATTATATGGATCAGGTACCATTTTCGCCTGATGGTCAACCACAAATGCCCACAAATCTAAACAAATCTCCATCGCTTCACTGAGATGCCCAGCGATTCCATCTGGCAGCTACTGCGCAGGTGCATGGGCCTGGTGGATGCTGATGATGTTTCCATGGTTATGCCGTCTTAGGAGAAGGTTGTATTTGGCTTTGATGGGACTGTTTTGTTCTGTGCTTGGCAGTGTGTATACTGTATTGCATTCTGTAGTTCAATGATCTAGGTAACATTGTCATTTCGTGTACATCTTTTTGCAGCATGGCAGATTTCCTAATCAGCGGTGGCACAGGCTACGTTCCAGAGGATGGACTCTCGGCCCAGCAGCTCTTCTCCATAGGGGACGGACTCACCTACAAGTAAGTCCTCTCTCATCCTTACTTTTTCAATTTATTGTTATCTTTTATTTTCTGCTGCTAATTCTCACTCAACTCAACAACTCTAAATTTTAAAGTTGGATGTGGTGATGGTGAAAATGTTCCCGTCATGCAACAATGGGTCGTGTGTGTGTGTGTACGTGTGTACGTGTGTGTACGTGTCCGTGTGTGTGTGTGTGTGTGTACGTGTCCAGGTGTGTGTGTGTGTGTGTGTGTGTGTGTGTGTGTGTACCTGTCCAGGTGTGTACGTGTGAGTGTGTGTGTGTGTGTGTCTGTGCGCGTGCGTGCGCCCGCGTTTTGTAACGGCCAACACGTTTTGAATCGCAGATCTGACCAACAGTGTGTTGTCTCGGATGGTCAAACTGCTGAAGAGCTGTGCTCTAGAGGAGATGGGTTGACTTACAAGTGAGTAGAACGGCCTTCTAACAAACCTATGACACTCTAATACGAGAGAATGCGCTCCCCCCCACCCCCCACCTCCCCTCACCAGTGGCGCTCTCCCAACTAGGAACCAAACACCAAAATGGTCCTGCTCAACCGCAGCAGACTTAAGACGAGAGACGAGACATCTTCTCTTCTTATTATGAGTAAAGACGATTTCCGTAATTGTGATCATGATTGGGTCGGACATTATTCTTGTGGTTGTCATCCAGCATTCATCATTAAACCAACGACTAACCGTCATTTGTGCATGGTGATCTGCTGGATCCATCGTTTTGAACACACAAGTCATCTATTTGAATTCACCATTGAGCTACCGTTTACCATGGCTATTAGTAGCATGCTACTATTTCTAATAGCTACTTTAAGCATGCTACTACTGATAATGGCTAAAATAAGCATGCAATTCTACTAATCGCTACTCACAGCATGTCCCTGCTAATGGCTAGTGTAAGATGGCTACTATCTGCTCGTAGCAGGCTCGTAGGATGCCCATACTGATATCACATGGAGCATGCCAATTCTCATGGTAGATAATCATCCAGAACATATTTTTGGCAAAGGCCAATAAAAAGCATGAGCAGGCCTTTTTAGTATTTTCTTTTAATTTCCTCATGTCATGGAGCAACGGGCTGGACTTCCTGAGACTGAATTCCTGAGACGCATCTCTGGTCTCCTGTAGACGTGGCCATCAGCTGGCAGTGTGCCCACAGAACCTGAGCCTTTAATGCCCCACACATAGTGGCTGGATTACCATTACCGCCGTTTATTTAAGGTTCCAAAGCTGCTCGCTGGATTAGCGTGGATCACTTGGATTTATTTTACATTTTACCACAATTATTATAAAAAAAACATTTGTCATGTCAGTCTTTCCTGATTCAGGAGGTTTTGATCAGAGTAACTCTAGATGTTGGACGAAAGACACCTGGCCCTAAAACTTCTGTGTAATGTCTCCCAATTCTGATCTTATTTAAAACGGACCACTTGACACAATCTGTCCTGTAGTGGGACATTTTGTACGACTGCCTGGTTGATTGAGTTTAGAAGGCACTGGAACAATCCGGCCCATTGATGAGCTGCAGGTCGCTGCGGCTGCTCTTTAAGTGGATTTGCGTGCGTTTGATTGGAGCAGCATCCTGGTGGCTGTGGCCCTTTAACGAGGAGCATGGCGTTGTGAAGATAGCTGCTGCACGTGACACGTCTAGAGGACGATCATGTGAGTTGACTACAGGAGGAAGGAAGAGTGGTTGTAGAAAGTTTAGGATTAAATCATTTGGTGAAAGTAATTACTGTAATTCCATAATGACATGTCAGGCAAAACGAGTCGGTCCTGTTGGGTGTAAACGTGTCATGCTAAATGACAAATATCAGAGACAGTCTCTGATATTATATTTGATATTTGTCATTTACGTTGACTTTGTATGGAGTCGCGCCGCCCTGTCGCTTTTGGTGTGAACGCGGCTTAAATTAGCTTGTGGGGGTCTGCCTGCTGATTGGCCAACTCACTCCTAAAACCATGCAGTAATGTCTGCAGGGGGGGCAGGTAAATATTGCTCCCTGATTGTGGTCTACTTAAGGCAGCTTGCGCCACCTACCTGTGCTTAACACATTTGTATCCATTTTACATTTAGATGATCATGCAAAGCATTAAAACATTTTCTATATCAGACATCAGTGCTCTCGTGTGAATCTTAAAGCACTCTAAATCCGACGCACAGATTTTAATTTTAAATATCCTAGTGCTCATCATGACATGTTTGTTTATGTTTCTAGCTGGCACACACACTGAGTTTGGTGTGCAGACTCGATGGGTGAAATGATACGTTGTGCCCCTGTATTTAAGTGACGAGGCTAAATGTGTGAGTGACTAAAGTAAACAGGCCTCGTCCGAAGCCCAGCTGTGGTCTGTGGCTTGGCAGTGAATGGGGACAGATGTGCTCTCGTCTCCTCCTGCCTAGCCCTGTCTGGATGTTTTGTTGGCTGTCTGGATGGTGAAATGTAGGAAACACACACGTGTAAAAACACACCCAGAAGTGCACACAAACACGAAGCGTACACACACACACACACACACACACACACACACACACACACACACACACACACACACACACACACACACACACACACACACACACACACACACACAAAGCGCTCACACTAACTAAACTACTTCCGTTGCCAGTGGTAAAAGTTCTTAGCCGTGTCTGCAAAGGTTGGCTGTGTCAGAGCCTGTCTACAGAGAGCCTTGGCACTCTCTATTGAGCCCCATTGTATCAAACTTGGTTGCAGTTCCATTAGAATTCCACTGGGGGTGATCGAATGAGTGCAGATTGAATGGGGGTCTATGGGGCTAGACGGCTAAATGTATCTCTTTCACCTGCTTGTCGTTGAAATATCGCATTGTATGGTAGATTCTGCAAGTTCAATATAGTTTATAGTTCAAAAGTCGAATGAATGAGTATGTCCTTTCGATTTCTTACAGGTTGGGCCGCTGTTGGTCGTTCACGCTAGCATTCTGCTAATGAATGTTGATTGGTCAGGGACGGACTTACGACTGATTACGACTAGAAACCCCTCTTGATGGCATCTGAAGCTGAAGCACAATCAGAAACATTATCTTAAGGAGGACTTTCTGTCGAAGTTATAGTTATTATTAAGTTATTATATGTATAAATATAATATATATTATGTATGCGGAAGTGCCAAAGTGACTCAGAACTTACCGTAAAGCAGGACCGCTGGCAGTGACGTCATCTTTTTGAACAGATTTTTAGAACAGTTAAGTGAACTTAATAAATGCAATATTCAGCTGAGTGTATTCTTTTAGCCCCCCCCTTTTGAATGTGACTCTCAAATTACTTGACAAAAAATAACACCCTGAGAAAAGTGGAATTTGAGGGTGAAACCCTGTCGACTCCCATTCATTCTGCACTCACTGGCGAGCGCCCTCACAACGGCAGAGATGTCAGTTCAGAAACCGGAAGTCACCAGAGAGTGCCAGTTCTCTTCATATTCTCTGGCTGTGTATTCTTGAATACATCCATCATATTTTGGAGACATTCGTGTTGGAGCTAGGATCCCTGTTCAATAACTAAAAGTCATTTTTCGGCTAAAGTTGGTATCCAAAACAAAAACAACAAAAAGTGATAATTATAGGTCTATAAATGTAATTTACCATGTGGATTCAATAAGAGGACTGTGTGAGAAACGTGATGCTGCATGTACATGTACAATGACCATGGTGAATATCTACAAAGATGCCTTATTGCGATTGGTTAAACTGATATATTTGCAGGCTAGAGATATCCAAAATCGACATTGAATAAAAGTAATATCACTTTTTCGCAAAACCGATATTGTGTATACAGTCCCATTCAGCTCCTGTATTTGTAATTATTTTATTGAAGTGGTAAGAAATCGCAACTGACAATCGTGTTTAATGTAAAGGACCTTTACCCTGTGCTGCTGCTACTACTATCGCAAAACCCGGCTTGCAATGTACGCAAGCTTAACTTTCATCATCTTCTCTGAATCCAAAACCCTTCCACTCCACAGAATGTGAACCTTGTGTCTGTACAGGTAGACTCTCGTTCTCAATACCATCAGTGGCTGGGTTTGTTCTGATCATTTGTCTTTATTTGTCCTTCCTTGCACAACTCTTCCCTCACACTGTCTGACTGTAATTCACCAGTGTCTCACTCCCTGTCTGGGTTTATTTCCCCTGGTTTTCTGCATCAAGTGGTGAAACACTGCGTTGCCAATTGTTAAGGGAGGAAGCAGGAGCGCTTGTTTTGATGCAGCTGATGTCCTTAATGAAAATGCAGCAGAACTGATGTTATTTAGAAATGAGATGCAGAGATGCAGTTATAGGCTGAGTGGCCAAAGGGGTCATGCACTTGTATTGTTACAATCAGTAAGCAGGCTGGTTTTATTAGGAGCATGGTTTTCCCAAAGATCTGAGAGCAAAACCATTGTGAGCTGTGTCTATTTTTATCATTTACTGTATCAATTATTTACGTTTGGATGCAGGTTGGGAACAGAGCTTCCATTTCTTGGTTCATGGTCAGTGCTGTGTTCAGAAGTTTCTGCGTATTTCCTTTTTCTTTTGTGTGCCATTGAAGACCTTTGATTGAACTCTTCAGAAACAGGAAATGCGATAATAGACTTGAATCTGGTAACCTTTTTCAAGTCCACCCTTGTCTAGTCAAATGCTGTTTGATTCAACTTCAGTTCAGATTAACTTTTATGTTAATCCGTAGAGAGTTGTCTGACCTCATGTAACAATAAGTCAGTGTGGCGACTGGGGGACATTTTTGTCATCTTCAAGCAGGGTTGTCTTGCTGATCGCACCGTGAAAGTCTCCTGAAACACGCTAAAGTGTCACTGCTCTGCTTCTGTGTTTCAGTGACTTCCTGATTCTCCCCGGCTTCATCGACTTCACCTCAGACGAAGTGGTGAGTGTGTGGCGATCCAAACCGACCGTTTCACAACGCCCACGGCATGGTGCACCGCCTGAATAATGCACTCACAGGATGAAGATAACAATGAATCGCATGTTGTATATAAATTGCTGTCAGGCGTTTCCACAACGGTAGACGATTGAGTATGCAGCGCTAGTCTGTTCCAGGTTGCTTCACCGACAGCCAACCCCTACCACCACATACTGTCCATCGAGGCCACCTGACGTCACCTAGAACCACCATCTCTGTCCATAGACATACTGAAGCCCTCTGTTCTCCCAGACCATAACTTTCCCAATTTCACTACTCCAAAAATAAATGTTCTTGAATTTTTTGGTCTTCCGATAAATCACCCGCATTATTTTATTCTCTTTGTTTTTTTCCTCTCTCTCTCTCTCGTGCGCGTCATGGCCGCCCACTGCCTTGTCTTACTGCCCGAGCCTTGTGCTTACATTAGTGGTCGGCTTGTTGCTCCCTCGCTGCTCAGGCACAGCCAAGGAGCCTGTCTGCGCATTCTCTGGGTTTACTCCCTTTTATGAAAAAATAAAAAAAAGGAGAAAAACATAAAAATAAAAAAAGTCCTGTTAGACGTTTTCTCACTGGATTTTTTTTCATTTAATTTTTTTTAGTTGCAAATAAGCTTGACAAGTTATTTTTATCCAGCCCTACTTTGTGGTTAGGCAGAAGCTAAGCCTTCTAGACGCTTGAAGGTTGTCTGAGTCCTGAAGCCGAGCTGTTCTGAATGAATCAGCGGGTGGGTGAGGGTGGGTGAGTTTGTGGTGGGTGGGTGGGGGTGGGGGAGAGACAGACCTGGGAGAAGTTTAACTTTGGAGGCCCATGGCTCAAACTCCACATCCTTGGGAAGAATGTTGCACGTCCATGTGTTTATCCTCCCAAGATGGAGAACTCGTTGGGAATGTTGTTTTCCCTCTGCCCCCCCCCCCCACAGTTGGACTATCCCTTAGGAACATGTACCTGTACAATCTTGTTATGTCGGCGTGAGATAACAAATTATCTCACTCTTATGAAGAACTCCTTCGCTGGGCTCCCATGAGCGGGGAATGCTGTCTTTTTCGTTTTCTCCCAGCAACTACACGGCCGCTTGTTATGGGAATAGAACTCCTCTCTGAGTGGCCCCCACGGGCACCTTGAGGGGGGGGGGGGGCACAAGAAAGAAAGTAGTGGTAGAGGCGTGTGACCGAGCTGTGCTGAGATTGACCCTTCCTCCGCCGTCGATACGGCCGCCCCGCTGACAGGGTCATTGGAAGGTGTGGTGCGGCGGGTGTTGTATACAAGCAACCGAGCCCCCTAGTGGCCGAGACCGGGTTTACATTAGAACCATGCTTTCTCTGGTTGTTTATACATGAGCCTTCATGTTATTCACCGTGGCTCCTCTTCCTCTCCAGGACCTCACGTCGGCCCTGACCAAAAAGATCACGCTGAAGACCCCCCTCATCTCCTCCCCCATGGACACGGTCACCGAGTCGGCCATGGCCATTGCGATGGCGGTACGTCTCCCTGCACTGAGTCAACACGGACCATGGCGTTGGAATAATTCAGCGGTTCAGTTGTTTAGCATAGAGATTTCAGTTGATCTTCAGGAAACGTATAATCAGGAAAATGTTGACCGTGTATATTTAGTCTCAATTATCAGGTCTGTCTTGACAAATATTTGCTAATCATGGGTTTACAAAGGCAGGTATTTGCCTTGCTTTCTCTCCAGGTCGTTAAACATTTAATACTGTATTTTTCTGATTGCTCGTCAGTCAAAGCAGCCTAATGCCCTTTGGTCTCCAAACTTGGGATGGGCATTTCACCCAGTTCATGACATTCCATGGAGTAAATAATGCAGCTATAGACACTGAAAAAGGTTTATTGTCAGTAAGTTAGTTTAATTTCACCCATAGTGTTCCAAGTTACCTGCATGGTTTTAAAGTGATTCTTCTCTCCTAGCTGATGGGAGGGATCGGGATTGTCCACCACAACTGCACACCAGAGTTCCAGGCCAACGAGGTCCGGAAGGCGAAGGTAAGGCCCCCTGTGCTTCACTCGTTCCTGGACCGCTACGTATCGGCTGGATACCGTCTTTCGAGGCGCAAAGTGTATCCCGATTATCAGGATCGCTGCAGCTTCTATTCCAGAGCAGCTTCGAGGTAGATTCACTGAAAAAAGACTCCACTGAAAGAAATCTCTGCCGTTTTCAGGGATTTGCGCTGAGTGATGAAACTCTCATGAAGCTCTCACAATGTAAAGCCCATTGACATTAGAGGTTTGTGTGTCTAAATTAATTGCTTGCAAAATAAAGGATGCCTTAAATGACTCATGGACGCTTACTCACCCATCAGTTGACCGGCAAAGCGGCCATGTCACGGCCCCAGAGATTATCGCTGCTATTAAACCGCTTCTTTACAGTTTCATGCCAGCATTGGGAGTACGTCTGGCCATTCTGCGATCGGATCGTATATTGCCAAATGAAGGGATGTTGGACAATTCGTTTTTCCTACACCGATATTAAGGCAATTTTAACTAACTTACTAACTTACTTTAACTCTTTTTTTAATAATTAAAATAAAATGTTCAGTCTTTCATAAATGTTTATCTACGTGACTAACTGTATTGCTTGCAGTTGTCTTTACTCCCACCACCCCTCCTCCGAACGCCCTCTGGCGATGGTATAATTTATTGGCAGTCTAGAATAACCCTGATCGGACACAATGAACAAAGAAACCACCGCCCATCTCTAGTGCAGGCAAGTATCTGGGTTGTGTGCAAAGATAAGCCTAACAAGATGCAGCTTACACTATGGAGTGGCTCCGCCGTCGAGCGCCCATCGACCCTGACCCTGTCGTAGGGTGTTCATACAGAGCGCAGCGGCACATATGGGGCCCATGTGGGGCCCATGTGGACTCTCTGTTCGGGTCTTGCCGATTGATGATACTTGGGCTGGCTGTGATCGCCGTCAGGAATCGTGATGGTCATCTCATGGACGGTGATCTAGCGGGGGAACCAGATGAATCAGCGAGCTTGTGTTTTGGTTTTGACCACCCCTCCCGTTCAGTCCGGTTCAGACCAGCACTACGGCACACTGTCGTTGCTCTTATTGGTTGTAGGTCTGTCCATTTGTGTCCAGAGGCACTTTGGGCTGTGCCCGTTGATAACAGCCCTTGGAAAATCGATAAATGAACAGAGAGGTTGGTCTGGCAATGGCCTGCTAGTGATCTCAAGAGCCCATTGGTTTGTCGTTATTTTATGTTTTATGTTTTATTTTAAGTTCTTCTCTTTGGCATGGTTGGTTTTCTTTTATTTCTGATATGTGCAGAGAACAGAAAATGCTGAAAATCGGAGCGAACGGCAGCTCACTTTCCGTCAATAATCGGTTGCGGATGAAAACGATGAATCTAGAAAATGAAAGTGCCTTTGTTGTTATTGTTTATAAGTTTCGCGTTTTATTTTCGATGCTTCCAAAGCTGGACCACTCCTAACGCTTCTGGCTGCCATTCCTAACCGCCCGGCTCCTCCCATAACGCCGTGGTCCTGTGTCCGCAGCGCTTCGAGCAGGGCTTCATCACGGACCCCCTGGTCATGAGCCCCAAGAACACGGTGGGCGACGTCTTCGAGGCCAAGGTGCGGCACGGCTTCTCGGGGATCCCCGTCACGGAGACCGGCAAGATGGGCGGGAAGCTGGTGGGCATCGTCACCTCCAGAGACATCGACTTCCTCACGGAGAAGGACCACGGCAGACCCCTGGGCGAGGTGTGTGTGTGTGTGTGTGTGTGTGTGTGTGTGTGTGTGTGTGTGTGTGTGTGTGTGTGTGTGTGTGTGTGTGTGTGTGTGTGTGTGTGTGTCAATTTCCTAGTTTAGGGATAGTATGTGCTCTCAATGTCCTCGTTTAGGGGACAGGGTAGTGTGTTTGTGTGTACACGTGATTCGTTGCAGCAACTTGTCGTCCGCATATTGACGTGTATCTCCATGACGACAGGCCATGACCAAGAGGGAGGAGCTAGTGGTGGCGCCGGCGGCCGTCACGCTGAAGGAGGCCAACGACATTCTGCAGCGTAGCAAAAAAGGTGAGCCGTCAGCCGCCATCTTGAAAGGAGAGCCACCTGAAGAAGCTCCTGTAAACACGGTTTACAGGAGCTTCAGTAACTGGAGGGCGGGTGTGTGGCCTCTTCAGAGGAGCTGCTGTTTAGTGCTGCTGTCACACCTGTCCCCTCAGCAGGGGACCTGGTAACCCCACAGGGAGCCACCAAGTGCAAACCAATCCACAAGGGGCGTTGAGGGATCTCCTAGATCAGTTGAATCCTTTAAAACATCCATTTTGTATCTACAGTGGTTTACGTTACATGTTAAAGCAATATCCAATATTATAAAACGGGTGGCTTAAATCAAGCGATCTGATTGGTTCCCAACTGAGGTATAATGAGCGTATACACACAGCTATGACGCCAATTCAGTTTGCAGAGTTCTGCATCACTCCGCACCTAACATGAACTGTTGTTTTATTTATATATAAAAGCAATAGCATAGTTCACTGAAGCCTAAAAATATGTTTATTGATGGAGAGGGTGGAAATGTTGTAAAGCAATAGGCGCACGGTGAGTGAACTCGATCGTAGGCTAAATTGCCCGGCGAACCAAGCTACCGTCTCTAGCCTAGCCTTCTCTATGAAGGACGCTACAGTGTGTTGCATAGCAACCGCCGCACACTTTGCAGGCAGCCAGGAGGGACTACTTTTTTGTATTCGTAAAAAAAAATGCTTTTCTGACTTTCTAGTTTTTTTCAAAATAACGCCCCTTAACTGTGGTATAATGAGAACATACCACAACCTGTCGTGATCTATTGCTTAATTATACCACCAGGTGTGGTGTGATTAGCCGTTACAAGCCGTTCTGAAAATCTGCCTCTTCTGACACCACAAGTGTGCGTGTCCACCTAGATGTGTGACAGATAGATGAGCAGCGTTTGCTACGGTCCACTGGGTAGGCTGGTAGACTGATCTATCCGGCACACATCTAGGTGATGTCAGAAGAGGCAGTTTTTCGGCTTTTAACGTAACCTTTTTAAAACATCCATTTTTTGTATAAAAAAGGCAAGCTGCCCATCGTGAACGACAGCGACGAGCTGGTGGCCATCATTGCGCGGACGGACCTGAAGAAGAACCGCGACTACCCGCTGGCCTCCAAGGACTCCCGCAAGCAGCTGCTGTGCGGCGCCGCCATCGGCACCCGGGAGGACGACAAGTACCGCCTGGACCTGCTGGTGCAGGCCGGCGTGGACATGGTGGTGCTGGTGGGTGGAGTTCGGTTCGCGTCCCCTCCTGGCGGGAAAGGAGTGTGAAACGGGGGGGGGGGGGGGGGGGGGGGGTGGGAGGTTTCAAGGAATGGTGGGTCCCGGTGGGTGGAGGACGGGTGGAGGCTTGTTCTGTTCGCTGGCCCCTCCTGGGGGGATAGGATGTTGTGAAACAGTGGTGGGGGGGGGGGGGGGGGTTTGAGGCCCAGACTCGCCCTGGCGGTTTTAATTGCGCGGATGTGATCATTTTAAGTGTGAGTTTTAATCAACGGCGTTATTCTTGGAAAGGGGTCGGCATTTGGGTTTTCCGCTTATTAATTTCGATCAAAGATGAAGCCACGTTCTTCCTCCACGGCCTCAGTTTGAAATGTATTAGTAACGAGTTGGTGAGGGTTTTTTTCGAGGATGCAGGATGCTGATATTAAATGCTGTAGCGCAGAGCAAAGAACAACCAATCTTCGCTGTGGATGCGCTGTTACTAATGGCTCCTTTTGTTTGCAGGATTCCTCGCAGGGCAACTCTGTGTACCAGATCAACATGATCCACTACATCAAACAGAAGTACCCAGAGCTCCAGGTGGTGGGGGGCAACGGTACGGTCGCTCTCTGCTCGCTGGTATCCGTGTCCCGCCGTTGATGCGTCTGCACTGTAGGCTGATGTCCCGTGTTCTGGTTCCCCTGCAGTGGTGACGGCGGCGCAGGCTAAGAACCTGATCGACGCCGGCGTGGACGCCCTCCGAGTGGGCATGGGCTGTGGCTCCATCTGCATCACACAAGAAGGTACCCCCACCTCGCCTCCTCCTCCTCCTCCTCCTCCACCCCTCCACCCTTCCTCCTCCACCCCTCCTCCCCCTCCCCCACCCCCCTCCTCCACCCTTCCTCCTCCCCCACCCCCCTCCTCCACCCTTCCTCCTCCACCTCCCCCATCTTTCCTCCTCCACCTCCCCACCCTTCCTCCTCCACCTCCCCCACCCCCCTCCTCCACCCTTCCTCCTCCACCTCCCCCATCTTTCCTCCTCCACCTCCCCACCCTTCCTCCTCCACCTCCCCCACCCCCCTCCTCCACCCTTCCTTCTCCACCTCCCCCACCTTTCCTCCTCCACCCCCCCCTCCTCACCCCTCCTCCTCCACCCCCCCCCTCCTCACCCTTCCTCCTCCACCCGTCTGCACCCCTCCACTTCTGAATAGGAAAGCGTCTTTCTGTCATGTCCCTGGTGGAGCATAGACTGGTCTGACTGTATGTGAAATGGACTCTTTTCACATAATCATCATCATCATCACTCATTATGGGTCTGTCCAGACTAGAGAAGAGGACATCCATTGACCATGTCCATACGTGCCGTGCCCTGGTCCACTTCAAAATTATATTAAATAAATGATATATTATATGAAATTATCGCAGACCCATAATTAGTATAATGCGCGGCCCCTGGGTGTGTAACCCCTCTGGTAAAGGGTCTATTGGGTGTGGTACTCCCACGTTACCACGGCAGCCGTCCTGTCAGCATCCCATTCCGCTCCATTGTTAGAGTATAGTGTGAGCATAGGTCACCACCCAGGAGCAGCAGGTCACTCTGGGGCTATTGTTAGCCCTTCCCAGCAGCCACCTCTCTCTTCATGCCAGTGGGGGGCGCCGGTTGCCACAAAAAATAAAAAAGGGCAACCGATACTCAGGCTCTACTCCTGGTTGTCATGGCAATCTGCAGAGGAAGGCCCCGTCCTCCGTTGCCACGGTGACGAGCCTTCCCCTGCTCTGTGCCGGGGTGGTGTTCTTCGACCACCGGGACCCCGGTGTCTGTCTATAGCCTTCAGAGTGTGTTCTAGAGGACGGCTGCTGGTCTGAGCAGCCTCCCCTGGCCCCCATCAGACTGACTGGACTCGATAAACAATAAATCAATTAATCGCACGATCAATTAAAATGAGACGATAATTTTGCCGTCCGCGATACATAAGCTTTTTTTTCCTTCTTTTTTCTCGTGTCTCTCTCTATCAAAGAGACTGGATGACAAGAGTTTTCACTCCGGAGCATCGGTCTCGACAGACCCCCTCTCACTTCCTTGGCGTAATGAGGAGTTAACCCTCGAGTCGTGTGTCACTGGTCAGCCGCATGGTCTCTGTGTGGGGAGGCCCTGGCGTTACAGAGTCAGAGCCCGGCTATATGCCCATCTTCCTAGACATTCTCTTGAGTGCAGCATGAGAGCCCCGTGAGGAGGAGCAAGCCAGAGAAAACGCTAGTTGAGATTTGGAGGAATGAAGAACAAAGATGGAATTGGTTTTGTGGGAGCACTTCGGGTTCAAACCGAATGACCGTGGTGAACCACTTAACCTGTGCGAGCCGGTATGTCACATTTGTTGTAAAACGGTAACAACTAAACGTGCCAATACAACAAACATGCATCTGCACCTAAAGCATAATCATCCGATGCAGTTTTCCCTGCTGCGGAAAAAAAATACAACATATCATGGGACGTCTCCGTCTTCCTGACAGTCCACAATCACTGGGGCGTTAAGTCGACAAACAAAGTATTAACATGACAGTTCAAATGGTGCGCACTCACAGACAGTTGTAGTTCGCTTCATGTAGTTTTTATTTATTGTTTTTGGCTGTTTTGTTTATTTGTTTTGGATATTTAGAATATCTTCCAGTTCCAGTGTTAAATATTCTTTAGAAATAACAGTTTATTGATCTTTGAAAGGTTGTACTTGCATTATTTTGCCATTATCATTATTATATTAGTTATATATTAGTTGAAAATGGTCTCAAAACGGCAATATTATCGCTTATCGCAATAATTTTTGGGACAATTTATCGCCCAGCAAAATTGTTATTGTGACAGGCCTAGCTGCACACCTGTTGTGTGTTGTCAGTGTGCACGCGTTAAACCAGACATCACTACACACCCTAGGGGAGATCTCTGGCCTCTGAGCCCCAACTGCTCTGTATAGATTTACCCAACCTCGGCAATATAGCGGTTCCAACAGCACCACCCTGTGTCCTTGTTTACAGCACCTAGCTGTAAAGCCAGCAAGGTGGCTTGTAAGCTCCCTAGTGGTCATTGCTACATAGCACCTGCACTTTTATTGACGCACGCACGCACGCGCGCACATCTGTCTGCTGTATCTCTCTTCATGTCTGCATAAAGAGCTATAACTTTACACCATGAGTATTTGTCTAGTATTGGTCTGTTTCCATGGTGACCGACGCTCTCCTCTCCTCCAGTGATGGCGTGCGGCCGGCCTCAGGGCACCTCCGTGTACAAGGTGGCGGAGTACGCGCGGCGCTTCGGCGTGCCGGTGATCGCCGACGGCGGGATCCAGACGGTCGGCCACGTGGTGAAGGCGCTGTCCCTGGGCGCGTCCACCGGTGAGCTCAGGACGCCGCAGGAGGAGGGAGGAGGGAGGGAGGAGCTCCTGGAGCTGTAGCAGCAGGAGGAGGGAGGGGCCGCAAGCTAGATCTATAGAATGTTGATGGAATATGGATATGGAAAAGGAGTTTGATATCATAAATATCATCTTTTTTTTTCTCTCAAAAACATACATTTTGAAAAAGAAATTCAATATATATATATATATATATATATATATATATATATATATTTTTTTTTTTTTTCCCAAGCATGAATTTTTAATTTAAACCATAGAAAGCCCTTTGACCTTTGACCTTTGCCCCCCCCACCCCGGTGCAGTGATGATGGGCTCCCTGCTGGCCGCTACCTCAGAGGCCCCGGGCGAGTACTTCTTCTCGGACGGCGTGCGGCTGAAGAAGTACCGCGGGATGGGCTCGCTGGACGCCATGGAGAAGAGCACCAGCAGCCAGAAGAGATACTTCAGGTAGCGCCGCGCGGCCGGCCTACGTCTGCCGTCCTCTAGGGGGGGCGGGCGGGCAGTCCTCCTATTTGGAACTGCGTGATTAGCAGTGATGGACAGATGGTTCATCCAATCACCTTCCAAGTATTTATTTTTTAAAGTGCCCGCCCCTATCCAAACAGGACCTAGTTCCAGATGGTTGTGTGTTGTGTGCGATGACCAGGGCTGAACCATTTGGGGACATGATCTAATTGCGATTATTTCAACCAATTGCGATTTAGTATGAGATTTTTCTTCTTGACGTTCCTTATGTTCTGTATTATTCACTAAACAAGCAATAAATCATTCTATCGTCTGACCAACACAACATTGGAAGCAGTCAACATATAAACTGCTCTTTCTATTAGGCCAGGCCTGTGATTAGATGAATTGATGCATGAATTAATATAATAACATCTTTATTTACCTATTTTTGTTAAAATAAATACGAATCTTACTGATCTCCAGTCAGTAACGGTAACATCTTTTATTTATTTGTTCTATTACATCACGCTGTCGGTTTGAATTAGATGACTTGTTCAGCCCTACCGTCTCAGAGCCGCCCCCTCATTGGTTGTTCTCCCCGTGTGTCCCTCAGCGAGGGGGACAAGGTGAAGGTGGCCCAGGGCGTGTCGGGCTCCGTCCAGGACAAGGGGTCCATCCACAAGTTCGTCCCCTACCTGATCGCCGGGATCCAACATGGCTGCCAGGACATCGGCGCCAAGAGCCTGTCAGTCCTCAGGTGAGCAGTTTGAGATCAACAGATACAAGTCAACACGCCTGTTACTAACTTGATTTGAATTCAGGTCTCCCAAGTTATTCTTTGTGTCTTTTTAGTTCTTGAGTGGGTTGTGATTCGTGGGGTTGTGTGTCTCTGTGTGTGGTTGTCAACCTGTGGTCTCCCCGGTCCAGGTCCATGATGTACTCTGGGGAGCTCAAGTTTGAGAAGAGGACGATGTCCGCACAAGTGGAGGGAGGAGTCCATGGGATGCACTCGTAAGACACAGACACACACACGCGCACACTCGCACACGCATGTATGGAAGGCCAGAAGGGTCAAAATGACACCTAATTTTAGGTGAGCAGTGATGTAAATCAATGGTTCGACCCTTCATACATTGGTTTGTTTTGCGTTTAAGATCGTATAAGATCACTACTACAGAGTGAATGTGGACCTTCTACTTAAAGTATTTTGATGACATCTAGTATAAT
Organism: Micromesistius poutassou; assembly: GCF_964030765.1. NCBI lineage: Eukaryota > Metazoa > Chordata > Actinopteri > Gadiformes > Gadidae > Micromesistius > Micromesistius poutassou. The sequence continues at coordinate 8,916,679 of NC_140288.1, forward strand.
GAATCGGCAGTCAAGGAGTAACATCAAGAAGAGATGTAGGCCTACATATCAGACATTAAATGCACATGGAACACAGTCATAGTAGGCTCAAATATATATATATACTTAAGACTCATATACTTTATTGTAGTTTTAAGAAAAATCAGTGTGAAAATGACAGCAGAAACGCAGTATTTTTGGCCTGCCTTTTTGGCCTGCCATACACATGGATACACAGACCGACGCACAATAAGCAAATGGCCTCATTTGGCTATCAAAGAGGCTAGGTTTATGCTGTGTTTACATTGCAGAGTTTTAGTGCCAGGAAATCGCTATGCCTGAGAGATTAGTCTCAGCTGACGTTAACATTGCTCTCCAGTGACCTCTAGTGGTCGTAGCGGGTCACTGGTCAGCCTACTGGAGGATTAAATTGCTGGCTTTAGTTTTTCTTGGCTGCTCGTCAGATAAAACAAGCAAATTAAGACCTCATTTTGCACTATGATAATTTGTGACGGGCATTGACAATTTATGAAGAAATTAAGTAGACTAAATTAATCATTGATTTCATACTCATGATTCATTGATTTATTAATCAGAAATATAGAATTAAATACTTAAAACAAGATATCATGAGATGCAGCCCTAATCTGTGTGTGTTTCTCACACCTTTTTTAGGTAGTTGAATTGAGTCCGAAACGGCTTTTAATGTATTTCAGCCAAAGTGAGGATTCGGTAGAGGTGTCTGAACGTCGGATACATTAAGCAATGGTCCGGTGCGTCTGACCAGGGTCTTGTGCCGTCTGACCGTGTCTCTGACCAGGGCCTTGTGCCGTCTGACCAGGGCCTTGTGCCGTCTGACCGTGTCTCTGACCAGGGCCTTGTGCCGTCTGACCGTGTGTCTGACCAGGGCCTTGTGCCGTCTGACCGTGTGTCTGACCAGGGCCTTGTGCCGTCTGACAGTGTGTCTGACCAGGGCCTTGTTCTGTCTTGACTCTGTGTGTTTTGCCCCGGCCAGCACACAGAATGACATCGCTCCCAAAGCCCGAGTCCTAATGTTTTCCCGTCTCTCCCACAGGTACGAGAAGAGGCTGTACTGATGGACTTGCCCGGACCAACCCATTCCCGCAGTGACCAAATGTAACCCCACCCCCCCCACCCCAACCTCCTCACAAACACACCGTCGCACCACCCAGCAAACTTGGTGTGGCTCGCCCTCACTTGTTATCATAAGAGTGCGCTCGCTCTCTTGCTCTCTGACGCTACAAGCCAATATGTCGTGGAGGAGGGAGGGAGGGAGGGAGAAGAGCTTGGCGATGGGGGAGTGGTTAGTAGGGGAGGCAGAACAGAACATTGAATTGTGTGACACCCGTTGCTTAGACCAGCACCTAAAGATTTGGTGCATCAAGGGGATCTGACATTGCATGCCCCGAAGTGTGTGTGTGTGTGTGTGTGTGTGTGTGTGTGTGTGTGTGTGTGTGTGTGTGTGTGTGTGTGTGTGTGTGTGTGTGTGTGTGTGTGTGTGTGTGTGTGTGTGTGTGTGTGTGTGGACCCTCCTGTTTGTATTCTGGCTTGCGCTCAAATAATTAAATAAATCCCTAAATTTAAGGAATCAACAAAAATCATGTATCCTGCATTATCCGGCCCCTTATAACCAAATGTTTTTATGTTGATTATAGAAGTGACCAAAAAGAGTGCGCTATAGCTGAGTTCAGGGACGGGTAGACACGATGTATGTGTTAGAAAGTACACACAGTCAATCATTGATGAGCGATGACGACCCATGCCTTTCCCGGGTCTTAAAGGCCCAGATTTCCTCTTAGTTTAACGTTAAGTTGTATAGAGTGAACCGGTGAAGGGGGGGGTGGGCTGGGGCTACAATTTAGCATGACTAGGGGTTAGTCGTCTTTTTATTTTTATATGCATGCTTGGTTCCTCCTAAGCCGCCCGCGACGGGGCCGAGTGGAGACGGATTCTGCTTGTTTTCTTAGGTTTTGTTTCGCTCTTTGTTTTTCTATTGACACACGTACTGCCAAGTGACCCGCCGCCACCGCCTCCGACACACACCGGTTATTTTTGTAAATCCGAAAGAAACCAAAACTGAATCCACGCAGGTCAGCTGCTACCACTACACCCTGCCCCCCCCCCCCCACACACACCCTCTACTCCCCCCACACCCCCCCCCCTCCCCCGTCGTCCCCACACACCCCCTGCCCCCCCCCCCCCGAGCTCCTAACCCCGACCTCCTCCTCCTCTTCCTTGCGATACGCCGCTGAAAGATGGTCACAGATTTCATTTCTCCTTAATATTATTATTGTACAACCAGAGATATGCCTTGAAGCCGCGATGAATAAGGGTTCTGCTCTGAAAGTCTTCTGCGCGTTGAAGTGAAAGCATGATTCTGTTACAAACCACCCCAACGCACACGGCCGGTCCTCACCCCACTCCCCCACAGCCTGTCCTCACCCACAGCCTGTTCTCACCCACAGACGGTCCTCACCGCACTCCCCCACATCCACCACTGGCTCTAATCAGTCGGCTCAGAACGAGTCGGCTTCTCTTTCCAAGGTGGATGGGCTGTTACTTTAGTTTCCTTATTTGTTCCTCCTCTGTTTGTTTGTGCTCATGTCCCCTGAACTGATGGATGAAGTTCTTGCAGTTGACCCGATTTGGTAAAGAAAAAATGTACATGATGTATGGATATATATGTATATGTTTATGTATATATATTCCTATATTTTGTTGGGAAAGATTTCCACATCCATGTGAAGATTTTTAAGGTTGACGATTTATTGTGCATTTCTGCATTTATTTTTTTGTTTGTCCATCCAAAGCAAAAATCCCCTCACTGGATTCTGGAAATGCTGGTGTTTGCTCGAGCTGCTTCTGACTAGAGACTTTTTATTTTAGCTTCACACTTGCGACTGTAGTTAACCAGTAAATGCTAGAAGCGCCTCTTCCCAATTTCACTAACAATTGCTGTTTTAGATGGACGGAAGATACTCCAGTGTAGTATTTCAGATACGTACAGGACCTTGTTTACAATAGGATATTCAACTGTGTGTTATCTTGAAACAAAATAAATAAAGGTCAAGCTGTGTTTGAATTTGTGGTCGAACTTTGTGTAATTACAACAGTGTAATTATTAATTACACAAGTTGAGTATGGCAGTATATATAGTGACCCCCCCCAAGAATAGAATCGGATGATTGTATATAAAAAGCTTTATTAAAAGCATGTGTTGACAAAGGCAATGTTATGACAAACCATACATCGACAAGCTGCACAAGTTGCTTTCTGAGGACTCACAGTACAGCTATCGGCATTTACTCCAGAGGAACACTGGCTGCGTTCTACCAGTAGAGGGCACTGCTACACCACTGTTATAAGACACATATGCTCGTCTAGATAGATATAGTGAATAGTTTCTTTATCTGACATAAATTAAATGTTTCTCTTGATATAAAGAATGAATATCTGTTAACATTTTTTGAAATTGTAAGGATAAATATGTAATATCAGTAGTCTCCTTCAATAAGTGCTTTAATCCACATGAAAAACATTTGTACAAATTATTTAAAGGTTCTTCGTCTCCCTCAGTAAAATGTTTCTCTTCAGCGTATTCACATTCGCTATTAAACATGAAAAAGTCGCTTACAAATGACCGTTTGGCGTTCGACGTTGGTGGCACTTGGACCCTCATTTGTATAAACACATTTTCATCCTTCAAGAGCTTATCGACTTATCTTTACATTTCCAGTCTTGTCCATATAAAACCTGGTGTTAACAGAACGTGTATGTACACAATCCAATAGGCTCTATACTATTTTGCGGTTATCTTATCCCTCCACTCGGAGATTAATACAGCAGCTTATATATATATATATATCGGTTTCTCGTTCTCCGACGGGATAATCCTTCCTTATAAATCAATCGTCTCGCTGCAGACGCTCGACGCGTCCATCTGTCTGCAGACGCTGATGAACTCATCCTGCAGGGACCGGTCCGCCTCGGACGACAGGTCCATGGCGAGGCTCTCCTGGGACGCCGAGCCCAGCGTCTGGTAGCGTCTCTGCGGGTCTCCGCCGCCCTGCGGGTGGCCGGCGCTGTGCTGCGCCTGGCGATCCGCGGCGTCCTCGTCTTGAGCGATCGCGCGTCCGTCGAGGCTAGGGCAGAGCACCAGCGAGGAGCCGCCGAACGACGGCCGGTAGGAGGCGCAAGAGGACGAGCTGCCCCGCCAGCGCTCGGGGGAGGAGCAGGTGGAGGAGGTGGACAGCGACGGAGACGGCGGGGCAGCCGGCGCCGTGGTCGCCGTGACCCCGCGGGACCGCGACGTGGGCTCGGCGGGCACCTCCGTGCACGACGACGTCCGGTACAGACCGGCGTCCGCCGTGAGCGGGTCGCGCCCGAAGAGGGAGTGGCCTCCGTTGGGCAGCGGGCCGAGGATGGCGAGGGACAGGTCGCTGCAGCACAGCGGCGTGTTGGGGCTGAAGAGGCTCATGGGGAACAGCGACTCGCCGAACAGCGCCTCGTCGATGCTGCGGCGCAGGTCGATGGGCGAGGGGGGCCGCAGGTCGGCCGTGGAGTCGCTGGTCACCGACGACCGGCCCGACGCGGCGCCTCCCGCTCCGCTGCCGCCGCCGCCGTCTGGCTTCTCGGAGCCCGTGAGGTCGAGGTCGCGGTAGGCCAGGGCGCGGTTGCTGTGGTAGAGGAGGTCCAGGCCGTTCAGGCTGCTGCCCAGCCGCTCGTCCACCAGGGTGTAGAGGGGCAGGCTCTCCGTCTCGCCCAGCCCCAGCCCCGTCTCCGCCATGGCCAGCTTCTCCTGCTGGCTGAGGGTCCAGTGGTACGTCCCGGGCAGCAGGGGCGACTTGGCGGCCAGCAGCTCGGCCCAGCAGCTCCCGGCGCCGGCCAGGCCGCCGGAGCAGTAGACGGGCTGGGCCACCACCAGCGCCAGCGTGACGCACACCCCCAGCTCGCACACCCGGCAGCTGAACTGGAAGGTCCACCAGGGCCAGGCGCGGAACAGCTCCTCCCCGCCGGCCACGCCCATGGCGCTGAGCATGGCGTACAGCTGCAGGCCGGCGCAGCCCAGGCAGAAGAGGGCGGCGAGGCACACGGTGACGGCGGCGCGGTCCCAGTCGCGGCTCTCGGCGAAGGGGCAGCGGTTGTAGCGCTCGGCGGGCGTGGGCGAGGTGTTGTTCAGGTGGTAGATGTGCTTGGAGTCGGCGCGCACGTACACGTAGAACACGAAGTAGGCGCACGACAGGAAGGCGGCGAGCGCCACGAAGGCGCCGCGCGAGAGCAGGCAGAGGAAGAGGCGGGCGGGCGCGCTGCCGCGGTACAGGTGGAGCAGCGCCACGGGGCCGAAGGCCGCCGCGAAGTGCAGCGCCACCAGGCACGCCAGGAAGAAGGGCCGCTGGAACGCCGAGTAGGAGAGCTGCATGCGCGAGCGCATGGACAGCAGCAGGAAGACGAGGCCGAAGGCGGCCGTCAGGCAGGGGAACAGCGCCTCCTGCAGCAGCGCGCCGGCCTCGCCGGCGGGCAGGCCGCCCTGGTGGCCGTAGGCGTCGTACAGCAGGGAGAAGGAGCGGGTGGCGCCGGCGGCCAGGAGGAACACGCTGACCAGCGCGAAGTAGCCGCAGCCCGACGGGCAGCGCAGCGGCAGGCAGAGCAGGTTGAGCGCGGAGGCCAGGGCGACGGCGGCGAAGAACAGCCCGGCGCTGTAGACGTGGGCGTGCCAGGCCGGGCCCCAGGTGGCCATGGCGCTGTTCCAGTCCGTGTAGAGCGGCACCAGCATGGCCGGGTTCAGCGGGAGGAAGGGCTCGTGGGATTGGTTGGTGGAGGCGGCGGTGGGGGTGGCGGCGGCGGCGGCGGTGGCGGTGGAGGCGGGCTGGGGGGCGTCGGCCAAGGCCCTGGACTCCCAGGTGTAGGGGAAGTTGCAGACTCCGGAGCTGTCCTCGCTGGCGTTGCAGTCGGGGAGGAGTGTGGCGGTGGGGTCGGCGTGGGGCGGCGTGGGGTCGGCGGTGGGCGGGGGAATGTGCTCTGCACTGGCTGGGATGGAGAAAAGAACACAGAAATGGACTTTCAATTCCTCTTCCTTCCATTCGTGTCGTTTGATACGAAATGCGCATGCGTCTAAAATACGCTTGAAGGATAAATATGCAAAGACATCGGAAATCGGAAACAAAGGAAGGTGACGCACACTGTTAATGCGAGTTCGATGTGTGTGTGTGTGTGTGGAGGGGGGGGGGGGGTGTGAGTGTGTGTGTGTGCGCGTGCACACGTCTCACGTGGAGGAGAACATGTGCGGGGTGTAGGCCTACACACACACACCAGCGGATGAACCTAAAGCCATTTTAATCATTTGCTCATGAGAATTCACAACAAGCATTTACAAAGCCGTACAAACTGGCGGTGAGCCAGGACTGTGAAAGCCTTCTAATGTGTTAATCCTGAATAAAAGCCAAGCGCTCGTAAGAAAGCCAACTTCAAAAAAGGGTTCGGCCGCCGGAAAAGTAGGCATTTGTGTGTGTGTCTGAGTGTGAGTGTGTGTGTGTGTGTGTGCGTGTGTCTGAGTGTGAGTGTGTGCGTGTGCATGGGTGAAAGGAGTCCACTTGAAACCACAGGGCACTTCTTTGCCTTTGTGTTACATAAGACATCTGGTGTTTCAATGCGAGCTCGGCTAACTCTGATTGTGTTCGATGCGTTGACGACGGATGCTGAACCAGTGAGGTTTTCTAAGTGCCTCGTTTCGTAAGGAGCGGGGAGGAAAAAACAAGGCGACTATTTTGATCCTTACATGTGTTTTCATGATACGCCTGTGAAGCTCATCTGCGCCGTATGTGCAGCCCTCAAGTTTATGTACACAATTTATGGCAGAGGATTTAAAATAGAACTTGAGTCATCGTCTATAGTTAGTATAGTACAGATGCTCACCAAAAACCTCTCCAGCGTTCACTCACTCACCAAGATGAGAGGTTACATCTTAAATGTATTTCTCCCTGATTAATAACGACGTCCATGTCAGCTACTTTGTGATTAAACAATGACCTAATGTCGACCGTCGTCAAAGACAACCCAGAAACTCTCCTATCTCTCCTCTTGGAAAAAACAGCCATCAGTCACCCACAGACCCAACGCTGCAATAAATTGAATTGTGTCTCCCCCAGACCAACATATCAAAAGGCTCATCAGCCACTCCGCCTCCGGCCCTGAGCAGAGATAATCAGCACTCCACAGAGACAGACAGGCTCTGTAATGGAGCACAGAGACCAGGCATGATAAATGAACGAAGATAACACAGGGAAAAAGGGGTGACATCACGCACCATCGTGAGGTTGTGGTTTTTTGTCGTGAGGCGTGAATAGTTCCTCTGCACTAATGGATGCGGTTGTGCGTGTGCGTAGTGAAGGTTATGTTTTTTTTTCATTTTGAAACACTCAGGATGTGGCGGCGATGCAGCCAATAGCCACGCACGGTGGTTGCTCTTGACAACAGATGGTAAAATGAGTGCGCTGTTCATCTCTGGTAAAGCCATGAGAAACACATCATGTAGCCGGAGAGTGCTGCCTGCCAGCTTAAAACGGTGTTTGCAGACGTCTCCCACCGCAGGAGCCCTCCAAGTCGTGTGTTAAAGACGTAGTGGAGACGTCAGGAGGTTGGAGGTTGTTGAAGTGTGTTTTCTCGGTTGTTTCTCCTGCGTCTGTGTCCCTGCTCATGGTGTGTTATTTGGGAGGTGTTAGATAGTGTGTGTGTGTGTGTGTGTGTGTGTGTGTGTGTGTGGGTGTGTGTGTGTGTGTGTGTGTGTGTGGGTGGGTGGGTGGGTGGGTGGTGATCCTGCACTGATGACCGAATAGTGTCGCTCCCTGAGGTGGAGTTAGTTATTCTTTTATTTCCAACCTGGAACGTTTGTCCGCTTCAAAGGTTTGGCTTTTGTTCCACTCCATTTTCCACCTGTCTCGTCTTTCGTTTATCTCGATCCCTTCCTGTCCTGTAGTCTGTATTCTTTCGCTCTGTTATCTACATTTTTCCAGCGTTTATCTCTAGGTGTGCTTGCGTGTGCGTGAGTGTGCTTGCGTGCGTGTCAAATGTCGCTCCCAACTCGTTGTCTGTATACCAACACTCATGAACCTACTGAAACTCTCCGAGCATGTGACACATCGCATATCATTCATTTGCTTCTTTCACGTCAAGTGCTGTCAGAGACAGCGGGGCTGGCCGCTGTTGACAACTTCTCTGCGCCATCGTCCCCAGATCTCCTGAGTCACCCGGCAGCAGCAGCCGCGTCGGTGAAAAACGTCAAGCTCGAGGAAGCATGAACGGCCACGACTGCCTTTTTGTTGGCGTCACGCGCATCGCCCCCATACGGCTGACAGACAGACATATGAAACGACACCGTGCGGAATGAATAATTTATCAGCAGAAACGGGATATCGCAGCGGTTTCTCCCGTGCTGCGTTGTCACGCTGCTCTCCGACGCGCCATCCGACGGTCCCCGTGTGCGGCTCTGTGCCGGTTTAGGGGATACAACCCCAACAGATGGGCGCATGCTATTTTGGGACTTGGAAAGGGGAAAGAGGCTTTGCGCGCTCCGTTGGTTTGTTTTGACAGCTGGACAGGTAGTCCCGCCGTTCCGATGGAGGAAACTGGTTTCCTGCTCAAGCGGTTTTGCTCATCAATTGAAAACGCACGCTGCGAACGGGCCTGTGATGAGCATCTTTATCTGACCTATTTTTTTTAGCGATGGGGGAAATAATTAAAGTAGACCCACTTGTGCAACCATTAAGAGGCAGGAGACGCTCCCATGAGTAAAACAAACGCACCTATTAACAGAATTAGAGGTTATTATTCCACGCCACACTTTGTGTCACATGACCCAGACGTGTTGCAGATACAGGGATGTCAGGCTACACTGTAAGAACAATACTGCATGTAATATAGCTTTGATGACAGGGGTGGGGTTGTACTGCTTTGAATCTACCAGCACGCAGCCTTAAAGGAGAACATGTTTTCCTGAGGGTCTCCCCACGTTGAGGGAAGCTAAAAACCCGACGAAAATTGATTCGACCAAGAGATCTGCACTGGCTGCCAGCGCTACGGAATAGCTATAATGCTAACCTATGGGGGCAAGCTCTTTATCTGCTTTTGGGGCGTCTAAACACATTCAGAAAACCATTCCAAGACATGTAACTGAGTTCTCCTTTAATGAGGCCTGTTTCAATCAACCAATGGGCCGGATGTGAAACTGTTTAACTGTTAGGTAAACATAGAGCACACCAGGGGTGCCAAGCTATGCTGTACTGCACCCTACACTGCCTCTGCCGTTTAGCAACATTCTCGATGTGGGATTGGGGTTGCATGGTCCAATTCCAGGAGAAGCCCATTGATGATAAACCGCCCATAGACCTTGTTCACTGAGCAGCCATAGGCAGGTGAGCCTTCTGGAATCTTTGGAAACCATGACAACTAGTTATTTTTATTTCTGCTTTTCCATTTCCTCTCCCAGGTAGCACTTAAAAGAGTTGTCATGGTTTCGCCAAAGATCCGAAAAGCTTTATCCATCCAGCGTACCTTCATGGTCACTTGCTGCGTACCTTCATGGCTACTAGCTGAATCTAACGTCTATTGTCTGTTGCCTCGCTGCTGCACTCAATAAGTGTCTCATGCAACAGCGATCCGGTGATCCAAGCCAGCATGGATTGGTGGAGGATCCGATTGCCCTGACACAGGCTGTCGGGTCGGGCGGGGCCATTGTGCGATGTCCAGTGAAACTGACACATGCCTGCGAGGGGGGCATACCCCTGTGGGGGTCACGGTGAGGGTGAGAGGTCAGTGAGACCATGTGGAAACAATTACAAAGAGAGCACTATAAACAGCAGGTTTTTGTCTTCTTAAAACCCTGCTGGTTTGGGCGGGGTTGTACAGTTGTACAAGTCATATGCATACTCGACGATCATCATTTTGGTAAGTATGACCTAAGCAGCAGTATAGGACTTCTACAGGCCCAATGGGGTGGGCCCTAACACTAAACCGATGATCAAACCATCCAGGCCTGATCCGTCCTGCCCTCATATTAGTTTTAACGGTTAAGGGTTGCGACTTTTCAAATTGTCTTTAGGGAAGTTCCACACATTCTTCCACCACCACCACCATCATCCACCACCACCACCACCATCATCCACCACCACCACCATCACCACCAGCATCCACCACCCCCACTCCATCACTCCAATACAATCTCTCAGGCAGATTGGATCATTAATAAAATCACCAGCCTCCATTAGACTCCTTAATCCTTTAATTTTTCCCACCTCGTCAAAGAAGGCGTTCCGCTGGGAACGCTTTGGGAGGTCTGATAACGCAGACTGCCACAGAGAACCAATCTCAGAAATATCTAATCCAATTACGGAGCACCGCTCCGCTGCCCAGGAGATAAGCTGCGATGGAGCGGAGAAGCCAGGGGCTGGAGTGGTCGGTGGGCCGGAGAACCCAGGGGCGGGAGTACCAGAGAACCCAGGGGCTGGAGAGGTGCGTCTGTGGCTCGTCTGAAACGGGCCTGCCCCGTCGAGACGCCCTATACCATCCTATACCTCCCTCTGTGTCCTCCTCTCCCGTTGCTGTTGAACTATACTGACCCAGCCCCTCTCGCTACGTGATACCTTTGATATTTACAGACGTGTCTCGCATCAGAGCCTCCAACAACCACACAAGAATCACACAAAGACATGCTGCAATGCTGCATGCACAAGATGCCGCGGTCCTCGGCCCACATTGCACATGCCATTCTTACATATGCCACTCGTGTGTCACGCGTGTGATACTGTGACGATGATTGTTCTACGCCTGAGACCGCTTCACCCTATTTAAAACAAGTGTCATTTTGCAAGAGCAGCCTGTGACATCTTTTCTTCCCTGACACCTCAAGACACGGTTCACACCCGTGCCGAGAATATTAAAGGAGTTGAGTACGTCTCTCATTAACCCTCTCTGCTCTTTGACACGAAACCCCGTCAGGCCCCCCCCCCCCCCCCCTCCTCACTTCTAAAATGTCACTCCGTCATTCGCACGTAGCTTATTTAACACGTCTATTTTTACAAAAACCAGTTGACAAGTTCGCTATTCTCAGCGATGTAATGTAGGTTACAGCTGCTGCCGGAGAGAAGTGGGTTGCAAGCGGACCTTATCGTGTCTTCCCAGCGAATCTCTCCTTTATTTCGGTGATGCCACAGACTAGTTAGTCTCTCACCATGCCGACAGTTATGGACCCACAGAGGAGCAGCGGTGTTGTGCTGCTCACACGGACGTCCTTATCTCGCCCACTCTCTCTTAAACGGCCTGTTTGCTACTTCCTCCCTTTCGAAGCAATTAGGTCGCTCCAGGCAAAGGTTGAGGAGAAATTGCTCCGCCAGTCTTCCTCTCTCTCCTGCTCTGTATCTGCCTCCTCTTCCTTTCAACCACTGACGGATTTCACGGTTCTCAAACACTAACAAGGCAAGCCTCGGTCTTTAGAAGGAAAATATGAAGACAGCATCTCTCGGTTGTTTTCTTGCAACGTCGGGGAAATGGCCACGAACGGCTGACTCTGCCATTATGCAGCTTTAATGTTAAGACCCTGGATGACCGCGTTCCAGGTGCATCCCCCCCCCCACCCCCCCCCGCCTCCCCCCTCCCCCCTCCTACCCGTCGTGGGTCTCCCGGGCGTCGTCGGCAGTGTGAACGCGGCCGTGGAAACGTCTGCCGCCGAGCTCCTGCTCTTCGTCCGGTTCCCTGCTACAACAGACTCCTCGTCATCTTCCTCACCGTTCGTTTCCTCGCTGCCGGGATTCTCTGGGGTTCAAAAACAACAAAGAATCAACAAAAACGCTCCCCCAGGTGGAATCACATTTTTACAGCAGAGACTGTTCAAAATCAATGTAATCCAGATATTGTATGGGAGTGGATTACGGTATGGTTAATCCCCGGAGTGTTGGCGGAGGTTGTTGTTCCTGAACGGCTCCCAGTGAGACTCGTCCCACTGCGCACTGCCACAGAACACATCTCCCCAACCCAGTTCTGTCAGATGAATTGGCCTAGCATCCACTTAACTTTAGTCATCCATCCATAGTGCAGGAGTTTGTGACCGTGCACTGTGATGCATGGTCGTGCATTGACTCTTATTATTGGTTATCGCTCTCTTCCCTGTGTGTGTCTGGATGTGTGTGTGAGTGTGTGTGTGTGTGTGTGTGTGTGATGTGTGTATTGTGTGGATTTGTATTACTCCAAAATAAAAGCCAATGTGATATCTTTCCCTCAGACTAATGGAACAATGCTCTCTCTGAAAAAAGGTCCAATTCCAAACCCAGACGGCAGAGAGAGATACCAGGAGGAGAGAAGGGAGGGGAGGAGACTGACGATGCAACAAGAGTCACGTTGTTGTGGTGGATCACTGGAAGGTGTGAATGGCTCTATGATACTGAATCACTTTGGGGTCAAAAATGGCTGTGTTGTGAACTTATGTAGGAAGATGACTTTGTGACACATCTTGGAGAGTGAACCTGTGAAGTCAGCGGTGACAATGAGATGATTGATTGAGGTCAACAGGGTTACTTTGAATATAGATTTGTGTACTGGTAACACTTTACAATAAGCTTACATCAATAAACCATTAATTATCATTAGTCAATGCAGTATTGAGCATTATTTTAGCTTTAGCATGGGGTGAAAGTACAGCCTAACCCAAACCCTGACCCTAATAGTAAATAATGTATATATTAATGTTTACATTAATACCATAGTTACCATGAACACCATAAATAAACGATGACCATTGGTTAAATCAACATACGTTAGCTGTTAATTAACTGCTAGTTAAGTGTTCGATTTGGCTTATTACTGCATTGAATCCTGTTTATAAATGGTTTACTAATGTACCCTTGTGGCATTGTGTTACCTTCGGTTCAAGTGAAACAAAGCCAAGGTCTGGCTGAGTCTTTGAGCACAGATGGAGTTCACCATCGCGCTCAAGTTTCAAGTTTAGTGTCATTGAGTCAGCAAACTCTCCCCGGTCACGGTGCCTGTCACCGCGTCATCATCTATGCCGGCGCACGTACACGCTCAGAAGGGAAAGTCAACCGTGGGCGTAGCAGACAGCGTTCCTGAGAAGAACGCTGTCACTTTAAAGCAGGGTTGACCTCCACACAGCAGGGGGCCCCGCGCAGCGAGAGGGCAGAAGAAGAATAATGAGCCGTACTGCAGGCGAACATGCGCACACGCGCACTCACACTGCAGGGTACACTGTGCTAGAAACGCATGTGCAAAGTTGTGTCGCACTCAACTCTAAATACACACACACACAGACACACAAATACACAAGCACACATCCATGTGTATGGAGCGAAATACCCTGCATTGCTATGTTCCTTTGGTAGCTTCAACAAAAGCGTACCTGCCTACAGTGATGCAACGCGTTCTATGACAGCATGTGCAGCTGCCTCGTGTTTAAGAGAAGCAGTCACCTTCATTAAGTGGATCGGGGTCGGAGCGTCTAGGTAGTGGAACCCTGAGGCTGGTAGGTTTGACAGGAGGGGAAAAAGTGAACTGTACACACACACACACACACACACACACACACACACACACACACACACACACACACACACACACACACACACACACACACACACACACAGAGCTTAATCCAGGGACAGCTACGCACTCAAAGCGTGTGTGTGTGTGTGAAAGAGAGTGTGTGTTTGAGTCTGCAGGAGAGCGAGAGAGAGACATGAGAGAAAGAGACTATGGGTGTGTCTGCCTTTGGTGCCTGCTTTAATTAGCAAGCTCTGCACCAAACGAGACGGGGACAGTACTGGGGAAGGAAATAGTCTCACACACACACGCACACACACACACACACACACACACACACACACACACACACATACAGCGGTAAAATTCCCCTCGAGGAAAGTAGATATATTTGCCAGGTTGTGGAAAAACATTCTGCTGTGGTCATTGTTGGCCATATAGTAATGACCACCGCCTGCCAACAATATCCCATGCTCCCTGCCAACCATTTAATCTCTGTTTCTATCTGCTGTGCGGCTCTCCAAATGTAATGTAGCCACATAGGAGAAGGGAACGCCGTTGCTGGGGTAGGAGGTCTGGCAGTGTGTGTAAGTGGCTATAACAGGGAATATGTTCAAATGACATACACACATTTATTTTTTTATGCACATTACTCATGGCTGTAAACGATTTGCCAAATGTTGGACGGACAAATGGGGCCGGCTGTTGTTATTTCATTTATTTATGGAGGAACAGTGACATTAATAAAGTGTGCCATGCCTTACATCAACAGCAGCCTCCGCCCAGAAGAATATGTAAAGCAAGTAATAAGCAAGGATCCATATCGTGTAACCATGAAGACCGAGGCAAGGTCAGCGTTAATATGTGCTGGTTCTAAGGGTAATGTAAATATCCTCTCCACGTTTAAAGGTTGCTACGCTCGCTGGGCTGTGTGTCCGTGGCAGCGCCACAGAAGTAATGTTGTCTTGTTCTCAGGGCGAAAGGGATTTGATTTGGTTATATTGATGTTTTTTTCGTCACACACTAGACGCAGATACACAAACACAGACACAGCCAGACATAGAAACACACACACACACGCACACACACACACACACACACGCACGCATGCACGCACGCACACACACACACACACACACACACACACACACACACACACACACACACACACTGTAGGAGTGTGAGAAAGCTCCCTGTGGAGGGAGGAATGTTTCAGATAGGGTAGAAGCGACTTCAGTGATAAAGATTCAGAAGGTGCCAATAGTGTATTTTATAACCCAAATGTTTTGTACTTGTATTTATTGAGTCTGTGTGTGTGAGTGTGTTCGTGTGTGTTTGTGTGTCTGTGTGTATGTTAGTGTGTGTGTGTGTGTGGGTAGCTGTATAGAGTATAGAGAGTGGGCTACATCAGATTCATCAGGGCTGATCATTGTAATTACAAAGCTGAAAATCCTTCCTTGCACAAAATTGCATCAGGTCAGAGACGTCTTATTTCTTCTTCATTATGAACAGAGTTGCACGGTCTAATTACTGCTTCAAAATGGTTCCATTGGGTGTTGGTTCTAATCTCACGTCTTGTTTTGATATGCTCCCGAGCCAGACCACCCCCCCCCCCGCCCCGCCTAAATCCGCTCCCGACTTTATTATGGTAACCATGGAAACCAAAGACCAGGATGTTATGTGACGGTATCTCTGTTCTGTGCTCAACCCCTGAAAATTGAAATTCCAATCTTTAGAACAAACATCCCTTATTGTGTGATCTAACCTCTGGCCTCTGGTTTTACAATCAGCTACGACGACCTCTGCCCTGGGGTGTGAGAAATAGAAATGAATACCTATTTTCACTAGGATGTGAATTTTCCCAGCTACAAAGACCTCATTTCACTAGTCTGTGAATCAACAAAGCCACGAAGCGATCTTAAGAATCAGGACCTCCTGAAGCTAGTCTGAGAATTAGCAGTGAATACGTCGTTACGCAAAATCTGAGAATCGACTGCAAAGACCTCAGCCGGTGTTTCTCCACCGAGAGAAATCCACATTATACTACGCTGTGAGATATGATCTTCACGCTGCGCTGGGTTTTTAATTTAGATTGCTCCTCGGTTACAGAGGGACATCAGGTGACCATGGCCCATGCTGAATGGGCGAATTCACGTTGCTAATCAATGAATCCGTCCAGAATGCATTGACCCCACCGCTGGCTGCCTCTGCAGGTATGGTGAATAACACAGATTTAAAGGCAATACAGCATGCTGTGGAGCAACAAGGCACTACAGATGGAGAAAGTGGGGGGAAGGCTGGTTGAAAACAAGCCTCGTTTTTCACCCGCCAAACATGAGCAGCTCCAGACCGACACACCCACCCCAGAGTCGCCAGCGCTTTCCCAATCAACTCCCCTGCTTGTGTGTTTTGGCTCTTTTACTCATAACTGACCTAGCTGTTGGCATTAGCGCTCAGCGGTAACCAATACAAAGGCATTCTACAACAAGTGTGTGGGAAAATGGGCTCTATCTTGGTTCCACCTTGGTTCTAAACGCTAGCTGGGTGGGGGAACTCAATGTTGAAATCCTTGCTCAGTTCCTCCAGCCGTCCAGCGTTTAGAACCAAGGTGGCGGCTCGGCGACTAAGGCCCATTGCTCGTCGCTCTGTGGTCCACCAGCCCACTGAAGGGCATTTTAACAACACCAATAGCGTCGTCATTTCCTCATCCTCGTGTCCATTCAACCCCATTGACGCGGTCAAATTTAACGGATGACTTTAAAGGCAAACGCAACACAGACTTATCCCTAACGACGTGATCATGTTTATTAACGCAGAGCTATTCCTGGTACTTCCTTTTCGCCTGGAAACCGATTACCGGCCCCCGTCTGGGGCCGTCCATCGCTCACGCCGCCGCACGGTCTCGTCTTGAAACTCTCACACAGCGAGGTCATCTTTAAAGGAGCGGAGGGGGAACGGCACATTCAGGGTTTTTTTTCTTCCCGACACGCTTTTAATTTGTGGTCGACCACAAATTAAAAGCGTGTCGGGAAGAAACGCCGACCCAGTGTCGGTTCAACCCCTGGACCAACCAGAGAGGGAACTCTCTTTTGTCCGCGGGGAGACAACACATCATCAGGGTTATTGCAGGGGAGCATCCGGAGAGGATGGGGAAGGGGGGATGGAGTCCAGGAGGGAGAGGGAGAAGATAATAGGAAGGGGGAGAAGAGAGAGAGAGGGAGAAGATAGGAAGGGGGGAGAAGAGAGAGAGAGAGAGAGAGAGAGAGGGGAGAAGATAAAGGAAAGGGGGAAGAAGAGAATGAGAGGGGGAGGGAGAGTGAGGGAGGGAGGGAGGGAGGGAGGGAGGGACTAAAGGTCGAGGAGCATGTTCGCCCCTCCCCCCCCCCCCCCCCCAGACCGCGACGGTCTCCAGAGGGGGACGGCGGAGGACGGTTCCACTGAGGCGGCGCTCTGCATACTGATTCAGGATTCTAGCCCCTCCTGTACACCAGGCAGGCCTGTGGTTCTGCACAACGCAGCCTGGGAGCCCCATAGACACACACACACACACACACATACACACCCCCCCCCACACACACCCCAACAGACAGAATACGATGGCATGTGGGAACGTCCCGGTACACACAGACGAGGTAACGCCACTGGGATCACTGGTTACCTGCAGTGACGCACTGGTTACGCGCAGTGACGCACTGGTTACGCGCAGTGACACACTGGTTACGTGCAGTGACACACTGGTTACGCGCAGTGACACACTGGGATTTGACTTTGCGATGGCAGAGTTTGACATCTGTGAAGTAATTTGATCGAAACTCCAGGCAGTGAGGTGAGGTAGTTTGTAGAAATGAATAAGGTAAGGTTTACATTCAGGACGAATAGAGCGCCGTACTTAATGTTAGTGTTGTTGTATGGTGAAATATTTGTCCTCAAACGTAAAATAAACATGAATCCGTAATGTAACGTGAATTAAAATAATGGAAGCCCAGTGAAGTGTTCTGCATGTATTGATATTCCCCGTCTACTGGTGCTCTACGATCGTTGGCGCGTTCCCCCCCCCCCAAAAAAAGCCTTGTTGGCAATCATAGACCTCCTTATTGTGAGTTTGGACCTTTGACCTTTCCCTGATGGATGGGTCTGTAATGTAAGGGGGAGGGGCTTTAGCATACTGATGCCAGACGCCAGCAGCACCTCGGTGTGGGTCGTTGGGGAGGGGGATGGGCGGGGGGGGGGGGGGGGGGGACGGAAGGTATTCCCTCACTGTCAGACGAGAGCGACTTTAAGAAGCCGACCAGCTGTGAGCAGCTGCTGCTGATTATCGCCCCTCTCCTTCCTGTCGGCTGGAGTCCGCCATGTTGTCTGCTTTGAAATAAGGAACCTTATTTATAATTGATTAAAGTGTTACAGTGATGAATGTGTTAACAATGTGTTAAACATAAAACAAGATGTGCTACGTGGTTGGTTACTGCCAGTGACTTTGATAATTCACATCTTTTTGTGACTGTGGTGATGTTTGACTCCTAATAAGAAATGATCACTACAGGGTCGAACAGATAATGATTTACAACAACATGGATTTGCTATGACTCATCATCATGGGGTGTGGACAGTCTCCATCGATCATGCTGATCTAAACACAGCCTTTTGGATGTGGTGTATTGATGGGGCTCAGGACCCGCCTGCATTCCGGAACAGTCTTTGTTTACATCCCAGTTTGTGACACAGGGAGGTTATAGAGAAAAGGAGGTATAGAAAAATGATGGAGAGAATAAACAAATGAGCAAAAGGAGGCATAGTAAAGAGGATGGAGAGAATAAACCAAGGAGAAAAAGGGAAAGAAAAGGAGGCATAGACACATGCTGGAGAGGTGTGGTCGACTGCATCCATGCAGTCATGGATTCCAGCCCAGACGTCGGCCTACCTCCTGGTGACGGGGCGCTCCCCCCCCGGGGCCGACCGGTGGGTACAGATCCCGGCGTTGATCTCTGCTCCGTGGCAGCGCTGGAGCCGCCGCCCCCCTGGTCCGCCCCAGACGGACTGACGCCCCCTCCTCCCCCCGCCGCCGCCGCCGCCGCCCCGTCCGACCCTCCGCTCGGCGTCTTTGATGTCGTGAGCAGCGTGGCCCCCGGGGCCGTGGGCGGGGCCACGGACCCCTGCGGCCGTCCTCCCAGCGGGGTGCCCCCCGGTCCGGTGTTTATGGTGTCGCTGTCGGTGGTGGGGGTCACAGGCGGGCCCCGCCCCGCGCTCGGGTCCGTCTCTAGGGCGACGGCGGACGAGGCCGTCGACGGCTCCTCTGGGCGTCCCCGGGCCCCCGCCGCGTCCGCGCGCTCCCCCGGGGGCCCGGGTTCTGCGGGGGCCCCGGCGTGTTCGGCCGTCGTGGCCGGGGGGTCTTCGGGCCGGCGGGGGTCATGCGCGGTCGCGTGCCCCGTGGTGGCGGGGGGGGCGCCCGTCCGGCCGGGACCGGCGGAGAACGGCGTGCTCTCGGCCGAGCCGCCGCCGGACGCGTCGGAGGCGGAGGCGGAGAGGACGGCGGCGGCGGCGGCGGCGGCGGCGGCGGTGGCGGCGCTGACGTTCCTCGCTGTGACCCGGCGCTGCGTGGACACCGAGGGCCCCCCGGGGCCCGGGGCCGTGGGGGTCACGGGGGTCGATGTGGGGGGCCCCTGAGTCGACGTGGGGGGCCCCTGAGTCGACGTGGGGGGCCCCTGAGTCGTGGGGGGCCCCTGAGTCGTGGGGGGCCCCTGAGTCGTGGGGGGTTGCTGAGTCGCGGCGGCCGGATCGTCCTTAGCTTTCGAACTCCCGCCCAACGGGTTGAGGAACGAGAAGGACGGAATACGAGGTTGGAGGTTGGGGAGGGAGGGGAGGTCGGGGAGGGAGGGCAGGTTGGGGAGGGAGGGGAGGTCGGGGAGGGAGGGCAGGTCGGGGAGGGAGGGGAGGTTGGGGAGGGAGGGCAGGGACCACCAGGAGGAGAGCGGTTTCTCGGCGGGCTTCTTCTCCGTCACCGGCGTGCCCCAGACGGCCTCCTCGTCAGCCGCCGCCCGCCGCTGCAGCGCGACCAGGAGACACCACGGGAGGTACAACGCCAGGGTCCGCTGGATCAGAAGCATGCTGCCGTCAGGTGGGAGCCGGGGGGGGGGGGGGAAGTGGCGGAGCGCTCTGATCACATGGTGCGCCTCATTCCCCTGGACCCTGCGGCCCGCTTGGCAAGGCTTCCTGGGGAGGGTGACCTAGAAGAGAGGAGCACAGGACACCGGGGGTGACACACTTCTCTCTCTCGCTCTGCAGGACCACACAGCGCTGACGTGATGGAGGAGACAGGCCCCGCTGAAAACACGTCTTCATCAACATTTCATGTTCCAAGTTTTACTAGGATGCTGGGTTACAAACGAGGCTGAATCTGAACAATCTGTTTAGATCTCCAACCACATTTTGTTGTCTCTGTACTTGTACTCTGCACAGTGACAATGAGGTTGAATCTGAATCTGAATCTGAATCTGAACCGTCAAAGCATCAGAACTCGGTCAGTCTTCAGAACAACATCATGATGATCAGAACAACATCAGAACGACAAAGTGCGGCAGGACCGTGTTGCCCATCTCAACGCACAGGTAGCCGTAGAAGTGTTGGATTGTTTGTGTGTGGGATTTGTCGTTCTCCCTTCAATGACAATCCAATAGAAACCAGAGCAGTAGTACGTGGGGATCACAGCTTCCTTGGGCGTGTGTTTCTGAACTCCTTTCCAGCTGTTGTGCAAAAATCATTCCACTCACATTAAAAACACAGCGGGCGTTAATAAAACTGGACGGGCTGAGGTAAGCACGGCCAGAAATATGCCGTCGTCCACCGCAGAAATCATAACAACAACATCAGCGCTACGGACGCCCGCAATTAGTGGTTTCCTGTTGGATGCCGTGGTCAGTGTTTATGTCATGGAGTCAGTCACATGACAGCTACGGGCCAATCCCAGTGCCCGACCAATTAGAGAGAGAGAGAGAGGAGAGAGAGAGAGAGAGAGAGAGAGAGACTGAGAAAGACGGAAACCCCCTCACTTTGAAATATCTTCCATTTAGGAGCCATTGACCGGGAAATAATGTGTGTATGTGGGCACAAAAGTGTGTGAGTCGCAGCATAGTGCAGTGGGTGGGGCCGGCTGGAGTGGAGGAATTGGATGGGGGGGGGGGGGTGGGTGAAGGGGGCGCTTAGCAAAGGGGGCCCTCCGTTGAATTATCGGGCCCCCCCTTTCTGTGGGGAGGTACTGGGAGGTTCAAAGTAACTGGACGGGGTTGCCTCAGTGAAAAGGCCCGAGCAGCACTGGAATTTGGCCCCTGTGAGAACAACAACCTGCAGGCTACAGCTTCACTTACAGGCCACTACCCCCCACCCACCCCTCCGCCCCACCGCCCCACACAACACCACCCGCCCCACCTCCCGTTTCTGGCCCCAGATCCTGGTTTACGTGTACGTTACAGCCGGCAGTGAGAGATACAGAGGGACAGAGGGACAGAGGGACTGAGACAGATATACCTGTTTGCCTGGCAGTGGCGTATTACCCGGTGACAAAGCAAAAACGTCATGAGAGCTCATTCCCGGTGATTCATGAAGCAGAGCCCTTCCAGCACTCTCTCTCTTGTCCTTCCGCGTTCCCCGTTTCTGTATTCCTCCTGCCCTTCGCCTGTCAGCTTCTGTTTCTGTCTCCCGGACGACGTTAATGCATAAATATTCATACCTGATGCATGTCAGATCACCCGTTTCCTCTCTCTCTTTCCCTCCCACACGCATGCAACCACCCACCTGCATCTACCAATGGATGGCCCCCCACACACGCACACACACACACACACACACACACGCACACACACACACACACACACACACACACACACACATTCATAGACACACACACACACATACACACACACACACAGAGGTTCTATATTTATGGTTCACACAATC
The DNA here is from genome assembly GCF_964030765.1 of Micromesistius poutassou. Lineage (NCBI taxonomy): Eukaryota > Metazoa > Chordata > Actinopteri > Gadiformes > Gadidae > Micromesistius > Micromesistius poutassou. The sequence continues at coordinate 8,938,165 of NC_140288.1, forward strand.
GTGTTTAAATCTCATCAGCTGCCCTCCGAGGCAGAAGGACCAAGGGTCTGTCTTCAACTCTCTGTTTAGAGAGAGGGAAAGTAGGGACCGGAATCAATAGTTGTAGGAGAAGGAGCATGGATTCAGATCATGGACTGATATGGGGGGGGGGGGGGGGGGGGGTCACACGTTGGCGTTGCCCACACGGTGTTGAGTGAACACCGTGAAATCAATTTCCTCCGAGGATTGGTAGTTTATATGCACACAGATCTTTGCACTGGGCCGCCCACACACACACACACACACACACCGAACACATGTGTACACGCGTGCACACATATGAACACACACGAGCATGTAGATACAGATCAAATGCACACACACACATAGACACACACACAGACAATGCATTCACCCACATACACACACACACACACACATACACACACACACACACACACACACACACACACACACACACACACAATGCATTCACCCACACACACACACACACAGACACACACACGCACACACACACACACACACACACACACACACAGACACAGACACACACATACATTGTGTCTCAAAGTATGCAAGCACACTCAGATTCTCACTCGCCCACACTTACTGTTCAGCCACCACACACACACACACACACACACACACACACACACACACACACACACGCACACACACACACACACACACACACACACCTCCATGCACTCAATCCCAGTGCCTACAGCCATTGTATTGTCCAACGGTTATTGAAGTATGAAGCTCAAACACTGCTCTCAGCGAGCGCTAGCAGAGAGCTCATTTGTTGTGAAATTTGCAACATCTTTTTTCATACTAAAACCTTGCAATTAGCTAAAAGCTTACTGCAAATTAACTCGCTACCGCAATTGGCTTTTTAGTAGAACAGACACAATGCAAATCAATTATTAAGTGTGGGGGAGTATTTCATTTATCCTGGCTTGCAACAATTCTCAAATGACCTTTTCACACAGTAGCCTATCCCTTGGGAATCGCTGGCTGTGCCGGTATGGAAAATGAATCAGTTGTGTGAGTAGAACTCCCAACACAATCTTTCCATACTGCATCTCTCATCTGAAAGGTGCCACCGGCTTTTCATACAGAGTAGAAACAAATGATTGTTTGACTTTGAATTCATCTGTATATTAATAATATTGGTTTCATTATTTAGTTAGTGGCTAAAATGTCCTAAATTATGGCAACTGCCACCACCCTACAAGTTGCCAGTGACTTTTAAACCCCTGCACATCGTTTCTCTCTCTGTTGCTGCCAGACAGAGGGGGTGAGGAGGAGAGAGGAGGGGGGGGGAGGGGAGAGGGGAGAGGGGAGGAGGGGGGAGGGGGTCATTGTCTATTCTGACAGGCAGCAGAGCGGGCGGAAAGCAACTGTTGAAAAAAGGAAGAATTAAAAAGTGCCCGTAGGGGTAAATTTACGAGGCCCTTGTTCCCTTGATTCTGGCGTTTTGTCTCAGCGGTGCCCTACGACAAAAGCTGGACCGGGGGCCGCTGTAGTAGTGAGCTGAATGGAGCAGAGAACTGAAAGGAGAAGGGGGGGGGGGAAACGCAGGAGGGAAGAGTGGAAAGCTCAAAAGACCAAAAAGGAGTAGAGAGCCAAAGAGAGAGAGAGAAGCAAAGAGAAAGAGACGGAGAGGGAGACTTATTGACGTACTGTTGCGGCATTCTTCGTCTGGGGAGAGTAAACTCACTAATGCTCATCTCAGTTTGTTGCCAACGCTCCTTTATGAACTACCGTCAACACACCCCCTTTCCTTCATTTACTCGGTTTGCTTTCTCTCCTCGTGGGTTTGAGCGTGCCGCGCTCGTCCATTCCTTACTTGCTCCATTTTCCTTTTGGGCCTACTATCTGTCTACTCCTGTTCTGTGGTCGGTTCATCTCCACACGTCTACAGGCTGATCATGACGGCTCTGTGTCTGATGACAGCTATGAGGCGTTGCATGGCCCCCCTGCTATCCTCTGCGGTTGCGGACGTTCTCATCTTGTGCGATGGCCAATAGGGAGAGATAAAGCAGAGAAGGGGAGCGGTATAGAGATGAACAAGGAGAATAATTCAAATCATAAATCAATAAGAAATATGTGTGCACGTGTTTTTTTCGGAACTATGTGAACGAACTCACCCCCCCCCCCTCGGTGATTGAAATGGGCCCCAGGATCCTGGGGGGGGAGTCGCGAATAGAGATGGATTGACTCTGGGCAAAGTCATTATTATTTAACCAGCCTGCCAGAGCCACACCAAGAGACCGAAGATCAATGTCACATACCGGCTAATGGATTGATTTACCTCCCAGTGAGTGGCTAATGTTTTAAATTGGAGTCCTTTTCACCTCTCTCTCTATGTTTCTATGCATATCTTAATTGCGATGATGTGTATATTAAATATGTCTACCTGCAAGGGTGGAATAAAGGGACATTTTGCACGAATATGTAGTTTCTGCATTTCTGTGTGCAGAAAGAGTGCAATATTTCCTCTTTTATGTGCACGTATCGAAGTGCATATTCTCATGCTGTTTCATGGATGTGATTAGTCAGGCTTGAGAGAGCATTGCACATCTCTACCACCATGCAGTCTTTAACACACCCTGTTTCCCAAGGTCCTAACAGCACCTAGGGGGAAGGGAAATGGAGCACACTTTATCCTACACCATTTGACCTTTGCTGACCTTGACTCTGATATTGAGCTTTCCCGTCGGCCCATCTGCCTGTTGCCACCCTAAACGCCCTCTGATTTATCCCCTCCACAGCAGAAACGTAGGTATGATATAGGGCTTCAATAAAGGGTTGAGCTTAGCCAGCGTGTGTTTAATCAATTAATGTCTCCATCAAGCTAATGCTGTAAACTGTAAATCAAGATAACGCTCAGAATAAAGTGTATTTTTTTCTCACATCGTAAAACCTTAATTGATACGTTATGATGAATTATGGTTAGTAGTTCGAGCTACCAGCAACACATATCTTGGAGCAGAAAATATATATCAAATATTCCCCGTGGCTGTTGTGTTGCAGCTCTTTTTGTTTTAGGTAAACAAACGTCAATGATTACTTTTCCACTCCAGCGCTCGCAGTAATTACGCGTCCAGACCGGCACATGCCCGTCATTGTTTATTTTCCGCCACGGTTGAATGGAACATGTCAGATGCTCACATGCTCATTCGAAATCATATTGCAAAATGTATTTTTTTAAACAGGTAATGGTTCACACACACACACACACACACACACACACACACACAGAGTTTTTGATTTAAAAAAAATTCCCCACTGTTGATTCAACCTCTTTGTGATAATCATCAAATCAACCGACGGCTCATTGGTCAGCGTAAATGATCAGAATGAAGCAGTGGACCAATCAGACAAAGGCAGATAGAAAACAGTGTAGCTTGCCAAAGTCAATAGTCCCTGGTCATTATCGACCAAAACGAGGACCTCTCCCATGTTGATGACAGCAGGGAGCAGTCATCCACCAACACGTTATATACACACTACTAGTTATATCCAGACGACTACTTCTATACACACTACTAGTTATATACAGACAACTAGTTATATACACACTACTAGTTATATACACACTATTAGTTAGCTCTCAGTTTTCTTCCTGCTCTTTAACCAACCACATCCAAGCTCACTGCTTCTATCATGTAACGGCTTTCACTTTTTCATCATGACTTCCACATCTTTCGTGATGTTTTCCTTTGATTCTAATGCAGGCACTATTAATAGAACTAACAACAATAACTGCTCTCGTTTGACCAACGGACCACCTGTTGATTCAACAACAAGACAACCAAAATAAACCAACAATGTCACTGTCATTTATGTAACAAAGGATCTAAAAGCCTGTCAGAGGCTAATTCATCCTTTCTATTATCCTATAAATCGTTATATCATATATATATATATACAAATATTAAAAAGATACACAAGAACATGAAGAATTCATTTATATACATAAATATATACAAATGAAGAATATAATTGCATTCTTCATGTTGTTCCATGTGTCAGTCTCTGATGAAGACAGCCTTATAACTGTTGTCGGGATGCAGTCAGACACATGCGTTCCGCTGGCTGCCTCGCCATGGCGACGGATGATGCTCGAGATCTCTCCCTAATCCCGGGGATTCGAGACCTTCTCCATTCTGCCGTTTGCCATCCGGGCCACATTCACACAGTCTGGGGTACAGTTTACCCATGGCCCAAAATACTAACACACACAGACACACACCCATGCAAGTGTGAATCCAGATATAGACACAAAATACATTTTTAAATGTCTATGTCACCCCCCCACCCCCCACCAAACACACATACACACCATGTACACACACCCACACACCCATGCATTCTGTACATTGTGGTCAAACACAATATTGAATGTACAGTACACGGTGAGCTATAAATAAATGAAAACACCCACAACCAATTCCTATGGCGACACGCA